>NC_073302.1:86106546-86430296 GCF_027595985.1 Sorex araneus | reverse complement strand
TGCACATAGTTGTGACTGGTCATTTACAGAGGTAAAGCATTTCAATAGAGGCTATTCTCTTGGGAGGATTAACTCAAGGAGATACTCCCAGGGACATTTATATTGTTTTTCCCTTTTCCTTGCTACTGGTAAATACTAAACAATTGAGTTTACTTCTTATTAATACTTGCAGTTATTTGAAGCACAAGAAGAAGTATAGGTTCCAAAACTTAGTTCTCTGGGCTCTGAGGGCAAGCAAGACTATTACCATAAATCCCAGACTAAGTCCTCAGGCCAGTTCATCTTTTCCTTCCCCGTGGGGGTCCTGTCTCTTAATGTATAATGGCTTGCATCCAGGCCGTGCATTTATGGTTTCTAGACTGTCCCATTTCGATGCTAGGGTAGCTTTGCCACTCACCTCAGTTCCATCCAAGTCCCACGGTGAGGACCCCCCTTTGGGGGGGTGTTAGGAACTATGGCAATCGAAACCTGAATCAAGTAACTGTGATAGATTCCTAGAAGTACATATATTTGAGTCAATAAACTCCCAGGTATTAGGAGCAGAACATTAACTGTCTTTCTGTATTTAAACAAAGAATATTGCCCTACAGTAAAATATGAAAAAGTTACAGGGGAAATAGAAAAGCAAGTAATTCACTACAAATACAAAGTCCAGCATTACCAGAGGTGTGACTTATCAGTAACAAACCCTGATTTTGGAAATTGTGACAATGAGAGGTAAAGCACAAAGGAAAGGCTAAAGGTAACTGCAGGGATTAGGGTTACTCATAAGAGCACTGTAAGCTTCTCTGGGGAGAGCAAAAGGAGCAATTAATTGATGAAGCCTAAAGCACTTAGGGTTAATATCCACACCAATCAACATGCGTTATTAATACTCTCAATAAAATGAGGAGAGAAGGTACTTTCCCCAACACAGTTATGGCCATTTACCATGAAACTAGAACAAACATCTTAGGCAGTGGACTCCATTGCAGCTATTCTCAGTGCCTGCATTGTTTTTTTCACCAATTTCCCAGCCCTATAACTATGCAAAATGGCTCTTGCAGAAACTCACTCAGGACTCTTCGCTGACTAATATCACCCTCTTCTTCTTAGCACCGCTTAAAGAATCCTTTGGTTCTTTCTATCTTATTATACCTTTGTTCGGCCCAGTGCAGTTCACAAGGAATTCTTGTGTACCATCTTGACCCTACATCCTCCTGTCTTTTCTAACTCTAATTTCATTTTCCAAACATAGAAGAATTTATGTCAAACATTTTGACATTAGTACACATCATGTCTAGCTGTATATTGCAGGTTTATTGGCCTTTCCCATTTTCCTATAAAAATATCAGTATTTTTACGCACTGCTTGATAAAATAAATCTTAGTTCATAAATTTATTTGTGGTACCAGGGGTTAAGCCCAAGGACTCATATATGCAAGGCAAGAGTTCTACCACTGAGCTATACCTCCAGTCCATAAAAAAAGAAAAAAAACTTTCTGTGACTTTTGAAAACTGGTTGCAAACGTTTTTAAGTTTCCTCCCTTTATACATTTTGGGTACTATACCAAATAATGCCTACATAATTACTATTACACTTTCACTGTTTCCTTCACTAATTATCTAATAGTATCATTTCTACATTTAATACAATATGTCTGGAATATAACTTGATATAACATATGATATAGTGGTATTTTCCAAATTGTTGACCACTTCCTTAATTAAATACATGGCTTTTTCCCCATGATTTGAAATCGTCTGACTTAAAAACACAAGTAAACAAATTATTTTTATTCAGTAACATTTATTTATGGGCTGGAGAGATAGCACAGCAGGTAGGCATTTGCCTTGCATGCAACCAACCCAGCTTTGATTCTTCCGCCCCTCTCGTAGAGCCCAGCAAGCTACTGAGAGTATCTAGCACGCACGGCAAAACCTGGCAAACTACCTGTATTTAATATGCCAAAAAAAAGTAAAACAAGTCTCACAATGGAGACGTTATTGATGCCCGCTCGAGCAAATGGGTGAGCAACAGGATGACAGTGACAACATTTACTTACATGACTATGTATTTAGGAATACAGTTTCAGACTTTTCTAAATATGTGTTACCACAGCACAACCCCCACCAAAGTAACAACACAACAATCTGTTGAGTCCCCTCCCAGCTTCAGTCACCACAGCTCTGCAATCTGAGTTCAGGGGGTTATTTTTCATTTGGTTCTATCTGTCCCTTGCCCACACGCCTGGCTGTCTTCCCCGGGGGCCCTCAGAGGGGATGGACTCCAGCTTCCTTCCCCGCCTTGAGCAGAGCTCCTGGTGGCCAGAGACCACCGGAACCTAGCCACAGCCATGCTCAAGGACCCTCTCCACACATTCAGACAAGCTTCATGCATGAAGGTACCGGCAGAGGAACCCAGGTTTGTGTAATCCCATCAACTGCCAACATCCAGAGACTTAAAGAAAGCTCCAGAAGCGTGCTGCCAATTTTCGGTCTCACAATATCTTATAACGTACTTCTCCCTCTGGGAGAAACTAGCAAGGTACTGAGAGTTTCCTGCCCACATGGGACAGCCTCGCAAGCTTCCCATGGTGTATCCATATGCCAAAGCGAATAACAAGCTGGATATCATTCCCCTGGCCCTGAAAGAGCTTCCAATGCGGCATCATTGGGAAGGTCGAGTGGAGAGAGGTTTCTAAAATCTCAGGGATAGGACGAATGGAGAGGTTACTGAGACCACTTGAGCAATTCGACGATCAATGGGATTTCGTGATTCATGATTTGTCTGTCCCTATGCTTTACCTCTCTATATTCCACATATAAGTAAGATCATCTATTTATGCCTTTTCTTTTTCTGATTGATTTCTCTTTTTTTTTTTTTCCTGGCGTGTGTGGTAGGACACTCCCAGCTTGCGCAGGATTGTTTCTGGATCAGAGCTCAGGAAATCCTACTTGCTCAGAGGACTACAGGCAGTACTATGCCCAAAACTGAAGTCAGGTTGGACACTTGCAAGGCAAGCACCTTACCCAGAGTATTATCTCTCCACCTCCTGTTCTGATTCATTTCATATAGCAGGACCTTCTCCAGATTCATTCATGTTGCCATAAAGGCAAGAGGCAAGATTTTATTTTTTCTTATTTTTTCTTATATGAATGATATATTTATTGTACCACATTTTCTTTATTCATTTGTCTGTAGTGGGTTCTTGGGATGTATCGATGTCTTGTCTATTACAAATAACAGTGAAATCAACATTCACATGTGTATAAATATTTTCAACTTCATGTTTCTGTGTTTTTTGGATAGATAACTAGAAATAGAATTTCTGCGTCATAAATCTTTTATTTTTCTTGGAGGGTGGAACAATTTACATTGGGTTTTATTTGTTCATTTTCTAATACCTTTAATTTTGTGTTAGAAAGTAGATTTAAATATAGCTATTTATTAGATTAAGCTTTTGAGTTACACTTCTCAGATTTTACATGTATACATGTATATATAGGCACTTTTATTTACACAATGTGGTTCAAAAATAATTTTATCATAATTTCAGACATGATACTTGCAACTCTGTATATTTCCTAATTACTTTATGACAGGCACTAAATCAGAATAAGTCTTAATCAGAGATCTTAATCCTGACTGCACATTAAAATCACCTGAGCTTTTAAAAAATATGAATGCCTAATTGCCCATTCCAGAATTTTTTTTTTAATTCTGCAAATGAGAGCCTGGGCTTTAGTATTTTTAAGTGTCCCTAAGTGATTCTAATGGAACCAGAGTTGCAAATCACTATCATAAATAATTAACATAATTATGTAAAATTTACTAAATAATTCTACAGCCAATCACATTAACAAGTGGGTAATATGCTATCTGGATGCTTAAGAAATTTACGTAATCAGTCACTATCAATGTGGCCTTTGTATGTGAAAAAAATAGCACTAGAAGTAGAAACCTGAGTTCTACTCTTTAGTCTCTAATGTGTTTTTCCTGTGATTTGAGAAGCTATGTTGTTATACTGCTCTACGCAATATTTTTTTGTCATTTATAATGTAAGTGAATGAACTTAGTTTTCTCTAGGAGAAGGCTTAAAGTCCATCATCTCTAAGTATAAGATATCTGTAAAAATAAGTGAAAATCAAGTCAGGATTATATGTATGCAGATGACACTATAAATTGTGTTTGACTTGATGGTGAAAATTTCATGTAGAGTTTAAAATTTAAGTTGTTTCAGGGCCAAAAGTTAGCATCTATTAATGTATGAGGTTTGGTGTCAGTTTAGGGTTCATGCAATGCCTAAGACAATAGGCCATCTATATGTGGTCTCCAAAGTGGGGTTAATAAAAGCAAAGAATACACCAATTTACCTATTAGTAAACTAATTTTGTGAATATTTGTGGATATATAGTTATAACACCTTTGTCTAATTTTCACTGACTCAATTTAGGATAATACTTAGAGACTACTGGTATAGACCATATAACCTTAAAACAAGTTACTTAATTTCTCTGAATTCCAATTTAGTTTTCTCACCTATAAAATGGAAATAATAACTTTCATTACATGTATATGATGAGATTTAAATGTGATAGTGTATATTAGTCTGAATAAAGATTAGAAATAAATATAATTAACTGATATTCAAATTATCCTTTCTATATTCTACTGGTTCTCATCTGTTCTTCCTATTTTAAATCCCTACTATATCAACTCAGTTATTTTTCTACAATGCAGCAAGATATTGTGTTGTAAATATGGTCAAATTCCAGTGTCTCAGAGCAAACTCAGTAGCTTAACCAACAGTGAACACCATTCACAAATTGGTTCTTTCCATTTTCCAAGCTGCTATTTAATCATTTCTCCTTGATACCAATCCAATAGTCCACTGTGACTGGAATATGTTCTTTATTTAATGTACCAAGAGTTTTACATCTCCTTGTTTGTACATTTTTGGTTAATTCCCTGCTTTTGATCCCATATCACTTCCCATAATAAATTTGTATGAATTCTATTTCAAATAAGTAGAAAAATTAGAACATGTTTGGGATGTCTTGTAAGACATTAAAACTTGCTTCTAGTGATGGATTATTTTGAAATTTAAACCAGATCACCCAAAGACCAGAGATAGTACAATAGGTAAGACTCTTGCCTTGTATGCAACTGACCCAAGTTTGATCCCCAGCACCACATACTTTCCCAGAGCACCACCAGGAGTCATTACTGAGCACAGATACAGGAATAAGCTCTGAAAACAGCCAGGTATCCAACCCCCCCCCAAAAAAAAATACTCAAACACGAGGCAAGGGTCTGGAGCAATAGTACAGTGTGTAAGGTATATGTCTTGCACGCGGCATACATGGATCCATCCATAAGTTCTGCTTCAGTTGTTTGTGGGGGGCGGGCAGGCAGGTATACTTGCCTCTGTTACTATTTCATAGAAAGCACCTCCAGAGTCAATTTCCTGGAGAGTTCTGGCTATATTTTTTTTTATCAATTTCCTTTAAGGATTCTGGTCTAATCTTGACATCTTTAATCTGCTTTGAGTTCAATTTTGTGAGTGGTGTGAGATATGGCTCTAATTTATTTTTTTTTCACCTAAATGTCCACATTTCCCAACACCATTTGTAAAAGAGGCTTTTTGTTTCTTTAACTCCTTTATCAGAGATTAACTATTCATAGATCTTGGGACTAAACTGTGAACTTTCAATTTAGTTGGTCTGTGGATCCATCATAATGCCAGTACCATGCAATTTTGATTAATATAGCTTTGTAATATACTTCAAGGCTGGGATATTGAATGTTTCCCATATTTTTTTTTCTTTTACTTAGATTTCTTTGTCACTCAGGGTATTTTATGGTTACATACAAATTTTAGTAGTGTTTGCTCCAAGTTTGTGAAGAACATTATTGTGATCTTAATAGGTTTCATACTAAATTTGTATAATTTTTGACAATGCCTGTTCTCCCAATCCATGAACAGGAAATATATTTCCATTTCTTGGCATCCTCTCATATTTCTTTTAACATCATTTCTAGTTTTCACATCTCTTTTGTTTAATTGATTCATGGATGTGTGATGTTATGGGGCACTATTTGGAAAGAAATTGTCTTCAATATGAAGTCAAATGTGAAATGAATTCTTCTAATAAAATTTCTTCAAAAATTTGCATGTGAATATGATATATGCAAATAGAGAGAGAGAGAGAAAGAGAGAGAGATGCACTCAAGTTTAGTTTTATTATAGCTACTTTTAAAAATGATGTGATGTTTGGGCCAGAGAGGGGCTGCAATGAGCAGAGTGTTTGCCTTGCTCAAGGCCAGCCTGTGCTCTTTCCCACCCGCCACAGATGGTCCCTAAACACCTCCTAGGCACAGCGCCAGGAGTAAGAGCCGAAAACCTCCAGTGAGAACCCAAATGACAACAAATATAAAACATTTAAAAAAGAAAAAAAATTTAAATAGTAGAATGTATAAAAACAATATGGGAAATGCAGTAGCAGCTTCAGTGGTCAAACAATCTTTGCTGATTCTCAGTAAGAATATATTCTCTCTGCATTTAGCTATAGGACATGTAAAACTAGCCTACATCTGGACTTAAAAAGTGACTTCTTTTCATCAAAAAAAAACTTGCTAAAAATTTCTGAGCTTTTTGTTTTAAAAAGGTCAGATTTGACTCAGACATAAATGATTCACAGATATTAATATCCTTTTGTGTAAAACTTTAGAAGTGGGGTAACGTAATAATATGTGTGACTAAAAAATTTTAATTCTTGTGAGAATTTTTTCATCCCATAAAGGTTTGGGTCTGTAAATAATTAAAAATGTCTATGGAGAATCAAATCCACAATTAAACTGTACCAATGGTGATGACATTTCATGTTATAAAGACATTATTTGGTTTTCTCTTTGACTACGTTTCCCTTTAATGACTGTTAATAAAACAGAAAGAAATATGTTTTAAAACCCCAGAAACATCTGGAAATTATATTTCAAATAGTTCTTCCAAAGATCCCCCAGAATATATTTTAAACAGCCTCAAAATCTATTTTCCTTACCTCTGGAAAATCTTTAGATAAAATTAAAAAAAGAATATTAACTACTTAGAGTTCCTTGGGCTTGGGGAAATTAAAAATATATTTCTCTCCTTAACATATAACAATTATTAACCTGTATTCATAATGTCACGATAGCCAAAACTTTTAAGTAACTCAAGTCTCCATTGAACCAATGAATGG
The DNA here is from genome assembly GCF_027595985.1 of Sorex araneus. Lineage (NCBI taxonomy): Eukaryota > Metazoa > Chordata > Mammalia > Eulipotyphla > Soricidae > Sorex > Sorex araneus. The sequence continues at coordinate 86,423,072 of NC_073302.1, read as the reverse complement.
ATAAGAAAATGTGATTAACTTCTTTGTTAAAAAGGAGTTAAGAAGGTTGAACATCCAACATATATCAAGCATTTGTAAAGGTTGGTAAAAAAAAAAAAAGTAAAACCAGGAAAACTGAGAAGAGACGAACTTAAATTTCTTCAAATAAGTTAGATAGATATAGGGATAGTACAGCAGGTAAGGTACCTGCCTTCTATTCAACTAATGAGAGTCAGTCCCCAGCATTACAAGATGGTCCCCTGAGCACTGCCAGACGTGGTCCTGTGCATAGAGCCAGGAGTAAGCCTGGCTGGATGTAGCCAGACAAAAAAAAATTAATTTAATTTAAAAATACTGTAGAGATGACAATAAGTATACGACAAAAGTGCTCTATATCTCTGTCATCAAAGAAATTCAAAAAACAATGAAATATCACCTCAAGCCAGTGTGACTGGCACACATCTAAAGGAATATGACAACCAGCATTAGCTAAGCTGTGGAGAAAAAGGAACCCTCATTCATTGCTGTGGGAATATTGATTGCTTCAACCAAACCCTTTGAAAAGCATTATCTTCTCAAAAAACTAAGAATGGAGGCCTGTGTCCCAATGCCACTGCTATGTAAGTTCATCTACCACCCTTGTTCCAGAGACTCATAAATAAATCTTGAAATAGATCAACTAGCTGCAAAAATGCCTCAGACAACCATTCCCAGCTGAGACCTTCTGGGCAACCTGAGTGGGGCAAGCTCAAGCGAAGTTGCAGCAGCCACTCCCAAGCCGCCACCAGCCTCCAGCTGGACTGCCCAATTAAATATTCTGGATTTTCTGGAGCGACATCTGTGAAATCGGCAACACTTCCGTTCCAGCGGTAGCAAAGCAGATTGGATAGCAATGTAACGTAGGAGTCAACCAAGCTCAACTAACAAAAGCATTAACAGAAAAGCAGTAACTTGCAAAAACAGCTTAGTAAACCCTCAGATATGGACTTAATGTCACCGTGGTGAGACACAACAATTTTCACAAACTTTCTTCTATGGAAAGTTGTGCTTTTTTTGGTTTTTGGGGTCACACTTAGCAATGCTCAGTGCTTACTCGTGGCTCTGCACTCAAGAATCACTCCTGGAAGAGCCCAGGAGACCATATGGCATGCTGGGGATCAAACCCAGGTCAGCCATGCACAAGGCAAATGCTGAAACCAGGATTTAATGACCCCATGATAAGATATAAAAATTTTCACAAATTCTCTTTTACTGAAGTACTTTTGACAATTCCATTAGCCACTTAGTTGTAACAAGCAATATAAAATAAATTGTTATGCCTGCTAAGGAGGCAGGCTATGGGGGACTGGAGACAGTGCTGGAAGGAAGGTCACACTGGTGATGGAATTGGTGTTGGGAAATTGAATATCTGCAACAACTATATTATAAACGCTTCGTAAAATGTGATGTTGAAATAAAGTAAAATAAATAAATGAAAGTAAAAGAAGTGGAAGAAAATTGAAAAACCTTAAAAAAAACAAAATTAAAAAGAGTTATAGAGATCAGTTGCACAATAATCTGCATATTCTATCCAGTAAAATAAATTAAATATTTGTACACATAGAAGTGGTGAAGATGGCAAATTTTATACTACTATTAAACTTTTAACTCAATAATAATATTCCAACTATTTAATTGGATCAATATTTTTGTCCTTCAGAAGGAATTAAAAAGTTCAATTTGACACGTTCCTGACTAATCGGTAATTAGGATTCAAACACCCCAAAGTAACCTCATCCACACCTATTATCACAGATACAGATAAGGGGAAGTAGGAAGACTTGGAGCTAAAATTATGCATCTATATACAGTTTATGATGAGAAAACAATTAAATGTGTACAATTAACAACAATTGTAATTTTATTAATTGCATACATTTAATTGTTTATAATTATAATAGTTGTAATAGTTAATTCCAATTTTTATCATAATAATATTACTTTTCTTACACATACCTATGACTTAGAAAATCTTCCGAGTAACATTTTATTTTGTAACATCTTCTCATTCCTTTCCTCCTGTTGTTATTGCTGTGATGAACAGGGATTCACACACCACTTGGTTATGGTGGTTTTTGGAGATTGTGCAGTTTTGTGCTTGCACCCTTTTGGTTTTCAGTGGAGCTGCACAAGTTGTAGTGCTCCCACATCCCTGTTTGCACCAGAAATTCTACGCTTTGTTGCAGCACTGGGGATCCCTACTAGGTTTCCTCTTAACATGTGGGGTGGGGTTAGAGATTAAACTCACGCTTCACACCTGTCTCGAAGGCACTCTAACGCTGAGTCAGACCTCGCACTTACACGCTTATAAACACAATCTGTTTATTATTCCTTGTCTTTGTTGAGAACAAAACAATTCTCAATGTTTATAACCAGAGTGGACCATAATGCTCAGATTCTCCAGTTTACATACATACTTTTGAGAATGTGTTCAGCTTCGTTTTGTCTTAAATTTGGTTATTCTCTTAAGCACAATATCTCAAAACAGTGCTATTATTCACTCATTGACTTTGTTACCCTCTTTCATTTTTTAAAAAAACGTTTTTTCATTAAATCACTGTGAGAAATACAAATCTGTTCATGATTGGATTTCAGTCATAGAGTATTTCAACACTCATCCCTCCACCAGTGCATATTCCCAGCACCAGTGTCCTCAGGTTCCCTCCCATCACCCGCCACCCTCCACTCTGGCAGATAGTTTTATTCTCTCTCTCTCTCTGTCTGTCATTCTGTCTCTGTCTGTCTCTCTGTCTCTCTATCTCTCTGTCTCTCTTTCATTTGGGGCATTGTGGCTTGCAATATTGTTACTGAAAGGTTATCCAGAATATCCCTTGACCTACTTTTAGCTCTCAGATCTTGCCCAAAGTGATCACTCCCAGCTATTATTATTATACTGGTCTCTTCTTCTATCTTACCTAACCTCAGCCCCACACACACTTGTGGTTAGTTCCAACCATTGACCAGTTTTCCTAACCCTTGTTTTCCCTGGCCATGGATTCTAGTCTTCTACCTATGTCCATTGCAGCACTATTTATCATAGCCTGAACCTGGAAACAATACCCAAGAACAGATGAATGGATAAAGAAACTATGGCACATCTACACAATGGAATATTATGCAGCTGTCAGGAAAATAAAGTCGTGAAATTTGCCTACAGATGGATGGACATGGAGAGTATCATGCTGAGTGAAATGAGTCAGAAGGAGAGGGACAGATACAGAATGACTGCATTCATTTTTAGCATATGAAAAAATACTCTCTTTCATTTTTATTTTTATTTTTTTTCCCAGTCAGGAACCATGACTTACAAAGCTGTTCACAATAGAGTTTCATGCATACAAAGTTCTAGTGCCACACCCTCCACCAGTGTCTATTTCCCTTTACCAAGGTCTCAGGGTTCCCCAACATCCCCACCCCCTTAACCCCCAACCCCTAGCCCACTCCCTGCACAATTGCAAGCCCGGTTCTGAATAGTTCCATCATATTCTTTTGAACAACACCATACCTCTCCACTAAGGTGACCTGAGCTCACTGCAGTGAATACCAAAAACACCACAAAACATCTGAATTGCTGAGGGAGCAAAGCAACACTCACTCACGGGAAATCCAGATACCTGGCAAACTTATAGATCCAAGGAGTTTACAATTTCAACATTAGAACACATTCTATTTCTTTGAGAATGTCTTATGTTTGCATGTTTGGACATTAAGATGTGATGTAAAATAAGGTCTATGTAAAAATCAATGTGATAGAAGCCAGTTTGATTCCAAGTTTGAGAAGTTGTGCAGTATATAAAAGGTGCACTTACCACATTAGAATAATTTCTGTTACCTGTAGCACAGTAGCACTGTCATCCCATTGTGCATCAATTTGCTCAAGCGGGCACCCATAATGTCTCCATTGTGAGACTTGTTGTTACTGTTTTTGCCATATCAAATACACCACGGGTAGATTGCCAGGCTCTGCCGTGCGGGCAGGATACTCTCAGTAGCTTGCCGGGCTCTCCAAAAGAGGCGGAGGAATCGAAGCTGGGGTGGCCACATGCATGGCAAACGCCCTACCCACTGTGCTATCACTCCAGTTACCTAAGAAGAAAAATATATATATAGGGTTTTTTCAATATCTGTGTATTTTTGAAGATTACTAAGTTTTTATGGCATAAATACATATTTAGTTGTTTTCACCTGTGTACTTTGTATACAGCTATTAAGTATATCTTTTGGCCTAAGCATACCATGAAAAAATTACTGATACATTAAGGTTGCCATGAGTTGACAAATGAGAAACTTCTGCTATATGTGATAATACAGTTAATACTATAGAGCATTAAAATAATTTGAGTTCCTAAGAAGAAATATTTGGAAGACCTGCCTGTTTCACCAGATTACTGATGTGAATAGTTGCCCCTTAACAATGATAATAAGGAGTTAATCTATTACTGAAACAATTTTGACAATGCCAGGGAATGAAAAATACCACTACTGAATACTGAACACCTTAATATGGTTTCCAATCTTAAATAGAGTCAATATTTAAATGATAATTCTTAAGCACATTTTTGGACATTTTTTACATTTATATTAGAAAATTCCGACTCTATTCCAAATAAACAAAGTTCAGGAGTTTTAAAATAGAACTCCTTTAGCATCAACATTTTTGACCTTGCTAAAAAAGCACTAATGAGTAGGGAAATGGGGATACCAACAATGATATCTCTCACAGAGATGAATTTTCAGGTAGGTACCTCCAGGTAAGAATTTTCATCTAGAAATTTGGCTTCCAGTGTTTTAATGCAATTACCATGTACTGACAAAACTCATGGTAAAAGTCATGTATGATTCTCAGGGTGGGGGTGGTGGGAGGGATGCTGGGACCATTGGTGGTGGAAAATGGGCACTGGTGGCGGGGTGGGTATTTGATCATTGTATGACTGAAACGTAAGCGTGAAAACCTGTAAGTCTTTAACTTTGTCTCACGATGATTCACTAATTAAAAAATAAAAATAAAAAAATAAAAGTCATGTTTGATTCTCATATCACTACCAAAAAATGACTTGGGCATTCAAGTGTCACATTTTAAAGCATTTTGTTGATTATAAAGCTGATACAGCTACAGCCATGCTCGAGGCCCCTCTCCACAGGTTCAGACAGGCCTCACACATGAAGGAAACGGCTGAGGAACCCAGATGTGTGTAATCCCGTTAACGGCCAACATCCAGAGACTTAAAAGTAAGCTCCCAGAAGCTTTGCTTTGCGGCCTCTCGATATCTTGTAGCCTACTTCTCTCTCTGGGAGAAACAAACAAGCTTCTGAGAGTTTCCTGCCCACATGGGACAGCCTTACAAGCTTCCCATGGTGTATTCATATGCCAAAGCCAGTAACAAGCTGGATCTCATTCCCCTGACCCTAAAAGAACCTCCAGTGCGACATCATTGGGAGGGCCGAGTTGGGAAAGACTTCTAAGATCTCAGGGAAAGGACGAATGGAGAGGTTACTGAGCCCGCTCGAGAAATCGATGATTAATGGGATTTTGTAATTTTGTGATTGTGAAAGCTAAACGAATTCAAAATTTAAAATTTTACGCAGTTGTTAGGAATTTCAAAAGTTGCCTCTTAGATCCACAATCCTAAACTGGTTGGTAAAAAAATGTAACAACTCCTGTTAGTATCTGTGATCATGTTCAGATTTTGTCTTTTTGATCCAATTTTACTCCTGTGTCTGTTTTTGATGTAACCTTAAAGGTAGAAGGAAATGTAACAATAATGCAGTAAAAATTGTGGTGGTTTTTACTAGTAGTTCCTTGAAATAAGTTCATCAACTAAATTGATGCATCACTATTGAACGTGTTCTCTTGGTGTTCAGCCATAGCCATAGTAGCTAATTCTGCAAAATGAGGCAACTTTAGAGACATCTTAATTTTATTCATCCATAATTAGCTAATGACCAACAGAAACACAAGAATGTATTCTAGATGCTCCTTTGACTGTATCTAGTCTTCGTTCATTTTACCCAAAGAGATTTTTCCTTGTTTATAGGCATGTGGTTGGGACAGATGGCCTGCTTGTGCTATCTCTATCTTTATCAGCACAGAGGCCATTTATGTTGGGAGGACTTGACAAGAAAGCAGAATCTTTAGGAGTACCTACCCTACAGCCATCTGGCATTGATTTTTCAGCTTCAATCCCTGAGGTTTTGTGAGTGCCTCAACATAAAGGAAGCAATAACTCTGGCCACTGTGGTGGTTGATGTGTCCAAGACTTTCTACTACAGCTAATTTAAAACAGAGGTAATTTTGAAAAGGTGCTATTTTCTTAATCATCAACAGATCACAGATTAAACTGTTTTAATGCCAAAAGAACTAAGTGCAATTTTAGCCCATGAATTTGAGTCACAGAGAGCATGTAAGTAATAAAGCAATAAAGTAATAAATATCCTTGATTTCCTTGTGTGAGTAAGAGACATAATATCAATTCCTAAATAAGAGTTGTTGGGGAGCTAAATGTGAAAGTAATATTCAAAGATAAGTTATTACAGTTATTTAATGGAGACTGCATTTTAAATTCAGCAGGATTAGATGTGTCTTTTTATTGAGTTTGAGTTCCTCCATATTTTATTGATTATGTTACTACTATACTTGTGATAACTCAAAAGAATTCTTATGATAGAAAATTGTGTTGACCCAAGGACAGTAGAGACAAGGGCCAGGAAGATTGCTCCACAGTTGGAAACCTTCTCATGAGCTACTGTAGAAGGCAGCTGGGATGGAGAAGGGATCACTAAGTCAATAGTGGTTGGTGGGATCACTCGGATGGGAGCTGTGTGCTGAAAGTAGATAAAGGACCAAAAGTGATACCCCCTCAGTATCTGTATTGCAAACCATAATGCCCCAAAATAGAGAGAGAGTAAGAAGAAAATTGTCTTCCATAGAGGCAGGGGGTGGGGTGGGGTGGAGTGGGGTGGGGGTGATGGCAGGGATACCTGGGATATTTGTGGTGGAAAATCTACACTGGTGGAGGAATGGGTGTTTAATTATTTTATGACTAAGACTCAATCATGAAAGCTTTGTAACTGTATCTCATGGTGATCCAATAAAAAAAAAGTGTGTTGAGTACATCTTTTTTAACTTTCTTAACAAAATATTCTCTTACAAAGATATCTATTTAGTACTAGGTAATATCTAACATAAAACTAAGTGCTAAGATTGTTTTTCATTGTCTGCCATAAAGGCAGGGAGAGTGTTGGAAAGGGAGGTGTAGAACTGGGGACATTGGTGGTGGAGAATGTGCACTGGTAGAGGGATGGGTGTTTGATCATTGTATGACTGAAACTCAAACATGAAAGTTTTGTAACTGTATTTCACAGTGATTCAATTAAAAAAAGTAAAGGAAGATTGTTTCTCAAACCTTATCTATTTTATAAAGTTTTCGATATTACATTCACAGTTTTTCCTTTTAACCCTTGAAGGTTTTGCTTCTTCAAAAATATCCTGTAATTTTGGGGCTGGAGTGATAGCACAGTGGGTAGGGTGTTTGCCTTTCACACAGCCGACCCGGGTTCGATTTCCAGCATCCCATATGGTCCCCCAGCACCGCCAGGAGTAATTCCTGAGTGTAGAACCAGGAGTAACCCCTGTGCATTGCTGGGTGTGACACGAAAAGCAAAAATATCCTGTAATTTAAATTCCAATGTTTGGGTGACAGCAGATAAGGGACTTTATTCCAGGCCATGTTCTGTATTTCTACTACTCCTAGGGATACTCAGCCCTGTAGTGTGGAGGAACATCCGGACCACACTCAGTGATGCTCTAGGCCCTAGGTGGTACGTTATTGAATTGGGGAGTTTTACACATGACAAACAGATATTCCAATTTTTTTGAACTATCCCCCAAGCCCCTAAATTTCTAATTTTAGTTCTTTTCTTGAAAGCCAGAGACATAAGATCCAGAGACTATAGACATAACATCCAGAGACTATAAAACCAAGCTCCCGGAAGACTTGTTTTCCTTCTTGGAGAACCCGACAAGCTACCAAGAGTCTATTGCCCACACTGGAGAGCCTTCCAAGCTCCCTATGGTGTATTCATATCCCAAATATGTACCTCTCAGAGAGCCCAGCAAGCTACTTAGAGTATCCTGTCTGCACGGCAGAGCCTGGCAAGCTACCCAGAGTGTATTCAATGTGCCAAAAACAGTAACAATGGGTCTTATTCCCTTGACCCTGAAAGAGCCTCCAATCGTTGGGAAAGACAAGTAAGAAGAGGCTACTAAAATCTCAGGGCTGAGTGTAATAGAGACATTACTGGTGCCCGCTCAAGTAAATCGACGAACAATGGGATGACAGTGATACAGTGATATTCTTGAAAGCCAGATTTTTTCCCCTAAGCCTTATCTTTTTTTCCCTTTGTTGCTCTTGATTTGATTGATTTCATTAGTAAGATACTCTCAGTTACATCACTAATGCTAATGAGCAAAATAACACAAAAGAGAAAGCTTGAAACTTTTTTTTGCCTACCTACCTTCCCATTATGTATTACCAAAGGGCAACACAACTGCCTTAAACAGCTTTGGTCAAAAACATTTAGTACTTTTTTGAAAGATTATTAGCCTATCATTATCTCAGTTTGATTTGGATCCCATGGCTGATTTTCTTTTTCTGTCAGGGTATTGAGAAATGGGGGTCATTTCTACTTGTCAGTTAATTCAAATCACTTTAATTATATTCTTCCCTCTTGCTGATGTTATGCAATGACATTGGTAGACACTGATTTGCTACAGTTGAATGAGATAAAGATGCTTCTGCATTCCTAACATCAGTTTGGGCTCAACTTACCTTTGTATTTACCTTTCATCTTTTATCGCTATTTGATAGTAGCTATTTTATTCATTACATTGCATTTTGCTAAATTTTATTTTCAATCATATTTCCTTACAAGAGCTCTACTGATTGAATACTAAACAAGGATAAAGCAGACCTTGCATGAAAAGGTATGTAGTTTTCCTTAGATACTAGCTCAGTTCCAGATATCACTCAAGTGGCCTGCTTGCCCTGTCTCTTGTGCTATATGTTTTACTGCTGAAAAGATCAACATCCCAAGAAATCACCTGCTACTGAATAGTGTAATTAATTTGACCTAAATTTAGATTTTTCAAACTTCCTTTTAAATCATTTCCACACAAGCTCTTTCTGTAGATAAGATTTCTATAAACAAACAAGTTTAACTTGTTTATGATTTGGGATAAGAAAACTCCTTAAGTCTGTCCTTTATTTCTAAAACTCTTCTTTCCCTAATTTTAATATCCTATATTTATCTCTTTTCTTATTGTATTCATTGGTAAACTTTGGAGGATTTCTCAAAATGTGATTTCTTGCACTGTTTTTAGGAATCAATATCTTACATTTAATTTAAGCATCAATTCAGTAAAAAAAAAAATCTATCTTTCAAATAACTGGATTTGTCTCATAGCAAAGTTATAAATAATTTTATTTTCTCTTTTTTCAAAAGCACACTATGCATGCATTGCCTTTTAAAGAATAAATTGTTTTAAAACAGCTTTAGATTTTAAGTAACTTAAATTAAATTAATATATTTTCTACAAATATCCATCTATGAGATTTCTCCATTTCTGGCCAAGAATAACAGTGGCAATTCACAAGGAAAATTACCAAAATCTTCTGTCTAGAAAGTCATTATGCTCAAAAAGGAAGACTTTCATCAGAGTAAAGTTATAAAATAGGAAACCTTGAGATTTATAAAGGTGATCATTTTGAAAACAAAATTAAATTCGAGAACAAAATGGCTAAAGGAAGAATGAAAACTGAAAGGGAAAAAACGAGTGTTAGAAAAATAGACTTAGAATATTGTTTATTTGACTAAGTAAAAATTTCTTCATTCCATTATTGATTAATTCACTTGAAAATACTTATTGAAGGCCCCCTCCACCCCAACACATATACCAATGACCAACAGTGTAAAGGTAGTTTTTACCCTGAGATAAATTATATTTTAGTATAGTAGGAATAACTGACAGTAAATATAATAAAACAAGTATTTTTTCTTTTTTATATATATCTTTTTGTTTTTAAAAGTGAAAGATGCTCTGTAATATCAAATTACCAAACAGTAAATATTCAGCTAGAGAAATTAAGAGTTATCCAACTTTACCTGGACAAAATAGTGAATGAAAACAATGACACTGCAAAAAATGCACTGGGGTTCTCAACATTTTCAAATCAGACCTGCAAAGTTGATAGAATAAAAGAGAAACATTGGGTTTATATCAGTTGACATCTGCCCAATTTGACTTTATTACCTTCAAACTTGTCCAGTCCTGTTTACATTTACTACAGATAAGATGAGAAAGTCAGTGAGGCTAGTAACTCATGAGTAGTACGGCAGGCAACTACCATATTGTGTGTGTGTGTGTGTGTGTGTGTGTGTGTGTGTGTGTAAACAAGCATCAATGAACAATCTTATTCTCCTATAGTCTTTGGTAAAATGTAATTCATTAAAGACTACACGAAGGGGTAAATAGAAAACATTTTGTTTTTATCCTTATCCTATATCAGTTGCTACCAGAAATAGTCTTAGTATTTTAATTAATGGCTGACTTTATTAGATATGTAAATACATTTTTGTGTTATTGACTAAAAACAGAAATAAAAATAGTTTAAACTAGATAAAAAATGATGTCATTAAGCCAAAAATAACAAGACAGCCCTTTAGGGAGGTTAAAAAGCTATGTTGTCAGTAATCCAGCATTCTATAATGCATTTAAGGTATCTATTAAAATTTAGTCTAAGACTCAGTAAAATTTAATTCTGAAAAAAAATACACCAGAGTAAATATCAATGGAATAAACAAGTGGAATACAGAGATGAATGTAACAATACTAAAGACCCTCCATCCACTGTTGCTTTTTATTAAGAAAACTAAACCTCTCAAAGGAAAAACATTATATAAATTATACTGTTTAAAAATTGCTGTGTTCATTATGAGGAGCTTAATTATGGTCATCATTTATTTTAAAAAGTGAAAGGGTTGTCAAATAATTTATAATAATGAATATTTCTCATTAAACATTAATAAATGCATAGCTTTTTCTGAAGGAAAAAAGTCTGCAAAACACCATCATGTTTTATCTGATTTAAAATAATTAATATTCATGCAAATTAGATCCAAATTACTCTAGTTTAGGTGATTACTTAATACTGCAGAGTTCAGATTTATTCATTGCCATAGTAGGCACATTATATTTTTCAGAATAGGCTATCTTATGCTATGATAAACAAACCTTGAAATCTCAGTGGTTTAATAAAACAGAGGTGTCTTTCTCACTTATGCAAAATAACATATGTCATTTATTCCACTCAGCAAATGTTACTTCTACAGTGACTTGACAATCTCATTTTATATTTCTTCTATAAATTAGTTATTTAGAAAAAAATGTTAGGCACTATGGTTTACAAAACTGTTAATGTATGCTTTCAAACATAAAACATTTTATCCCACACCCTCCTGCTTCCCTCCACCATTGTTTCAGTGTCCACCACTCACCCTTCCACCAACCCCTGAACCCCTGGTAAACTTTCTACCAAAGATCAGTTCTCAATTTTTGTTATCTTTGCTCATTTGTATTCTTCTACTGTGTTTCTTTATATCTTCATGAGTGAAATCATTCTGTTCGATCCGTTCCTCTTCTTCTGACTAACTTCACTCAGCATAATACTCTCAAAATCCATGCATTTAGCAGCAAGTTGCATTAATTTGTCTTGCTTTGTAGTATTCCATATGTAAATTTACCCTAGTTTCTTTATCCAGTCATCTGTTCTTAGACACTTCTGTTGTTTTATAGGTTTTCCTTATTGTGAATAGTGCTGCAAGGAACATAGATTTGCAAATGTCTTTTCTGAATAGACTGTTTTTTTACCCTGGGGTTATACGCTAAAAAGTAGAATTGCTGAGTAATGTAAAAGATTTTTTAGAGTGTCCATTTTTTTTCCAAAAAGGCAGGGTCACTTGACATTTCCACCAGAAATATGAAAGAAGGTTCCTTTATTCCCAAATTCACTCCAACATTGGTTTTGTTTGTTTGTTTGTGATGTGTCCCTGTCTCACTCACATGACATGAGTTGCTTTGTTTTGTTTTGTTTGGGGACCACACCTGGTGATGTACAAGGGTTATTCCTGGCTTTACACTGAGCAATCACTCCTGGCAGTGCTCAGAGAACCAAATGGGATGTTAGGAATCAAACCCAGGTCGGATGCGTGCAAGGAAAGATCCCTACCCACTATACTACCGTCCAGACCCTTTCATTATTGTTTTGTGTTGGATAACATTGGGTTGCAGAGTCTCTTGCTCCCGCCCCAGCTGTCTTCATCAGGGCCCCTTGGAGGGGGGCGGGTTGAGTTTCCGTCCCCACCCTGAGTAGAGCCCCATCAGCCGAAGAACTCTGGAACCCAGCCACAGCCATGCTCAAGGCCACTCTCCACATGCTCGGATGAGCCTCACATATGAAGGAACGAGCAGAGGAACCCAGGTGTGCAGGACCCGAACTGAGATCTCCATGCTTGCTCAGATTGGGACTGGGTCTCCTCCACCCAGATCCCCCATTTTCCAGTAGCTTGTCAGCCACACCCACAAGCTGCCCCCCCATAATCTCATCCAGAGACTATAAAGCAAAGCTCCTGGAATATGGCCCTTCGACATATTGTAGTCTAGTTCTCCCTCTTGGAGAACTTGGCAAGCTACCTAGAGTATCCTGCCCACACGGTAGAGCCTGGCAAGCTCCCATGGCATATTCAATATGCCAAAAACAGTAACAATGATGGGTTTCATTCCCCTGGCCCTAAAAGAGCCTCCAATGTGGCACTGTTGGGAAGGATGAGTAAAAAGAGGCTGCTAAGATCTCAGGGCTAGAACGAATGGAGACGTTACTGGTGCACGCTCGAGCAAATCGATGAACAGTGGTATGATAGTGAGACAGTGATACAGTGAACATTGGGTTGTCCTTGCTCCTCCCACAGAGAGTTTAAGGTTCATTGAGCTATTCCTACAACAGTGCTCCTGAGGCACACCTGATTCCACCAAACACTAGTAATCCTATATTGTTTTCCTCTTTCCTTTATGTCATTTGCATGGCTTATTTAGCAATGTCTTCTTTGTATAGACACTGGAAGATAGTTCATGTTATGCTTTGTAACATGGGAGTTAATTGACTCCAAAATAATATTTACTCTTGGGCATCCATATTTACTTGACTTAAGCTTCAGTTGCCCTAAGTTCCTAGCACTCCAAAATCAGGGTCCGACAAAGGACTGGATGGACCTAGGGCCAGCTGTGAGCTACCTTGGCATTAAAATGGGCCAGTCCAAGCTCCATAATACTTAGCTACAATTTTAGAGCATGGTCATGGACAAACTATGTCATGACCCAAAAAGAATTAACTGAATAAGGACCCTGTTGGGGTTAGGAAGGACTAACCTGGCCTGAGAACTATGGTCTGCAATATATAGCAACATTAAGCAACATTTAAGTTTAATGTCTCTTACTGCATTAATACAAAATGACTAGAAATATTATTAGAAGTAAATTTACTATATTGTTTAGATGGATTACTAGCTGAGAAAAGGAGAAAGCAATACACCCTGGATGGAATCCGGCCCTTGAGTGGATCTCCTAGTAATCTGAAGTGCTGAACCCTCAGATGAGATTTTGTCCTTGAGTTAATCTGAAGAAGTGGCTTTAGCTCTGTTTGTTGTTATGATAATGTTCAACCCCACCTTTATGTATCCCCACCCTTCCTGATTTCTATATAACTATGCTGTAAGGGATAGTAGGAGACGAGAAGACTAGAGGAAGAGATGGGGGGCTTTGGGGACTTTGTGACTTTGGGACTAGAAGGAGGAGTAGATGACGATAATGGCTGGAAGTAGAGGACTATGAGACAACGACAAGATGTGGAAGAAGATATGAAAGGAGAGAGGACATTGAGGTCTGCAAGGAGACACGGATGATGAAACTGTGATGAATGGGACTACGACCCAAACTACGATTACAATTGCACCATACGGGGAGAGATCGGGCTACACAGGGGAGGAGAGGAAAATAAACAGTCTACCAAGAAGCCTGGGGTCTGGGCCCAGTTTTTCTGTTCCCCTGGACCTTTGTCACCATCTTCCTGCCTAGGGAGGTGACTCTGGGCTACCAAACACTTGAGTCCCATGTTTTGGCAGCACTTTTTCTATTGGAAACTTACAGTTTTGATAAGTATTTTCCTAATGACAAGTGATGCAGAGCAGTTTTTTCATGTACCTAATGGCCATTTGTCTGTCTTCTTTGAAGACGTTTCTATTCATCTCTTCTCCCCATTTTTTGATGTTGTTGACTGTTTTATTTCCTGTAAAGTTCCCTCATGATTTATGTATTTTAAATATAAATCTTTTATCAAATGAGTGGTGGAAATTTTTTTTTCAGACTGTGGGGTGTCTTTTTTTTCTGATTATAATATCTTTTGCACTACAGAGCATTTTAGTTTGCTGTAGTTCCATTTGTTTATCTTTGCTTTGCCAATGATTTAGAATGATTTGAATCATTTAATATACTTCTATATTTAATATGAAATGCTCTACCTTTGTTTTCCGCAATATTATCTATGATTTAGTCTTGGTATGAAGTCCTTAATATATTTTAATTGACTTTTGTGCATGGTCTCAGAGAACAATCTGAATTCTCTTTTTTGTTCCCTTTTTTTTCTTTTATTATCATTTGTTGAAGTTCTTGTTCCACTTTACATTTTTTGGATTAACTGTCTACTTACCCGAAGATCTGTCTCTGAATTCTCAATTCTATTCCATTGGTCTAAGAGACTATTGTTATTCCATACTATAGTTAGGCCTACTGTAGCTCTATTCTATAGTTTGAAGCAGGGAAAGAGAAGACTCCGAGTTTCTTTAATCCTAAAATTCACTTGTATCACTTGTTATCACATTGATCTTTGATTTCCTTGAGCGGGCCCCAGTAATGGCTCCATTTGTCCCTATCGCATGCTAGTGTAGCCCAATTATATCTGCTAGCTCCAGGAACAGGAAGAGCCTCAAACCACTCATTCAGTGTTTCAGCGAAGAATTCTGACCATCTCCTTGGTGGGTGGCCACATGGTCTTTTGACATCCTGTGGAATCTAGTCTGTAACAGCTCTAGTCCAGAAGTCGTCTCTGAATCGCATTACGTGTCCAGCCCATCTGATTTTTGATGCCTTGGCAAACAAGACAGCATCCCTGATTCTTTTTTTTTTTCTCAATCCCTGATTCTTGACCATCAACGAAGGTCGAAACTCCGCATTCCTTTTCTCACTTGAGTGAAACGTGATACACCAAGTATAGCTCATTCAATTCCTCTTTGGGAGACACGAATAGCGTTCTCATCCTGTTTTCATACGAACCAGGTCTCTGAGGTGTATGTTAGTGCAGTAAGAACGGTGTAGTCCAAAAGATGTGCCTGGAGCCAGAGGTTCTTTGTCCTTTTAACCACTTCTTCAACGCTCTTGAAGGCGTTCCATGCTGCTCTCTCCCACCTGCGCAGTTCTGGCACCAAGTCATTCCTCATGTTGAGTTCTCGACCCAGGTACACATAGCTGCTGCATTCGGAGATGTTCATTCCATTGAGAGCAAATGGAACATCAGGGACTAGTTTGTTTTTCATGAGCATTGTTTTGGTGAGATTGAGCTGCAGTCTGACCTTTCCACACTCACCGTCAAAGTTGGCCAGCATTTGTGCCTTTGGCTAATGTTTGGCGTTATGAGAATGATGTCATCAGCAAAGCGGAGGTGGTGTAGTTGCCGACCCTCTATCTTCATTCCCATTCCTTCCCATTCCAGTCATCACATGATGTTCTTGAGGGTGGCACTGAAAAGTTTTGGTGAAATGGTATCACCTTGCCGAACCCCTCTCTTTACGCCAATGATCACTTCCTTGTAGAATGGTGAGATCTTGATGGTGAATCCGTAATACAGCTTGCGGAGGATCTTGATGTACTGAGTTTGAATGCCCTGTTTGGCTAGGGCTTCGATGACCGCTTCAGTCTCAACAGAATCGGAGGCCTTCTTTAAATTGATGAACATTAGACAGAGTGGCATCTTGAACTCTTGCAAAACTTCGATGAGCTTGGTCACTGTGTGGATATGGTCGATCGTGCTGAATCCTTTTCAGAACCCAGCTTGCTCACATGGTTGTCCTTTGTCTACTGTTCTGCCTATTCTATTCAGGATGACTCAAATGAACAACTTGCAGATGATGGACAACAGGCAGATTGGGTGATAGTTGCCGATGTTGTGGATGTCTCCCTTCTTGTACAATAGGACGGTCCTGCTGGTTTTCCATTGGGACAGAACCTTGCATTCAGACAGGTAGCATGTGAAGAGCTGAGCCAGTGTATTGATGAGTATTGTTGGCATATTCTTCAGGTGTTAGAGTCTGACTTTGTCTGGACCAGGTGCCGTACATGACTTTACGGACAAAATGGCATGTCGGATTTTGGAAGGGAGGACGTTGGGAATGACGTCCTAAGATTGCTTTAGCTATTTGGAGGGCTTATTACCCCCATATAAATATCAGCTGTGCTTGGATCTTTGTCTTTAAAAAAATAACATGGGTATTTTTAGAAGGGCTATATTGAATCTGTATAAGTTCTGATAACATTAATTATTTTGTCATTATATATAAGTCTTCCATCTTAATTCACAGGTACTTGATTTTTCTTTTTTTTATTTTTATTTTTATTTATTTATTTTTTAATTTATTTATTTTTAATTAGAGAATCACTGTGAGGGTACAGTTACAGATTTATACACTTTTGTGCTTATACTTCCCTCATACAAAGTTCGGGAACCCATCCCTTCACCAGTGCCCATTCTCCACCACCCGTAAACCCAGCGTCCCTCCCACCCTCCCCAATCCCATCTCCCCCCCACCCCACCCTGCCACTGTGGCAAGGCATTCCCTTCTGTTCTCTCTCTCTAATTAGCTGTTGTGGTTTGCAATAAAGGTGTTGAGTGGCCGCTGTGCTCAGTCTCTAGCCGTCATTCAGCCCGCAACTCCCTTCCCCCACATGGCCTTCGACTACAATGTAGTTGGTGATCGCTTCTCTGAGTTGACCTTTCCCCGGAATGTGAGGCCAGCCTCGAAGCCATGGAGTCAACCTCCTGGTACTTATTTCTACAGTTCTTGGGTGTTAGTCTCCCACTCTGTTATTCTATATACCATAGATGAGTGCAATCTTTCTATGTCTGTCTCTCTCTTTCTGACTCATTTCACTCAGCATGAAACTTTTCATGCCCATCCACTTAACTACAAAATTCTTGAACTCCTTTTTTCTAACAGCTGCATAGTATTCCATTGTATAGATGTACCAAAGTTTCCTCAACCAGTCATCCGTTCTGGGGCATTCGGGTTTTTTCCAGATTCTGGCTATTGTAAACAGTGCTGCGATGAACATACATGTGCAGATGTTGTTTCGATTGTACTTTTTTGCCTCTCTGGGATATATTCCCAGCAGTGGTATTGCTGGGTCAAATGGGAATTCAATACCTAATTTTTTGAGAGTCGTCCAAATTGTTTTCCAGAAGGGTTGAACCAGTCGGCATTCCCACCAGCAGTGAAGAAGGGTCCCTTTCTCCCCACATCCTCTCCAACAGCGGTTGCTTTTGTTCTTTTGGATGTGTGCTAGTCTCTGTGGTGTGAGGTGGTATCTCATGGTTGTTTTGATCTGCATCTCTCTGATGATTAGTGATGCAGAGCACTTTTTCATGTGCCTTTTGGCCATTTGTATTTCTTCCTTGGTAAAGTTTCTGGTACTTGATTTTTCTGAGGCACAATTGTGAACTTAATTTTTTAAATTTTCCTCTTTTATTTTCATGTAGAAAATTTCATTATTTGTATATAGAAAATCCATTTATTTCTGCACATTTATTTCTTTTTTATTGATTCACCATGAGATACAGTTACAGAGCTTTCATGTTTGAGTTTGAGTCATACAATGATTGAACACCCATCCCTCCACCAGTGCACATCACACTTTACACCACCAATGTCCCCAGTATCCCCTTCCTCATACCAGCCTTCCCCCTACTTATATGGCTGACAGTTTCCCCATACTCTCTCTCTACTTTTGGGTATTATGGTGGGCAATACAGATACTGAGAGGCTATCACATTTGACCCTTATCTACTTTCAGCACACATCTCCCATCCCAAAAGATCCCTCCAATCATCATTAACTTAGTGATGCCAGCTGCCTTATCCCCCAACTCATGAGGCAAGCCACCAACCATGGAGCAATTTTCCTGGCCTTCTCTCTACTGTCCTTGTGTGTCAGTCTCATATTATGTTATTTTATATTACATAAATTAGGACATTCATTCTATGTTTATACCTATCTTTCTGATTCATATCACTTAGCATGATACTCTCCATGATTATCCACTTATAAGCAAATTTCATGACTTCAGCTCTCCTAACAGTTGCATAGTATTCCATTGTGTAGACATACCAAAGTTTCTTTATCCAGTCATCTGTTCTCAGGCACTTGGCTTGTTTCCAGATTCTGGCTATTGTGAACAGTGCAGGTGCAGATGTCATTTCTACTGGATTTCTGCATATTTATTTCATATACTGCCACATTACTATACAAGTCTATTTCCCCATAAGGTTTTCTTTGTCTTCTTTGTTTCTTTGTTCCTTTCCTTCTTTCTTTCTTTCTCTCCTTCC
This sequence comes from Sorex araneus, assembly GCF_027595985.1. Classification (NCBI taxonomy): domain Eukaryota; kingdom Metazoa; phylum Chordata; class Mammalia; order Eulipotyphla; family Soricidae; genus Sorex; species Sorex araneus. The sequence continues at coordinate 86,404,293 of NC_073302.1, read as the reverse complement.
TTCCTTCCTTCCTTCCTTCCTTCTTTCCTTCCTTCTTTCTTTCTTTATCTCTCTCTCTTTCTTTCTCTCTTTCTTTCTTTCTTTCTTTCTTTCTTTCTTTCTTTCTTTCTTTCTTTCTTCCTTTCTTTCCTTTTCTTTTCTTTTTATTTTGGTGGAGTCCTTAGGATTTTCTAAGTGCAGTATAATGTCATCTGAAAGTAGTGAAAACTTTACTTATTTTTCTATCTGAATGCCCTTAATATCTATATCTTACCTAATTGCTATGGAAAGAACTTCTGGTACTATTAAATAGTAGTGGTGAGAGTAGGCAACCTTGTTTTCTTCCTAATCTTGAGAACTTTCAGTTCTCATACCATTTAGTATGATGTTTGCTGAGAGATGTGGTGACTGGCTTTTAACTATGTTGAGAAAATTTCCTTCAACCCCACTTCTTAGCATTTTATCATAAATGAATTTTGAATCTTGTCAAATGCTTTCTCTGCATCTAATTAATTTGGTTATGTGATATTTACTTTCTTATATTGACATAATGTAATATGTTGATTGATTTATGCTGCTGAATAATTCAACTTTGGGAGGCCATAGAATTCAAAAATTTACCCATTTCCTTCATAGACAAGTGTTTCCTTGTTGAAATTTAAACCAGTTGATCTATTTATGATGATGCATGTTGCGAAAGTCTCCAATTATCATGACATTACTATCAAAATCTTTCTTCAGTTGTCTTAAATATTTTAATGGCCATTTATCTGTGCATAAATATTTACGAGTGCTAGAAAGTACAGCAGGTAGGATGTTTACCTTGCATGTGGCTGACCCAGATTCGATTTCTCAGTACCTCTCGGAGAGCCTGACAAGCTACCAAGAGTATCCCACCTGCATGGCAGAGCCTGGCAAGTTCCCCGTTGTGTATTCAATATGCCAAAAACAGTAACAACAAGTTTCACAATGGAGATGTTACTGATGCCCACTAGAGCAAATCGATGAACAATGGGACTACAATGCTCCAGTGCTCCAGTGCTAGGTTTCATAATATATATATATGTATATATATATATGTGCATGTGTGCACATATATATTTGATCACTAATAAATGACTGAGGGCCCCTCAGAGAGGGGTGGGTTGAGTTTCCCTCCCCACCCCGAGCAGAGCCCCAGTAGCTGAAAATCTACAGAACCCAGCCATAGCCATGCTCAGGCCACTCACCACATGCTCGGACGAGCCTCAAGCATGAAGGAACCATCAGAGGAGCCCAGGTGTGTAGAACCCGGGGCTGAGATCTCCAAGCCTGCTAAGATTGGGACTGGGCCTCCTCTATCCAGTTTCCCCATTTTCCAGTAGCTTAGCAGCCACACCCACAAACTGCACCCCCATCCCCCCAGCGCCGTGTAATCTCATCAATGGCCAAGATCCAGAGACTATAAAACAAAGCTCCCAGAATGCAGCCGCACAACCTCTTGTGGTCTAGTTCTCCTTCTTGGGGAACTTGGCAAGCTACTGAGGGTATCCTGCCTGCACGGTAGAGCCTGGCAAGCTCCTCTGGTGTATTTAATATGTCAAAAAAAGTAACAATAGTGTGTCTCATTCCCCTGTCCCTGAAAGAGCCTCCAATGTGGCACCATTGGGAAGGACAAGTAAAGAGAGGCTGCTAAAATATCAGGGCTAGGATGAATGGAGGCATTACTGTGCCTGCTCGAGCAAATTGATGAACAGGGTGATGGTGATACAGTGATAAATGACCATCGTGTCCAGAATAACTTTTTGAAATTGATATCCATGTTGTCAGACATAAGCATACCACCCCAGTCTTTTCAAGGAAGTTGATTTCTTGATTTATTATTTTCCAGGTTTTGAATTTGAACCCACACTTTGCCTTCACTATTTCAAATGTATCTCTTGTAGATAGCAGAAAGCTGAGTTCAGTTTTCTGATCCATTTTGCCTCTCTGATTCTGTTAATTGGTGCACTTAGACCATTGACATTGAGTGAGATTATTTACATGAAGGAGTTTCTTGCCATCATTCTGTCAAAGTTATATGTGTTTGTAAAGCTTATTTTGTCTTAAAGAAGTCCGTTCAAAAACAGAGTAGGAGACTAATACCCAAGAATAGTAGTATATAATACCAGGATGTTGGCTCCATAGCTTGGAAGCTGGCCTCACACGCTGGGGGAAAGTCATCCCAGATAGAGAGGGGAACACCAAGTAATATGTGGTTGGAGATCCTGCGCGGGAAGGGAGATGCATGCTGAAAGTAGACTAGAGACTGAACAGGATGACCACTCAATACCCTTATTTGGAACCACAACACCCAAAAGGAAAGATAGATATCAAATTGGAATGCCCCGCTACAGAGGTGGGGTGGGGTGGGGAGATGGGACTGGGGGATATTGGGTTCATGGGTGGTGGAAAATGGACACTGGTGGAGGGATGGGCTCTTAAACATTGCATGAGGGAAAAACAAGCACGAAAATGTGCGAATCTGTAACTATACCCTCACTGTGACTCATTAATTAAAAAATAAATTTAAAAATTTTTTTAAAAAGAAGTCCATTTAATTCCTATTTCAAAACTGGTTTCAAAAATATGAAATTCCTGAGCTGCTACTTATCCATAAAGCTCTGTAACATTCCTTAAAATCTGGATGATTATCTAACTGGGTAGAATATTTTTTATGAGGTGTTTATATCACTGAGATTTTTTACTGTATCCCACCATTTTCTTCAGACCTATAAAATCTCACTTGTGAGATCTGTTGTGAGTCTTAGGAAGTCCCTTTGTAATTTCTTTCTTTGCACTTGCTGCTTTCAATATTCTATGTCTTTCTTTAGCTTTTGTCATTATGATTAATGATGTGTCTGGGAGTATTTTTATTTGGGACTCTCTGAACCTTTAGAATCTGTGTGCATGTACTCTTCAACTGTGGGAACTTTTCATCTATGATTTCTTTTGGTGGATGGGAGTTGGGGAAGTGGGCACACCAAGCATGCTTAGAAGTTACTCCTGGCTCTGTGCTCAAGAATTACTCTTACTGGGGCTCAAGAGACCACATCCCAGGGGATGAGCCCAAGCTCAGCTTCATACAAGGTAAGTGACCTACTTCTTGTAGTACTTGTAGTATCGCTCTAGCCCCTCATCTGTGATTTCTTTGTTCTTCATCAAAATTGTCTTCCTCTTCCTCAGAGACTCTGGTGATCTTTATGTTGATCCTCTTAAATCCATACCATAGTTCTCTCGTGTGCTGTTGTTGATTTTGAGACATTTTCCCATCTATTATTTTTTACAGGTTTGCTGCATCCCAATTGGAGCTCACTGATCTTGTACACAGATTCTGCTACTCTACTGCTAAGGATTTCTATTGAGGATTTAAAAACAAATTTTACCTATAAGACTCTAGTTCTGTCACATCTTATTATAGTTTTCTCATTTCTGAGCTCATACTTCCTTATACATGTACCATTATTTCTTTGAACTTATTGAACATCTTCAGTATGTTATTTCTGAAATTCTTATCCAAGAGTTTATCAAGCTAGTTGATACTGATCAAGTATTCTGGGTGAATCTTCTCACTCACTGAGCTTTGTGGGTTCTGTGTTGTTTCCCCTTTCAGTCTGGGGTGATTCTTTCTGATTGATTCCCAAGGTCTCCCACGAAAGAGAGGCTCTCTGAGAGACTCAAATGAGTATTGCGCTCTTCCTTCTCTGATGGAATAATTTCAACTGATTTTATTGTTTCTATGTAGTTGTTTAGAGTCTCTTATAAGGGTTATTTATAATATCACCAGACCTGAATCTCCTCTGCCTGCAACTTAGGGTTCTGTGACTTAGAAATACTCCAGTTCTTTTGTGACTCTTTAAGGAAATAGGTAATTGGAGCTAGGATTAAGTTATTCTTAGAACAATGTACTTGGAGGAAGCCAATCCACCACAAAGTCATGGATTCATAACATGGGTCCCTCTGTGAGGTATATATAAAAGGAAAGCATTGTGAAAGCATGTAAGTTTTTATAACAACTCTGGGGGAGATGATGCTGGGGTAAGGAGCAGAGGGCATCTCCTCTTTTGGTGCACACACACTGGCCTATATTTCCTATTTCAACCAGTAGTATCATCAGAAACAATAGAAAGAAAGGGAGTGAGTATTCCCAAAATTATACACATCACTGTATGCTCATAGCACAATACCACATAGTTTTGATTAAAATAGCTTGTTGATATGGGAGAAACAGATGGACTTTCACTAGCCAAACCAGAAGAAGACAATTATTTTACACACACACACATATATATATACATATATATACATATATATGTACATATATACTGTATCACTATATCATTGTCATCCCATTACTCATCTATTTGCTCGAGCGGGCACCAGTAACATCTCCATTGTGAGACTTGTTGTTACTGTTTTTAGCACATCAAATATGCCCCAGGTAGCTTGCCAGGCTCTGCTGTGTGGGCGAGATACTCTCGGTAGCTTGCTAGGCTCTTTGAGAGGGGCAGAGGAATCAAACCCGGGTCGGCCACGTGCAAGGCAAATGGAGTACCCGCTGTGCTATTGTTCCAGCCCACGTATATATACTACCTACTAAACACATACAGCTAGGAATTTTTGTATTGCTTTGTTGGAAGGAAAGGCCAGAATAACTTGAGAATTCTGTATCTTTGGAACATTGGTTGGATACATAAGTTGGCAATGGAATTGCCTCTGTATCCCTGTGATAGTAAAATACTATAAAAATTTCTCAATCCAAGAGGGATCAAACAATTAGTGCAAAAGACATCTGGCACAAAGGAACATCACTCAAAGGAGCATGAGAGTATTTACAACCTTTTTTTTTTTTTTTTTTTTTTTTTGCTTTTTGGGTCACACCTGGCGATGCACAGGGGTTACTCCTGGCTCTGCACTCAGGAACCACCCCTGGCCGTGCTCAGGGGACCATATGGGATGCTGGGATTTGAACCCGGGTCGGCCACGTGCAAGGCAAACGCCGTACCCGCTGTGCTATTGCTCCAGCCCCAAGTATTTACAACCTTTAATGTGAGGTTATAAGTGGAATAAGCAAAGTTCTACTTTCTAAATAGATAAACTGCAGTGTTAGTCTGAGGAATGCTTTTTTTGGTTAGATTAATAAGGAAGACAGAGGTTTTTTTTTTTAATTTTACTGATTCACCATGAGATATAGTTATAAGCTTTCATGTCTGAGTTATAATCACACAATGATCAAACACCCATCCCTCCACCAGTGCACATTCCCCATTCCCCACCACCAATATCCCCAGTATACCCCCACCTTTCCCACCTGCCACTGCCTTCATGGCAGACGATATTCCCCATACTCTCTCTCTACTTTGCGGCATCATGGTTTTCAATGCAGACACTGAAAGGTTATCATGTTTGGTCCTTTATCTACTTTCGGCACACATCTCCCATCTCGACCTATTCCTCCAACCATCATTTTCTTAGTGATCCCTTCTCTATTTCAGCTGTCCTCTCCCTGGCTGTTCATGAGGCAGGCTTCCAACTATGGAGCAATCTTCCTGACCCGTCTATCTACTGTGATCTTGTGTTACGTTATTTTATACTCCACAAATGAGTGCAGTCCTTCTAATGGCACACATCTGTCCCTTTCTTTTTGACTCAATTCACATAGCATTATACTCTTCATATCTATCCACTTATATGCAAATTTCATGACTTCATCTCTCCTAACAGCTGCATAGTATTCCATTGTGTAGGTGTACCAAAGTTTCTTTAACCAATCGGAAGACAGAGTTTTGTTTGGGAAGAAAAACTCTCTATTCTGAAAACTTATTTGAGAATACACTCAATGTAACTTCACTTTCCCCTTCATCCCTGAGTTAAAATAGAAAATAAATAGACTTTATTAAAAGAACGAATATTTTAATAGCATTTATCTATCATTGAATGACTGAGGCCACTTACAATAAAACATGGAGTGGTTCATACAAGTGCTGGCCAGCTCCTAAAGGAGGAGGCCTCCATGTTATATTATTGTGGCAGTAATTCATGTTGGTAGACATTATCATAACAAAATGGGGTTTGGCTTTGCTTATGTCTTGGCCCTAAGGGATCCACTATTGGATTTCAAAATGTATTCAAAACTATAAAAATATACATTCAAAAATGAATTGATATCATTTTCATAGATTTGTGTGCTTATCGTAGGAGAGGGGTTGGTCAGTCATGGGGCCAGCAGAGACTGGGAGCAGGACTCAGCCAGTAGATGTCTCTGTTCAGCTCACAACAGTGAAGCATTCATGCCCTCCTGGGAGGCTGCCAGCCCTTTCTGGATAAGTGTAGCCTGCTTGCTAAAATGTGGATCTCTGTCCAAAATTTTTCAAAAACCTAAAAAAAAAAATCTGGCACCAGTTGTTCTTGTTCCAGTTTAGACTGTCAACTTCACAACATAGCACTTGTTTAAGTAAGGCAGTGAGGTCAAAGATGAACCAGTTTTCCTGATGGAGAGGATTGTTCCCGACACACATCCCCCCTGTGTAAAATACAACTGAGGTACAGTCATTCTTCTTCAGCAACGTCGAAACAAACACTCCCCCACTGTCTGCTCAAAGGCCATCTGCTTCTCTAGGAGGGTTTTCCCCAGAACAAATGCATGGCCCTAGAGAATAATAAATATTTTGGTTTTTTGTGAGGAAGGGTCTCTTATGCAATAGATTCAAGTATGGGATGAAATCTGTGAAACCGCTGGAAATGAAAACTGTCACTAAACAAGAAGGAAAATATATAGGTGTGGTCTCCAAAGCAGAGTGCTTGCTACTAATTCATTTTTGTTTGTTTTAATTCAGTGCTTTACAGCTCAGATAAGCAATTTTTCAGGTACCGTACCAAAACATTTGGTGGAAGATATGAGAATTTTATATTTAAAGTTGCATAATTGAGTCTAAATTACTGTGATTCTTCTAACTCAGAAGACACTGCCCAGTGGAAAAAAAATTGAACTGGGCATTTGGACTCCTGTATTCCACTTTCTATTTTTCTTTTCATTCTCATATGATTTCAAATTACTAAGGTTTGGGACACTGTCTAGTTATCTACAGCATGGAGATAACAGCAAAAACAAAGGAAGAGCAACTTTTTGGAATAAGTTGAAAATCTCTTGCTTCTGAAAATTGTTCCAAAGTACAAATAAGATAACGTTATTAATCCTCCTAATCATATTTAATTACTATTTATTCCTTTTCTCCTCCTCCTTTTCTTATTTAACTGATTAATAGGGAAGCTAAAAATATTTTAGGTGTTGAAATTATGTGCATGAGAAACCATTATTAATGTATTGTAATTCACAGAATCTCAATCAGTAAGAAAGATTTTTATAATAAAGAAAGATTTTTTCATTTGATGAGGTTTAGCTACAATAAAGTTTCAGAATTATTAATGAAGGTAAGTTTTTATTTACCATGCTCTTTAATACCTTTCTGTTTCTGTGAACATAGAATGAATGTTCAAAATCATAAGAACAACACAGATCAGGTACATATGAGCAGACCACTATTGGTATGAAAACTATTAAATTATATATTTCTAGTTATCAAACTATGAAATGCTCCTGTTCTGGACTGGAGCGATAGCACAGTGGCCTTGAATGCGGCCGACCGGGTTCAGAAGAGTCCCTCTCGGAGAGCCCGGCAAGCTACCGAGAGTATCCCACCCGCATGGCAGAGCCTGGCAAGCTGCCCGTGGCATATTTGATATGCCAAAAACAGTAACAACAAGTCTCACAATGAAAACGTTACTGGTGTCTGCTTGAGCAAATCGATGAGCAACAGGATGACAGTACAGTGCTACAGTGCAGTTATCAAACTATGATAGAAAAACTACATTCATCAAAAATAGAAGACCAGAAAGAATGTATGAATAACTTCTGTAATATCTGTGCATTCACCACTCATTAATTCCTGTTTTTACTGAAATTTCCTTGTATGCCTCATCCTTTGTTGATGGAATCATGACTTTCACATGTAGTTCCTGCCAGCCCATCACTCTAAGTTATGGGAGTGGGGTGAAGAGATAGGTCAAAGGGCTGGAATTCTCATATATATATATATATATATGACATGAGGCCCCTGTCACCTATCTCTGGCACCATATGACCCTCTGGTGCCCTGAACACAGCTGGGGTCACCCTAGATCTCCCTAGCAATGCAGCACTAGACCAAGAACTCAGCCATCTTAGTTAAGAGAGAGGAGTCCAATATAAAAATAATAGTTGGAAATGATTACTCTGGATAAGAATTGAGTGCTGAAAGTAAAGAGATGTATGATGTATCTCTTTATATATATGATAACCTTTTAGTATCTATATTGAAAACCATAATGCCCAAAAGGAGAGAGAGAGAGGGAGAGAGAGAGAGAGAGAGAGAGGGGGGGGGGGAGGGAGAGAGGGAGGGAGGGAGGAGAGGTGCCTGCCACACTGCTCTAGAGGCAGTTGGGTGGGGGGAGTTGGAAGGGAAACTGGGGACATGGTCATGGTGACATTGGTGTCGGGAAATGTACGCTGTTAAAAGAACAGGTGTTGGCACACTGTATGATTGAAACCAAATCACGCATGAACAGCATTATAATGCTCTGGTGAGTCAATAAACTAATAATAATAATGATAAAAATTTTTTTAAAAATAACAACCAGTGTGCCTACATAGCCCTTCTGAAAATCACAGGACCTTTAAGAGATTCAAAAATGAAAGGAAGTAAATTAAATCTGGGAGGAATATCTCTGAGAATCACAGGACCTTTAAGAGATTCAAAAATGAAAGGAAGTAAATTAAATCTGGGAGGAATATCTCCAGATGAACAACACCAACTCTAACTGATAATGTAGACATAAGGCAGAATTGAAAGCTCTGAGGGAACCCAATAAGAAATTTTGCATGTTCAAAGTAGGAAAGAAAATGTAGGTGAAAGAAAGCTTTAAGAATTAATTATTAAAGTAGGTAGAACTGGGTTTGTTTGGTTTTTTGGTTTTTTTTTTGCTTTTTGGGTCACACCCGGCATTGCACAGGAGTTACTTCTGGCTCTGCACTCAGGAATTACCCCTGTTGGTGCTCAGAAGACCATATGGGATGCTGGGAATTGAACCTGGGTGGGCTACATGCAAGGCAAATGCCGTACGCGCTGTACTATTGCTCCAGCCCCCAAATAGGTAGAACTCTTAATCAATTGATCAAAAGAAAACTAGCTGGACAATAAATGAAGAAAAGAATTGTCTTAGGACAATAAGGACAGAAGAAAACTAATTTATCAGGATAAAAAAAATGATCTCATTCTTCACTCTAAGTGTCCTGAATTTGTAAGATTATTCCTACCAACAAGGGATGGGGAAAGAAATGTAGTCTGTTCTTTCAAGCAGCTGTTATCTTCATGAGTAGTAGAGAAGTAGAGATTAACGCCCTAAAATCTAGTTTAACCTAATATTTTAGAAGTTTCTTTAGAATTCTTTTGTTCAATCAAAGCTTTTGAGCCATAGTTTCCCTATTCCCGGAGAGCAAAGCAGACTTCTCAATCCATCCTATAAAGCTATGAAGGAAGCTAAGAGGGCCAAGGACCATTCCAATCTTGTCTCAGCCTCATCTTTCCTTCTAAAATCAAGAGACTATATAGTACTTCCAGCCTCACTGTTTTCTGAATGTTCATGAGATTGGAGTCAAAGATGGTGGGACAGTGTGGAAGTAAAACTGACTTGCCCACCAAGGAATATAAATTGAGTGGAAAAATGGAATATTTTATCAGTTTACAGTCATAGAAATTAGAGTTTTCTGTCTGTCATTTCAGAGACTTTTAAAATTATTCATTCAACAACAATAGCAAAAAAAATCAGAGAGATACATGCATCTTCATGTTGAACATTAGTTACGGTAACCGAGATTTGAAAATAAGCCAAACTCCCATGCATAGATGATTGGATAAAGAACATGTGGTTCCTATACCTGATGGTATTTGTAAAAAGATGAAATACTGCCATTGGTAGCAATATGGATGGGTCTAGAGAGTCAAATAAAAAAATAAGACATCATAAGCTTTCACTCACATATAGTTTATCAAATAAATTGGTGAACTAAAAAAGAAAGGGAAAGCTTTTTGTGTAAAAAACCCAATAAGTGATTACCTAATGAATGATGAATGTGGAGAGAAGAATGGGTAACATAGGTTTAAAGGGGTGAATTTCAGTGAATGATAAAATTAGACTTTTAGTGATAAACTTAAGATAGAGTACATGGATGCCTATTTCAGATGTATGACTGAAACTTAATATTGTAATGCAATGTTACATCAGTAAGTTGGATTTGGCACAATCAACAGCAACAAAATCCTCATTTAGTCTACAAGTGATCAAACTCGTCTCTTGTACACACCCCCAGCTTCTCTGGGAATAACCCTGGCTATCCCTGGCACTGAGGCACAGGCCCCAGGAGGGCCACATGCTGCAGTCCAAGCATTGACTCACCCGGCCTGGTTCACCAGGTGTTGCTGGGAATTACTTCCAGACCCAATAAGTACGGCAAGGCAGCCCCCTTGCCTAAAAAAGAAGAAAAGAAAAACTGGGTGTACTCCCTGTTTGGTGATTGGTTTCTTAGCCTCTGTCCTATCAACCTGTCTATGTACAATTAGAACTGACTGCTTAGGCCAAGATCAACACTTCCCCCCCTCCATTTCCTAATCCAGAAAATCAGAAGAGGTTCTGATTTTCTATATGGTTTGGGCTGGGGCATGGTAAAGAATTTAAGGAAATATGCTACGTTTAAATGATTTCAGTCATTGGATTTTTGCTATTTATATTCCCATGTTGTGCTCAGAGAGCTTAAAATGAATAAATTTGCAGAATGTGTCAATTGGCTGTTTAGAGAACAATTTAGGATATTTATCAATTTGTTCCTTTTCTAGCAAGTATGAATATTTTCTTTTCCTTTTTTAAAAATTAATTTGTTTTTTTGCTTTTAGGTCACACCTGGTGATGCACAAAGGTTACTCCTGACTTTGCACTCAGGAATTACTCCTGGCAGTGCTCAGGAAACCATATGGGATTCTGGGAATCGAACCCAGCTCGGCCGAATGCAAGGCAAATGTCCTACCCACTGTGCTATCACTCCAGTTCATATGAATATTTTCTATACTTAGATTATGTAAACACTTAGGAAAGTAATATATTAAGGAAAAACAAGAGTGAGAAGCACCAGAAAGTAAAAATACCTGCCTCCTAGACATTTATACTGATTTCATGTGATCATTTTCTCCTAGAGATCAAGATCCTAGGCAAAGGTTAAAATCATTGCCTATTGGAGAAAATGTAATAGTCATATCAGAATTGGAACTTGCAATGGTGCCAGGAAAATATCTTATACAAGGATATATTATAAAAAGATAGAAGCATGGGGAAATAAATAAATCCCTGTAATGCCATAAATGAAGTATGGAACATTTAAGAACAATAAAATGATATGAATTATATTAATATATATTCACTAATCTTTCCAGAAACTGACACTTGAAATATTAGTAGCTACACAACTTGTGTGCCAGCAATGTGCCACTGGGTGTTCCTGAGTACCACCAGCTGTGAGCCAGACCTCTGCCCATCCCTCTCACCACCAAATTAATTGATTCAAAAACCAAAGCAGTTCTCATATGTCAGAAGAAAACTACTGTCAAATTTGACGTGACTTTATCTCAGTGTTTTAAACCTGTGCACATTTATAAACACATTAAAAAATTGATTTGAAATGAGGCTGTATAGGGTATCAATAAAGTATGAAAACATGTGAAAAATATATCTGTTAATAGTATTACTAATGCTATTGTATTTCTTGATTACACAAAGGTATGTTAATTACCTTTTATTTCAAGTGTCAGTTTCTGGAAAGATTAGTGAATATATATTAATATATTAATGCTCAGTGTTCGGTCCCAGCATTGCTCAGGGAACCATGTAGATACCAGGGATCTAAGCTGGGCTTCAAATGTGCATAGAACTGTTCCTTTAATCTGCCTCTCAAAGAAAAAAAAAAAAAAAAAAAACATGTTGTTTCTCTGCCTTCCTTTTGCCAGAACTTCTAATTACAAATGTGCATTTTTTCACAAATCACGATCACAAAATCTCATTGATCATCAATTTCTTGAGCAGTCACAGTAATCTCTCCATTCATCCTATCCCTAAGGTTTTAGAAGCCTCTCTCTACTCGGCCTTCCCAATGATGCCGCATTGGAGGCTCTTTCAGGGTCAGGGGAAAACGAGATCCAGCTTGTTACTGGCTTTGGCATATGAATACACCATGGGAAGCTTTCGAGGCAGTCCCATGTGGGCAGGAAGCTCTCAGTAGCTTGCTCGTTTCTCTCAGAGAGAGAAGTAGGTTATAAAATATCTCGAGGCCACTTTGCTTCCGGGAGCTTGCTTTTAAGTCTCTGGATGTTGGCCGTTGATGGTATTACACACACCTGGGTTCCTCTGCTGGTGCCTTCATGTGTGAGGCATGTCCGAACGTGTGGAGAGGGGCCTTGAGCATGGCTGTGGCTAGGTTCCGGTGGTCTTCAGCCGCCAGGAGCTCTGTTCGGGGCGGGGAGGGAAGCTGGAGCCCATCCCCTCAGAGGAACCCCGGGGAAGACAGCCAGTTGTGCGGGCAAGAGACTCTGTTAGGGAAAAAAAAATTAAAATATAAACAACAGAGTAAACTGTGTGTCCACAGACTTATGGTGTAAGGCAAGTACTGGTAGATAAGTTCTGCCAAGGAGACTAATGTTAAATGAGATTATGTAAACACTTAGGACAGTAATATATTAAGGAAAAACAAGAGTAAGAAGCACTAGAAAGTGAAAATACCTGCCTCCTAGACATTTATACTGATTTCATGTGATCATTTTCTCCTAGAGATCAAGATCCTAGGCAAAGGATAGAATGATTTTTAATTACTTCCTTCATCTTTAATTTCTTTTTCGAGCAAACCACCAATAACAGTGTAAGGACACAGCTGAAACCCCATGATTATCTGTTAACTAGAAAATGTTGTAAAATATGTTCTGGAAAAGAAACTAGAAAGGTTGACAAATATGCCTGCGCTAGTTATCTTTAAATATGAAAGTAGTTTAATTTGTGTGGTAACAGAAATAAATTATTCGTTAGACTTATGAGAATTAAGTGGTAAGAATATCCTGGTGCAATCTACAGCCAATTCTGACTTTTTGTGTGACCCAAGTATGTGCATGTCCAATTTACTGCTATAATATGCAACAATGATTGGTTCCAAGTTCCTTAATGAGAACATAGATTGAATTATGCAATCTAATAACTTTGGAAAGAGCTTTATCATGAAACAGAATGTGTCCAGTGGTCTTTATATACTTCAGACCTCTTATATATTATTTCTCCTGACATTTTTTCTCTAAGCTTATAAAATTTCTCCTATGTTTAACCTGTTCATATGACACTCATGAAATGTAAACCTTAGACCACACCAAGATAACAATTGTTTCCCCTATAAGGAAGATCGCCCATTCCCAAAAATCTTAAAGATAGAGCATATTTTATTTTTCTCTCATGAAATATTTCTAAGGATATGGTGTGCAACATGACTGAAGCACATTTGCAATACAACTAAGGCATACTTGAGGTACATTGGAAAGAATTTCAAGGACAAAAATTAAAAATATGCAGGGATTTGAATGATTCTGTTTGTAAAAAGCTAACCTTTCCATCACAGAACACTGACTTTATGTCTCATAGGCATACGTTTCTCTTACCTTTGAGATAATGACTTGTAGGCTGTTGCGAGGATTTTCATTCTGCAACACCGGCACTAGCAGATGAAGATCTACTCCCAGGAGAAAAATAACTACTACTCCAAAGAAGACACTGTATCACCTTCCCAGAGCCAAGTCTAAATTATAAGGACTCCACAGAACAGTTTGGTTGGAATGATAGTGTCACCAGCTATTTCTGTACATTTTTAATAAAAATTTCTCCACCTTGATCAGTCCACGCTCTTCAATTTAGAGCTGAGATTAATTTTCCAAGACACATTACAATGCAGTATGAACTCTTGAAATTATCTCATAACTGCTTGCTTTCATATTTGGCATAACTATTGTACTACCTTAGAAACAGCTTCTATTGACCTTTAGATTAAAAATATGTTGGATTATCATGATTGACACTTTTTAAATGACTCATTCTTGCCAAACACAGCATAACAACTTTCTAACACTCCCTTTCTTTACAACCGCCTCTACTTTCATTATATGAAATATGGCTGTATTCTACACCACCTCTCTTAGTCTAACATGATTTTTTTCAGAGTTCAAGAAGATTTACATTCGGAGCTAAATGTTTCAGTGATTGCTCTGTTGGGTTTCATTATATCACTGTAGTTAATCAAAGCAAGTCTGGCCTTGCTACCATGATTCACTGGATGGTTTTTTAAACTTAATCATTTACTCAGATGAATATACATATTATCACCAGGGCTGGATTTCTTTTAACAGCCTGTGTGACACGGTACTGTAATGCTTTTGTCAACTGCTGGTTCCTAAGAACACCATGGTTGCCAGGGTTTCTGTTAAGATGTCTCATTGATGGGCTTTCGATTAGATAAAAGGTAAATAGAAAGGGTCTCTGAGAGCCCCAGACAGCAAAGGAAATGAGGGGTAACTTTCTTTATCTCCCAGTTGGGCTCATTGGGAATCTTTTCATTTGTACATAATGTTTCTTTTCATTGTGTGTGTGGTCTTTGCAATCATAATTAACAAGTAATTTTTCTTCACTCTCATGCCTAATCCTATCATAAATTATTGGCTGCTGGCATCTGGGTAGGGCTTGGCACTCAATATTTTAAGTACAGCCTGAGGGAATCACTGGGTTGTTGTTTTAAAACTGAAGAAGCTAATTGTATAAGCATTAACATTTGTGAAGGAGGCCTAACAGACCTAGTTTCTGGGCAGCCATTAGGGATGCTCCCAGTTGACACCTGATTCCTCTACCAAAGACCAAATACATCTGCATTCAGAACTAGTACAGCACACCTTCATGGAAGTCAATTGCTGGCATTTTTTTTATTTACATCATTTACAAATTGTCAACAATAGGATTTCATACGTAAACTTTTCCAACACCACATCCTCCACCAGAATACCCACCTACCCCCTGCCCCCACCCCATCTTATCATTGCAGTTTCCTTTCCATTCAAAATGCTATTTCTCAATGGGAAACTTGGGGAATTTTTTAATAAAATACTGCATTATGGATAAAGGATAAGAGAAGTGAGCGGTAGCAGAGAGAACGATGAGTCTGATAAAATTATTCAGCACCTACACTCTTACATTTCCAATGTTTTTAACATTGATGGTGAATTCAGTCAAAAAAGCTTTGCAGATCTTTTACTTACTATGTGGTTACATCCAATAAGCCACCATAAAAGGAAAACGTTGCAGGTCAAACTACTGTCACTAGAAACTGCTTGTACCAAATGACCCAGTATGTGTTCAAACATCTAACCAGCTATGTCTGGTATTCAAATTATGCAGGGGATACATGCAGCATTGATGGAGCTTCTTAAATGGGATAATTTATCCCTTCCTTGACCCCGAAGGTCTTTAAAGGATCTATTACTGGATCTGCTGACACATTCTAGGTTTTTAATTCATTGTTGCCATATGCAATAAGAGTACCACTAGCCCTGGAAGTTCTGGTCTTCCCAACATTTTATCTAGCATGCCATAAGAACAGTTGATTCAATACTCAGTGTCAATGTGAATATTTCCTTGAATTAAGAATTGATAGTGCCAAAGACATAGTATATTGTGTTGGGTTCTATCCCTGGCACCCCATATGGTCCCTCTGCCAGGAGTAAGTCCTGAGCACCAGTAGAACTTATTCCTGGTTTTGGGGTGTGGCTAAAAGAAACAAAAACAAAAACAAAAAGAATTGTTTGGGGAGAGAGATAGTCCAGTGAGTTGGACTCTCAATTTGCACATGGCTGACCAGGTTTAATACCCATGGTCCTAAATGGTTCCCCAGCACTGCCTGGTGATTCCTGAGTGCAGAGCCAGGAGTAAACCCTGAGCTTTGCCGGGTGTGGCCCAAAACCTTTTTTAAAAAAACTTAATTTGAAGCTGGAGTGGTAGTATATCGAGTGGGACGTTTACCTTGCACGTGGCCAACCAGGGTTTGATTCCCAGCATCCCATATGGTCCCCCGATCACTGCCAGAAGTAATTCCTGAGTGCATGAGTCAGGAGTAACCCCTGTTCATCGCCAGGTGTGACCCAAAAAGAAAAAAAATGAATAAAAATTAAAAACTTAATTTCTTTTTTGATAACATCATATGTACCATCTTTAACATACTTTTCCTGTTTTATAGCTTCTGAGAAACTGACAAGTTGACGCCTCAGAAACCTCCCATTGATAGATCCTAATGGAAGTGTTCTCCTATATTAACAGTGAGATACAAACCATACTCTAACTTTCCAACTTGGTTCCCAAGTACAAGAACAAGATAAGCAGTAAAAAATAAATTATTTACAAAAACTATAGGCATAAAAATGAATTGAAGAAAGGAGATAATAGAACCCATTTAACAAGAAAATTCTAAAAATGCCAAGACTGAATTGACAAAATTGCTGTTTATTGATCTTCCTTTGTCAGTCCCTTTTGCTAGAATTAAACTGTAGTCCTTATATTTTTCACTAAACACGAGTATATTTTCCTCCTTTGTTGGACTAAAAATGAAGTATAATGCAAAGAGTGGTTACTCAGAAACACTTTCAACTTGCTGACTTCTACAGCTATGAAATCCTACAAAGACCCATTTAACAGTTGATTCTACCCTAAAGTTAGTTTGACACTGAAACTGTAGGAATAGGCTTCACATAGGCTTGATCATGATTAAGCCTCATTTTTACATGCAATATACCTAAATTCTAATCAGGTTATCTAACAGTAAGAATATAGATGAAAAGAACAATTGTCTTTTCATACTATTTCAAGCTATTTTGTAAGGAAGGCTATTATTAATATATCTAAGATTGGAATGGGGTCTGGAGTGATAGCAGATGGTTTATTTTACCTAGCGGGTAGGGTGTATGCGTTGCACGTGACCGACCTGGATTCGAATTTTCAGTCCCTCTCGGAGACCCCGGCAAGCTTCCAAGAGTATCTCATTTGCAGGGCAGAGCCTGGCAAGCTCAGCTCCCCATGGTGTTTTTGATATTCCAAAAACAGTAACAGCAAGTCTCACAATGGAGATGTTACTGGTGCCTGCTCCAGCAAATAGATGAGCAATGGGATGACAGTGACAGTGACAGGATTGGAATGGTAACTGTGTGTAAACAATAACAATTTAGGAGGAAAAAATTAAATTCTTTAATATAGCTCTGAAGTTTAGTGCATGCACCCAAGGAACAAGCCAAGACTGGGCCCTCCGTACCACCAGATATGGTTCTTCTCCCAAGAAAAGAAGATGTAAACATGGGCCTCAGTGTAACACAATTGTGTTGAATGAGCTGTTTCTATTCTGAAGTTTGATTTCATACTGTTGGTATGTTCTGCAGCTCTGGCTGAGTAATCGAAACTTGTTCACCAGCATACACTTTGTAAAAATGGGGGAAATAGTATTGTCCTCATTTATTTGGGCAACCATGAAAACTGTTTTTATAGAATAGGTTATTTGTTAACAAGAGAGATGGTTTTTATTCGAAAGTCCAATATTCGGGTGCCAGCATGACCCCGCTTCTCAGTTCCTGTAAGACATCTCTGTCACAGTGTTTTCATAAGATGGGATGAGGGAGAGGGACCCTCGTTACAAGAGCTCCATGCTCATGCCGCAGCACAGCATGAAGGCTCTACCTACGAACACAGCCACATCCAAAATTAGGTTTCAACATAGGAGCGTGCAAGAGACATTGTTTATAGCGAATGCATGATTAAAAATTTTCCCCAAACTTCCCAAAGATGAGAATTCTGACTTTGATATGTACACATGTTCAGAATACATGGTCTTGGAGGTCCTGGTGCATCTTCAGTACAAGGACAGGAGGACTAAAGAAATCTGTCTCAATGAGAAAGCACAATTATTGTGAGTAGTTTTGTGAGTGTGTGGCAGAATTCTGTCATTTTAAATCTCAGAAAGACTCAAATTCATTGATTTGAAAGAAGAGGAGAAAGTATATATATATATGTATATATATGTATATGTATGTATATATATTTAATGTGATTCATTATGTACCATTTTCTTTACCCTAATCCATCTGCTAAGACTTTCTTCTGTTCTGTAGAAAGAATTTGAAAATGAAATGTGGCTATAACTGGGAAGAGAGTAGCAGCATGATAGAGTTAGAACCACCTGCAATAAGAAAAATTCAAGATGGTATTTGTCAAATATTGGAAGATGTGTGCCTGCTAGCTGAGGGATAATGGAATGTTTTCAGAGACTGTTTTAAAGTTCTATGGCCAAGACCAAAAAGGGGGAAAAAGGCTGCATTTGCTTCTCATAATAGTGGTTATCATTTCTCTTGTGAAATGTTTATCTACTGGTAATCTCACTATAGCTTCCTTTGGATTGTCTTCTTGTTTTATTTTTCTCTCACTCACTAGGAAATGCAAACATCTTGGTCCTTGTCTTCTTCTATTATAAGTACCAACATATGCAAAGCTAAAACAAAACCGCAGGTATTTTAGGAAATTGGTAAGTAGAGTCAAGTGAATCCCAGTAGGAAGGCCATGATGTGCATATTTAGAAATAAATATTGATTCTTTAAGATGTGGGAGCAGTATGGATATAGAATGGAGGGAAATAGGGAGGAGGGTAATTAAATATTTCTTACATACACAGAATAAATAAAACCTCCTGCTCAACTTAGAGCTGACTGATTATATTTTATGTATGCCTCAAACTAAATTTCATATATAGAAATAAGATGATCTGCAGCCAGGATAAGTGACATTATATGTCTTACCTATATGGGCATTTAAATTTTAGTCTACTGCTTCACTTTCTATCCACATATATTAAATGATATTAATCTTACAAAATTGTATTTTTGATCTGGGTCAACGTATTTATTGTAGCTATGTACTTTCCTTTATTCCTAAGTCTAAGAGATTTTTTTATCATAAAAGTAATGAGCATATTACTAAAAATTTGCCAAGTAGTAAAAATAAATTACAAGTGAATTCTTTTTTTTTTTTTTGCTTTTTGGGTCACACTTGGTGATGCACAGGGGTTATTCCTGGCTCCTGCCAGGAATTACTCCTGGCAGTGCTCAGGGGACCATATGGGATGCTGGGAATCGAATCCGGGTCGGCCTCATGCAAGCAAACGCCCTACCCACTGTGCTATTGCTCCAACCCCAACAAGTGAATTCTTAAAACAATCTATGACAACTATTAGAAAGCTAGTGTGCCATTTGCCTTTGTTGTGTTTATTGCTGTGCATTTTTACATTATATTATAATCATTTATACATACTTATATATCATACATTTACTTAAATTTTGTATTTTTATAAATGGTCGGGTTGGAGTGATAGCTATCATGCTGGAGTGATAGCACAGCGGTAGGGCATTCGCCTTTCACAAAGCCAACCCGTGTTCGATTCCTCCGCCCCTCTCGGAGAGCCTGGCAAGCTACCGAGAGTATTGAGCCCACATGGCAGAGCCTGGCAAGCTACCTGTGGCATATTGGATGTGCCAAAAACAGCAACAAATAAGTCTCACAATAGAGAGACGTTACTGGTGCCCGCTTGAACAAATTGATGAGCAATGGGATGACAGTGACAGTGATAAATAGTCTATTTTATCAATAAAATTATATTTTAATGATTCTCAGGTCATTCTAAGCTTTCAAAAAGTAAAATTCAATGTCTACATATTATTTGTGGGTAAATTATGGTTTATTTTACCTAGCATTAAGTGCATAGAAAAACCTATGTTATTTGAAATAACCTAAGTTATTTGAAAACCAAAGCTCAGAAGTAAATAGATTTGAAACAAATAGTTGGGAAAATTGAAGACATCACTTGATAAAATACCCCAATTACATCATATACGGTAAAGTTCAAGGACAGTAAAAAGTTCCAGCACTCATTGTGCTCGTTTCTCCAGCTTAATTAAGTGTGGTACCATTCTTACCACGGGCACCATCCAACATTAACAACGACGTTTCCCAGAGCCCGCTTTGGAAGACAGCATTTCAATCACTTTCTTATTGTTAGATGGGTTGTAAGAAATATTTCAGTACGTTTAATAAATAAAATAAAAGTAGATTTTTTTTAAATCATGAAACATGTAGAATTTTAAAATTAACATTGCTGAGTGAAAATAAACAGCCTGGAAAGGCTATAATACTGTATTATGCGTCAACTATATTACACGATGGGAGAGGCAAAATTAGAGCAATATTAAAAAGATCAGTGCTTGCTGGTGGTGAATAAGGAAGGGATGAATAACATAGAACACAGAATTTTTAGGGAAGTGACAATTCCATATCATTTTTACCATAGCACTGTAGCACTGTCGTTCCTTTGTTCATCGATTTGCTTGAGCGGGCACCCGTAATGTCTCCATTGTGAGACTTGTTGTTACTGTTTTTGGCATATCGAATATGCCACGGGTAGCTTGCCAGGCTCTGCCATGTGGGTGGAAGACTCTTGGTAGCTTGCCGGGCTCTCTGAGAGGGACTGAGAAATCGAACCTAGGTGGGCCGCGTGCAAGGCAAATGCCTTACCCGCTGTGCTATCGCTCCAGCCCATTTTTACCATATCCAGAAATATTATCTGAGAATAAGTTCAGAAGTAAAATAAATAAATAAGTGAAAACATTTGTTCAGGTTTAGATCTTTGAGACATACTACCAGATTAGTATTTCACTTGCTTCACAAGTGGATGAAATATTCTTTCGGCAAATATGACATCATTTATAGAGTCGATTGTGGGAGTGGATAATTACTGCTGTTCTTGATTGGAGAATGGTCGTGAAAAACCAAACAGCATATAATCATCAATATTTTTCCACTGTAGATAAGGCACACATTGGTCTCCTAATGAGTGTAGCCTGTGAGATGTGAGAGTTACTGGTTTTATGAGCTGTCTACTTCTGACTAAGACACATTCTGACTGTAGACTTATAATATCTATCATTCATGAAGAGTTTGAAGAGTGTAGTTTTATGCGTTTCAGCTATTTAGAAGATTGTGACTTGTGATGAATGTTCCTGAATGAAGGAATGATTAAAATGCATAATTACATACCCCACAATGCCTCCTAACCAGCTAGCCTGAACCTTACCAGAAAGCACTTTGTCAAAGTCCTATGGGTGATCTAGATGTACCAGAGAACTTAAATACGGTTGACAAGGCATGATGAAGGTATTTGAAGTCACTTGTGTAAAGGATGGTGTAACAGTAGGCCTTTTACTGTAAGCTGTCCATTGGCTACCTGACCTCTTCAGCAAAACTTAGACCCCTCAGTTTCAGCTTCTTCATACACAAAATCAAGTTTTTAATGCCCTTTAGTTGTGTATCTAAAAGCTCAAATAGATACAAAAGCGCTTTGAAAAGCTAATATTGTATTGAAAATATGAGATATAATTATTACTTTTAAAAACTATATTATATCTCCCAAACAGTAAGAAAGTCTGGAAAATATATTGCTGGAGTATATAGATTAAAGAGAAAAATTAATGGAAGTTCCAGGCATTAATTTTCCTTCCAATTGCTGGCCTAGAGACAATCTCAGTGTTTTCCCTCAAAAAACAAAAGTCTCCCCCTTATGTAAGGTTTCCAGGGTCCTGAGAAGTTGCTAGAAGTAGCAAAGCTCAGAATAATTTGCTGACTTTAAAAATATGTTGTCGACAACTGGGATTATAGGGTGTCTCTTCTATCCTGTACTTTTTCCTGATACTAGTTTTATAAGGGTTTCACTGTAGGTGATCTTGCGAAATGTTTGAAACCTGATTAAAATGAAACATTAACAAAGGTAAAAAAAGAAATAAGAGCAGTGTTGTAGGCCTACCAATAAAGCAACAAAATGCAGCCATAATTATATAAAATTAGACACTTGACATTCATGAGGAATACAGACTCAGATCTTTGGATTGCCCAGATTTCAGGAATTCAGGAATACTAGAAGCATTCCTGTTCAGAGTAAAACATTTTGGAGCATATATTACTATCTAATCAACCACTACTTCAGAGTTTGATCCTGAGATCTTGCTCAGTTAGTTATTTTAGCAATGTTTGGGACACTTTTGCATGTTTCTCTGAAGAGTTTCATGAATTAAATATTATGATTTCCATATTGAGTTTCTGATGATCTTGTGTATGCTACTTAAGTCACTGCCAAATAGGCATTGTACATATTAATTTTATCAGGCTCGTGGTTATTTTTCAAGTACTCATTATATTTTATTTATTCCTCTTCCTTTTTCCCCCTTCTTCTCTATTTTCTTTTTCCCATCTTTTTTCAAGTTATTACAACCCTAAGGCCTATATGAATACCAAGCATATCAGCAAATGTGGTCAATAAGTATCATCCTATTATTTCTCTAGATCTCGTCACATCTACACCATTATAGTGGATGACCCTTATGGGGAGGACACTTTTTCAACAAAGCAGCTAATTCAGTGCATCTTTTGGTTTTTCTCACTGCACTAAAGTTACTGAACACAGTCTCTGCCCTGCTGATTCCTTCTACTGGAGGCTGCAATGGCACAACACACATTTGACCTCTTCTTTTCACTGTAGGGTGGTGATGTCAGTCAGAGACTTGTCTGAGCAATGCCTTGAAGATATTTATCATTGCAGGGGTAGAAATGAGGCTGCTGGCTTTAGTAAGACAAGATCAGGGGTGCTCTTAATCATTTGACATGCACTCTTGTCTGTGTCTGGATGTGACTGGCGATTCCAGACCACCCCTTGCTGGTTACCTAACCTTAACAGTGATGCATCCAGAGGTATCCTAGAGTTTTCCTTCATCCCCCACCCCTGGGTTTAACCTGTGAAGGAGCCAAGTACCTTATTTTCGGATGTTTGATGATTGATGATGTTTTGATTTGGGCGATAACGCCATTCTCTCTGCTTCTAGTTGCCAGAACTTAGTCTTAGTCCGTTTTTAAGTAATTACTTAACATTGTAACTTTTAGACCTGCCTTATATCTACAAAACATTTCATACAAAAAGAACAAAAACACAATGGACTGCATAAGGCTGCTGCTTACAACAAGGAATTACTTACAAGGTCAATTGTGTCCATTTATGAAAAGCCCTAGTTGAGGATTACTTAGAGTAATGTAAAACGTAGGCATAGTTGAGAATTCCTTAACTCCTTTACCTTTTTTATTTTTTTAATTATTTGTCTTCAAAAAGAAAATGCACATCTCCATGTATTTGTGCTATTTCATGAGAATGCAAGGCCTGACTCCCAGAGGGTGGACCTTTCATAGGGAAGACCTACAATTTAGGGGTGTTGAGAATCATATCAGACTCCAGACCCTCTGGCCCTCACCACTGTTTTCTCCTCTTTCTGAAGAGCATCGACCTATGTACTGACCTTCTATCATGGTTTGGCAACAGTGAAAGATAGGAATCGAGGACAGCTCCTCTTAGTCATCTGTCCCAGGAAATATATTCAAAAGTGGCTCGTTTCTGGCATGTATGGAAAATTTTTAAGTACGTGTGTGTGTGTGTGTGTGTTTGTGTGTGTGTATGTGTGTGTGTAGGAGACATGAAGCCCACATGAAAGACCCAGGTTCCAGTAGTTTTTGTTATTATCAGTCTGTGACCTTGGTCAGCCACTTACCTCTGTGTATGTCCATTTCTTCCACTGCAAACTGGAAAGGCTTTTATGCAGCATAATGCTAGTGGTGACCATTGATTGAGGGCCTACTATGTGCTTTGCAGGTTTTAAGCCATCTGTCCTCACTCTCTAGAGCATGTATAAATCTCGCCTGCTTCTAAGTTGTTTGTCAATTAAATCTTTTTGAAAGGGACATGAGAGAATACAAAAAATAATATGGCTGCTTGGAAGAGTTGCATTAAAAATTCCAAATAATACAGTCTCCAAAAAGTTAATTTTTACTTTTTTTCTTCACAGGGCAGCATTGTTTGTACTTGGCAAGCACACACACAGCCATTATCCTTGTCCTAGGGCAGCAACCAATGGATTTGGTGTGACTAAGTCATAAAATGCTTGGAGCTGAGCTCTTGGTGGCCTGCCTAACCTCTTGGCTGATTCCGATTGCCCTGCTGACACCCAAATGGATATGTGAAAAGCCTGAGCATTTTATTAATATGCAAAAGTTTCCTCCCAGGGCCACGAAAGGCCTCCATGACTCAAAGAAAATAGGTTCCTCAGCAGTAAACTGCCCTTTGGGGAAAAGGAAGAGAAATTCCAGGGTAAGAAAGGAAAAAACAAAGAAGAAATTTCAACTAGTGCTCTCGATTATAATTGAAACAAGGAGGGCAGTAAATGATAATTGCACATTTCATCTGTTCCCTGCCACAGAGTGATCTTCAAACTGGTTTCCTCAGTATGTATTTATTTTTCTTTAACTATCCTGAGATGTGCATATTATTATCTTCTGTGGACATCTTTAGTAAACAGGGAGTGTAGGCATGTTTGCATTGTTCTGGCTTGTTGCCGATGTTGACCTGATTGGATCATGCACTGCTTTGATCACTTAAAAATGAAAGCAGTTTTTACTGCAAATTGCGCTGGAATGGTTTGAAAACTAAACAAACCGAAAGGACATGTTCTATTTATTCTTTATTACTTACACATTTAAAAGAACACACAGACCTCCCTTCTCTCGCTCCCCCAAACATGAATGTGCTTCACTCTTAACCACTGACTCTTTTAATATTCTAGGCAAAATCCCAGTGTAGGTTTGAAAAGCACACTTTAATAAATAATTTCACCACACTCTCTCTGCACTCTTCTAGTAGAGGGTAGGACGTTGGGTCTCGACTTCAGAAGTTATTGGCTATGTTCACTTGGACTTAATAGCTGTATAACTAAACCCATGCAGCCTCATTTTCCTGACCTGTAAAATAGGAACACAGCTCAAAGTAAAAGCATAGACTTACTTGAAGTACATGTTATGCAAAAACAAACTTAGACTCGAAGAATTAATAATTACCAGAAGGAAAGGAGAAGGATGAGGAGTAAGTGGAGTCAAAGAGGTCAGTTGTGTGATGAGTAATAGAACTAAGCTTTTGGTAGTGAAAGAATTTATTATATACAGATGGTGATTCATAAAAATTTACAACTGATACATATGTATATACATGTACATATATTATAGAACATTGTTAACTTCAATTTTTAATTCAGTATAAAAATAAAGAAAAGAGTATTAAACATAAAAGTCAAGTGGGTATTAGGTATTCAAGGAGTTGGATACTATTTTTCTTTATAGTACTCACAGTATACAGTGGTAGTATTCATAATCAATCGTTAGTTTTGGCTAAAAATTTAGATCTTTCTGTTTTTTTATATTCTAGAAGTCATCTAAGTAAAAACTGTACTTACTATACTCACCTTTTTAAGATGAGTCCCCATTAAATTACAAATCAATGTCTCTAGTAAGAAGACATTCTAAGCTGTCATTTCTCTCATATTTGTAATTAAAATACCCTTAATAATTAAAATATACTATAATAAAAATGAATTGAGATGCAATAATGGTTTTTAAACTATTATTTGCTAATGATGTATCTGCAGCTGCACTTGCTTTTTCTCAAGTCTTTTTCAACAATCATGATAGCCTTATCTTTTCAATGCTATAGTCATGAGGTTATTAAAAGGGACCAAATACCCTAACAGCCTTATATCTTTGATTTTCTGCCATATTCTCCAAGTTAATGAGTAAGAGGGTCAAGGGAATTTATTCCTGTGCTTTAGGAAATCTACAAACAATATTAAAAGAGAAGTTGGTGGCAGATTAAGAAACTTTTAATAACCTTGTGCAAACCTTGCAGACACTCATTACTCAGCTTCAGTTAGCATGTATAGGTGATTGAAATATGCAATTTCAAAATATGCCGTGGGAGTTAGGAGAGAGCCAGGGGCTGATAGAGCAGTACTTTGGCTAAGGAGGAAAGAGGAGTTTTCAAGGCCAAAGAGCTCAACAAAGACTCAGTTCCCTCATTTTGTTATATTTTTAATTAGAATTTTAGAAACTTGAGAGAGACCTGCAGACACTCTTTTCTGAACCCCACCACGAACAACTGATTGGGTTCTATGAAGTTCACATACTTTACTTGGAAGAAAACACCATATTCTCTCTCCTTCATTTCTTCTTTTCTTTATTTGCTTTTCTGATAGGCCAACTGGTAGATTTCTAACACCTATACTGGTTCCAATCTAAGAAACAAAAACCAGATATTGTCAATTCATCTTTGAACACATATTTTTGTACCTAATGCTGCTTCTTAGAGTCAAAGGTAATTTCATGAGTACTTGAGATTATCAGCTAGGTACCATCTCTAGCCTTCTGTATACCTGGTTCTACAAACTTATTCAACTATTTAATAGTTTAACATAAGAAAATTAAAGATGTTTTCCACATCCAACAGTTGAAAAGTCTAAGGTTCTGAAAAATTGTGACTTAAGTCACACAACTTCAGAGTAGAATTTTTGAAGATTGTATTTAATTCAATCCAGCCCCAATGTTCAAAGTACAACAGTATCCTGGCATCACTTTTCTCTATATAAATAATGATAATTATAAAGACAAGTTATGCTTTGTCTTTTCAAATAAATTTTTGTTAGAATCAAATTAACATTTTTCTAAATGTCTTACAAAGACAATATAACAATAAACAAATGTGACAGTGTGGGAGAAAATGAAGGTGAGATAATTTCAGTAGAGAAAATGCTGTGACATGGATGAAAGAGAATGTGACGTACCTAAAATACAGTCAAGATCACACTGGTCAAGAGGGACTCATGTGCTAGAGCAGGGGTTAGCTTTGTTTTTTGTGGTAGAGGACCAGAGAGTAAATATTTTAGGCTTTGCAGCATACCTTTTCTGTCTCAACTATTCAGTTCTGCATAAAGGCAGCCTTGGACAATTTGAAAATGAAGGAGTCTGACTAAATTCCTACAAAATTTTACTCATGAACATTAGCATTTAAATTTCATAAGATTTAAGCTAGCATTCAAACTAGTATTCTTGCTTTGATTTTATATCAATCATTTAAAAATGTGAAAGCAACTCTACCATGCAGACTATTCGAGGCAGGGCAGTGTGTTCTGTGCAGGGCACACAGCTTCATAATACAACCCAATAAAAATCTGAAGCAGTGGTGAACTCACGTGGATAGTATTTAATGAATAACATCACTGTATCACTGTCATCCTGTTGTTTGTTGATTTACTCAGAGCGGGCACCAGTAACGTCTTTATTCCTCCTAGCCTTGAGACTTTAGCAGCCTCTCCTACTCCTTACTTTTCCAATGATTAGAGGCTCTTTCAAGGTCAGGGAAATTAGTCCTATCGTTACTGTTTTTGGCATATCAAATACGCCATGTAGCTTGCCAGGCTCTGCCCTTGCAGGCGGGATACTCTTGGTAGCTTGCCGGGCTCTCCGAGAGGTATATGTGTTTACATATATATATGTATATATATATACACACATACACATATATATACTATATATACACACATATATGTATATATATACATTACTTTATAATTTTTTGCCTACTGTCTGAACTCCATCAAATATGGGGTGTGGTTATTATAGAAAATGGGTAGGAAGTGTTTTAGAATGTGTTGCGCCATGCGGTCCGGAAAGTGGCCTGGAGCATGGTGGTTGGGTAGTGGAGGTCGGCTACCAGGGCTTGGTCCCTTGGGGCAGGGAGGGTTCTCACCCGCCACCCTCTGGGGTGCCCCAAGTGAAAACAGCCTGGCGCAGATAACATAATTTCAGAATATTCATTAGCAAAAGACCATATAATAATTTCAGAATATTCATTAGCAAAAGACCATGAACTGCTTTAGGTGGCAGGGAACCAGAAAAGCTAATTAATGTTTCCTTGGACGGTAAGAAATTTTATAATATGTTAACAATAAATATGAATAAAGAGATTCTGCTTGTTAAGAAGTTTAAAAAAGAAGTTTAACTATGTTACCAGTGACCCAAAGCCCTTTTGTTTTACAAGCTCAGAATGTTGGCTTTCCGTATATGTATTTCAATATATTCAGTCCTAAAACTGCTGTTTGGCTCCAAGCATCATGTCCTCACAATAACATCCACAGTTGAAAGGGGGGAAGATTATTTAGCACCAAACCAATAAACTCTCTCCTTCTTCTCCCACTTATTAATATCTTTTTTGCCACCCTTCAGTAGACAACTTCTTCGGCTGAGCTAGGACATATGGTCACATCTTTGAATGACAAAAAAAAAAATCATAACCAATGTGGATTGACCATATGTTGCTAGAACATGATGCCATACGCAGGGTGCCTTAAACATCATAAATTTATTTCTCTCAGTTGAGGGAATTGAGAAGACCATAATCAAAGGGCTGATCAGTTTAGTGTCCTGTACGAACCCTATCTTGATTTGCAGACAGCCATCTCTTAACTATGTCCTCACATGGTAGAAACCGAGACACAAACATACCATTTGCATCTCTTCTTATAAGATAACTAATTCCATTTCTGTGGATCCCACTTTCATAACTTAATAAACTCTCAAAGGTTTCATGTGTACATACCATCACACTGGGTATTTAAGCTTTGACACATGAACTTCGGTAGGACAAACATCCAGTCCATAGCGCTGTAGCACTGTTGTCCCATTGTTCACCGATTTGCTCGAGCGGGACAAGTAACATCTCCATTGTGAGACTTGTTGTTACTGTTTTTGGCATATTGAATACGCCATGGGTAGCTTGCCAGGCTCTGCCATGTGGGCGGAAGACTCTTGGTAGCTTGCCGGGCTCTCTGAGAGGGACTGAGGAATCGAACCCAGGTGGGCACATGCAAGGCAAACGCCCTACCTGCTGTGCCCTATCCAGTCCATAGTAATCAATTTCATAGTAATCAATTATTATACTGGTTCAAACAAAATTAAGAGTCTACTAGTCAAAAGAAAATAAAGTATGAAAATTTGGTATGCTTACATTTAAAAGTGTTTTGTGTAAAACTGAGCTAAAAAAATTGTTGAGATTGTATTTAATTTCTGTTTTCTCGTGAGAACCTCTCTCTTACCTCTTGGCATATAATATAGAAAGTATGAATAAGTGCTTATATATTTTAAATTGATCACAAAAATACTAAGTGCCAGGGAAACCAGACCTTATTCATTATGGTGCTCTCCAAGTGCAATTCACTAGGACTTAAGAATATTTGTCCAGGCCAGAGATGTATCTCAGCAGAAGAACACTTGCTGTGCATGTGTGAGGCCCTGTGTTCTATCCCAGTCATATATGTCAAACTGAAATGCTAGAAGAACTTATAGTAGAGTTAGAGAAGTATTGAAAATTAAAAATTAAAATCCAAATTATGTAGTAAGAATAAATGGAAATATCACTGTCACTGTATCACTGTCATCCCATTGTTCATCAATTTGCTTGAGCGGGCAACAATAACGTCTCCACTGTGAGACTTGTTATTGTCTTTGGCATTTCGAATACATCACGGGTAGCTTGACAGGCTCTGCTGTGCGGGTGGGATACTCTCGGTTGCTTGCCGGGCTCTCTGAGAGGGACAGAGGAATCGAACCCGGGATTGGCCATGTCCATGGCAAATGCCCTACCCACTGTCCAGGAAGTAAAGCTGGTATTATTTTCATTCTGTATTTTCCTCACGGCCAATACTGAAGCTCTCCTGGTTGTGAAGCCTGTTCCTCTTCATCTGCTCCTGGTTCTGTTGGTTTCCGTCCTGGTGGAATAAAAAAGTCTAAACCTGTTCTCTGTAGTGTAATATGTGAGTCTACAATTTTGCTGGTGTCCTCTCAGATAGGACAAAGAAAAATCTAAGTAAGTTCAAAATGAATGTTGGTGATAATAAGAAGAGAAATTGATCACATGGTCACTTCACCAGTAACCAATAGAAGCTAGAGTCTATGTATAGAATATAAGGTTTTGAATATCTGTTCTCTTGTTTATGAGAAATTGTTATGATGTGTTATAACAATGTTATAACAAAAGGAGACTTACCTAACTTGTAAATTAATGGTGCGTCTCTAAGCAAATAACTCTCCAATATGACAGATCAGCAAAGCTCTGTTACCAGCAATATAAAGATAACCATAAATGCCTTTTCTTATTTTTGAAATAATATGTGGGGTGATTCAAAGTGGTCATTAAAATGAACAAGAAAATGAATAATATATTCTTTAGTTGTCATGCTACTTAATAAAAAGGCAAATATAACAATTTGCTACAAAAGGCTGGAAGTAGAGAGTGTCACGTTAAGAAGTTAGAAGGGTGGGAGGGACACTGGGTTTACGGGTGGTGGAGAATGGGCACTGGTGAAGGGATGGGTTCCCAAACTTTGTATGAGGGAAGTATAAGCACAAAAGTGTATAAATCTGTAACTGTACCCTCACGGTGATTCTCTAATTAAAAATAAATAAATTTAAAAAATAAAAAAAAAAGAAGTTAGAAGGAGTGGCATAGATCCAGAATGATTCTCTATGTGGGATTAAAGGTTCATAGTAAGGGAGCAACAAAGGGACAAAAAGAACTGGAGAGTTGGTTCACAGAACTATGGTGGGGGAGAGGGAGTTCAGACAAAAAGGAAGAGATCTTGGGACCTTGGGAGAGGGCAGTGAGTGGTTGTTGGAATGATGCATGCATGGATCCATCATTAATAGTATTGCAAGCCTTTAATCCATTTTGATCTGACTTTTATGCATGGTATCAGGTCAATGTCTAAGCCCATTTTTTTGCATGTGGTTGTCCAGTTGTGCCAGCACCATTTGTTAAAGAGGCTTTCCTTGCTCCACTTCACATCTCTTGCTCCCTTATCAAAGATTAGATGTTCATACATTTGAGGTTGTGTGTGGGGATATTCCACCCTGTTCCATTGGTCTGTGGCTCTGCCTTTGTTCCAGTACCATGCTGTTTTAATTGTTACCGCTTTGTAGTAGAGTTTAAGGTTGGGAAGGGTGATGCCTCCCATCATCTTTTTCCCAAGAATTGTTTTAGCTATCCGTGGGCGTTTATTGTTCCATACAAATTTCAGGATTGCTTGATCCGTTTCTTTGAAGAATGACATGGGTGTCCTTATAGGGATCGCGTTGAATCTGTATAATGCTTCGGGGAGTATTGCCATTTTGACAATGTTTATTCTCCCTATCCATGAGCAGGGGATATGTTTCCATTTCCTCATGTCCTCTTTTATTTCATGGAGTAGGGTTTTATACAGCTGTTAGAAAAAATGAGGTCATGACGTTTGCATATAAGTGGATCAGCATGGAAAGTATCATGCTAAGTGAAATGAGTCAGAAAGAGAGAGACAGACATAGAAAGATTGCACTCATCTGTGGAGCATAGAATAATAGACTATAAGACTAACACCCAAGATCAGTAGAAATAAGTACCAGGAGGTTGTCCCCATGGCTTGGAGGCTGGTCTATCATTCTGGGCAACTCAGAGAAGGGAACACCAAGTAAAATGTGGTCGGAGGTCATGCGGGGGAAGGGTGATGCGTGCCGAATATAGACTAGAGACTGAAAACAATGGCCATTCAACACCTTTATTGCAAACCACAACACCTAATCAGAGAGAGAGAGAGATCAAAAGGGAATACCCTGCCATAGTGGCAGTGTGGGGTGGGGGGAGACGGGACTGGGGAGGGCGGGAGAGATGCTGGGTTTACTGGTGGTAGGGAATGGGCACTGGTGAAGGGATGGGTTCTTGAACTTTGTGTGGGGAAAACACGAGCACAAAAATGTATAAAACTGTAACTGTACCCTCACGTTGATTCACTAATTAAAAATAAATAATTTTTTAAAAAGAATCAAAAAATAAATAAATAAAATAAAATTTTCCATTTGTAAAAAAAAAATAGTATTGCAAGCCACAGCATCTCAATGAAGCAAGAAATTTTTTTGGTGTGTTTTTTATTTTTCTTTATTTTAGGTCCATATCTGGCCATGCTCAGGGGTTACTTCTGGCTCAGCATTCAGGAATTACTCCAGGCAGTACTCAGGGGACCATATGAGATGATGAGGATCAAACTCCACTTGTCCATGTGCAAGGCAAATGCCCTAGCCACCATAGTATTGCTTCATCCCTGAAAATTTAAAAGCAAAGATAGCAAGTAGTTCATATGCATGATAAGAATTATTAGTAATCTTAAGGAGCAAAGATAAGTAGCTCAATTTGCAGTTCCTTTATTGGCTTGCCATTATCTGCAACTATGTCAGTGTTGTTTATTACTATTCCTAATTCCACTGTACATAAGGACACATGCACTCAAACAGCACAGGTAGGGGCCAAGAATCACACATATTCATTTCACAAACAAATCTCTAAGGCCTGTTCCCTGCAGAACCAGAGCTTCTTTTTTGTTGTTTTTGTTTGGGGAACACACCTGGCGGTGCTCAGTGCTTGTTTCTAGCTCTGTCCTCAGAGATCACTCCTGGCAGATTGTGGGTGGAGGGACCATACAGAGCGGCAATGATCCAACCCAGGTCAGCCTTGTGCAAGGCAAGCAATCTACCCACTGAACTATCAGTCCAGCCCGAAAGAGCTAAAGTTTTCTATGCTTTACCCTGTTCGTCTCAAGGCTAAGGCCTCTTGTCCCTCCCACCTCTCACATTCTTCGTTACGTCTACCCTTCCCACTCCTTCCCACTTCCCATTACCTCAGCCAGGGATGACAAAGGGTTTTTATCTGGAGTGCCAATTCCAGCTGAACTGTACTAGTTGCTAGGGAGACTATTCAGAAAACCTGTAAGCAGTGTCTACTCTGGGCTGGAGACGTACAGACAGCTAGGTATATTGTCTTTCCTCGCCCTCATCTCGGGGCCTCTGAATAGGCGCGGCTGATCCTCTCCTATTCCTAGGGCTTGGTGCTAGAGCTGTGGAAGAACTTAAGACAAGAAGCCGAGAATGTGAGAGACCCAGGGCCCAAATAAACCAGAACATTTCTTATGTCTGCAAGAAGAAAGCAAGATCATGGCCAAAAAGTAGATACAAAGCAAGCACAGCTAGAAGGAACTGACACAGAAAAAAATGGACTTGAGAAAGCTGCAGAAAAGGGGGAGACGTGAGAGGCCACTTGAGCAGAGAAATTGCTTTCAGGCTCAACAATTCTCCCTACAAAAATCCATTCTCTAGTCCTGTGCTTTTCATGGGAACTCAAAGAAGCTAGATCTAAGGAAATATATACAAAGACATATTGATATATATTATCCGCATGTTCTCTCAGTGTGAGAACAGTCTTAACACACACAGATCAACACATACACAGACACATGGTCATATTTTTTCACCATGTTGCTGCTACTTGGATTTTCACACTTCTCAGAAACTTCATCTCGCTCTTGGATTCTTCCGTCAACGGGGGAAATGGCTGCATAGCTCTTAGCCAGAAGCTTTGACTGTTTTCTTGTCTCTGCTCTACTGGACTACAGGCTTCGTGTGAGGGATATGTGTCACAGGGAGCAGAGTAGGTGACAGATTAAAAACAGGAGCTTTAGGCAGCAGTATTGAAGGACTGGTGTAATCACTGTGGTCCACAGTTTAACAGGACTATTGCTCCAGACCAAGAGGGGAGGGGCTAGACATTTTCTTGTGTAAACCCAGAGTGCAGATAATAGTTAATTACTCCAAAGAGTAAGTGTTAAAGTCTATTTGCAAAGTTGAGTTCAACTCCTGCTGCTGAAATTATCCTACATGTTGATAATCCTGATGTATATTGCCCTCACCTAGCAATTTATCTGAGGTCATTCTAAAGGCCATGCTCCTGGAATCTCTCTTTTATTGATTCCTGAAACTCCCCAAACAGAAGTTTCAACTTTTATTCTACAATCTGGTCCCTACCAGTGAACTTTCTATTTTATATTAAATAGCAGGAGCTTGGGAAGCTGAATTGTCCATTTATACTCTGGAAATTAGAAGAAAGAAAAGTAACAGATTATAAAAGTGACAACCTGACAAAAATTGACATTTCGGTGCTTCTCATTCTCACCAGCCTAAAATTCCTTCTTTGAGTGTCTCTCAAAATGGTTCACAAATGAATCTCAGTGGTGAAGACAATAAAGACGTGTGAATGGCACTCAGGGTACCAGATCCCACATGATCTATCTCAATGACAAAATTGTTCTGTGAGCACTATGTCATATATGTGTGATTTTCAACAAAATGTGGTATAGTCCTCCATCACCTGAGGACTTCTGTTTGGAGTCTGTAAATATTTTCACTTAGTGCAACTGGGAAGGATGTGCATCGCACAAGGAGATGGGGTAGGATATCCCAGTTGTATTTGCTAGGAGCATTATGTTTGCTCAATTAAAAAGGTAGATTATAGGGGAATTGAGGCACTGAGTGACATTTTTTCTACAAAGGAGAAGTAGGCTAGTGCAACATTTCTCATGGGTCCATATGATCCCTGTGGGCCCTCTGGATATCTGAAAAGGGATTACAAGTGAAAAATCACATAAACGGGAAGCCATGGCACAAGAAAAGGGAGTCAATCAGAAGGATGGAGGAAGAGGGGCACAGAAAGGAAACACAGTTGGAAGGGAGCCACTGTCGGAAAAACGGTTAAACCCTGGATTAGGTACTAGGGTGCTACTATCCACTCTGCAATGTATGGGTCAGTCCCTACAAGAAAAGATTACCTGGCCCAAATGTCAATGGTATGGACATTGAAGAATTCTGCTTCATGACAAATTCTGCAACTTTCGCATTTCACTCAATTATAAATGTGAATTTCACATTTTTTTCTTTTCTAGTTAATTTGCTACTCAAAGAGATCTGGGGACAGTTTATTGACTTTACTGCTCTGGCCTTGCAAGCTTAGACTCTGAGTTCAGCTCACAGTGATGCTACATGCGTCAAACTCAATCCTAGCAGCTCTGCCAATAGTCTAAAACTCTGCAAATATGGCCCCCATGCAATCCATTCATTCTCTTCCTCCCTGAAGATGGCAGAGACTGGTAGCTAAGCTTTGCTAGGTTAGGCAAATGAAATACCAGGATGTTGGGTTAAACCTGAATTACAAGAAAATGCATAAATATTTTTGGTGCAAGCATATCTAGTATAAATTTTGGACAATGGGAATTTAGAAGTATGAATTTGAGATTTAATTTATTTTTCTTTTTGGGTCATACCCAGTGATTCTCAGGGGTTGCTCCTGGCTCTGCACTCAGAAATCACTCCAAGCGGTCAGGGAACTATGTGGGGTGCTGGGAATCGAACCAGGGTCGTGCAAGGCAAACGCCCTACCCGCTGTGCTATCGCTCCAGCCCCAGAGATTTAAATTTAAAATAAATAAATAAACATAAAAGTCATTTATGCAAATGACATTTATGTAAAAGACATTTACAGCAACATGGGTGGACAACATGAATTGTTTATCCTAAGCAAAAAAATAAATTAATTAATTAACCTAAGATGGGAATAAAACAAATATTATGTGGCCTTATTCTAATTAACAAAAAATGGGCTGAAATATAGCTCAGTATCAGGCACATGTTTTGCATGTATGGACCCAAATTTAATCCCTGGGCCATATAGCATCCTGTATTCCACCAAGTTTGGCCATAGCTCTACAGCGTAGCTAGGCTAAAAATGAATCACAAGAGCCTAGCATTGATCAGCCAGGCCCAGTCTGGCCGAATATTACCAGAAATGCCTCATCCCCATCCCGCAAGTCCCTCTGTACTGCTTGGAAAGACCCTTTCCAGAAAAAAGAAAGAATCATAACAAATGAACAAACAAAAGTGAAGAGACACCTAAAACTCCACAAGAGTAAGATAGTGTTTTGTGAAGGGAAGAGGATATGTATATTTGTTGTTTTTGCCTAGAAATGTGCACCGACATTGTGGAAACTCCTCGTTTATTATAATATATGATATATTATATCATATATATTATATATAACATATATAATACATTATATATATTATATCATGCTAATGTGTTTTTTTTTCTGGGAAACTTGAAGTGGGAAATCTTCCTCCTAACAAAAACCCCAAGGTCAGGATTACCACTGGGAAAAACAACTTAGGTCTTAGACTATAGATGGCAAGCAAACATACGCCTACATCCCCCCCCGCCTTTTTTTTTTTTTAGTAAATTTAGGCAGATTTATTATCATATGCATAGGACTTTGGGCTAGAGGTTTTTTGGGGATGAGTGGGGTAAGAAAGTCTCTAGGTTTTTCCTGGGATTCTTAATACTAAGGCCTGATACCTATTTGTTAATATCTAGTTACTAACCCCTAATAAAAATGTGCATCACTTTATAGTAATTCTATCAACTTTTACCAAGCCACCTGCTATACCTTTAGACTACTAAGGTAGCGTTAGAAATAACCCATTAGTTAGACTGCTAGAGTTAGTTAAGTTTCCTAAATAATTATTCCTAAAATCCGACCTGCATAAGGCCAGACAGTACATCAGGTAAGGATGTACTTTCCCTGCTCCTGGCTTGCTTGAGGTTCTGTTCCTCAGAGACGTAGTCCCCTGTGTCCTGCTGAGAGTGACCCCTGAGCACAGAGCCCAGAGTAAGCCCTAAGCACAGATGACTGTGGTCCTAAAACCAAAATAAATTTACTGTCATCCTGTTGCTCATCTCTGTTGTGAGACTTCTTGCTACTGTTTTTGGCATATAGAATATGCCATAAATAGTTTGCCAGGCTCCGCCGGGCGGGTAGGCTACTCTCAGTAGCTTGCCGGAGTTTCCGAGAGGGATGGAGGAATCGAACCCGGATTGGCAACATGCAAGGAAAACGCCCTACCCACTGTGCTATCTCTCCAGTCCAAAACCAAAATAAATTAATTAAATTAATTAATCAGACTTGCATAAAAGCAGGGTGTTGCTCCATGGTTAGAAGGCGAGGGTCCTTCCAGACTCTCACCCTCTCTCTAGCGATCTGGTCTCTGTCAGCAGGTACCAATGGTGAAGGCAATCCCACATTCAAATCCATAGTAACCAAATGGAAGAAAGAGAAAAACGATTGGTTCTCTCTTTGAAAGATAATTTCCTCTGCTTTGCCTCACCCTGGAGCAGAATTCAAGCATGAGGTCACATGCAGTTGCAAATGACCTAAAAACTGTGATTTGTATTCCAGGGAAAGTGTGCTCAGCTGAATGGGAGATTAATTTGAGGACAAACAAGATGGATAGTTAATGGGCAAGAAGCAGTCTTTGATACAAATCTCCTCTAAAATTGGTCACTAACTCCATTACCTCTTGACTTACATTCTTTATTTTAAAAAGTAACTGGGAAGGTACCACATGGTCTCCTGAGCCTTGCAAAATGTGGCCATTGGGGGCTGCCTGGCAGAATGAGACAACTCCAGCAGTAATCCATGGTGCCTTAATGAAAAAATGATTCAAATAAATAAATAAATAAATACCATCTCCTTCGCCCACCCCTCTGTGGTTTTTCCTCTTGTTTTTCTGTCCCTTAGAAACTACCAAAGTATTTTATGGATCTTTCCCAAGAAACATATGCATGAACTTTTTTTTAATCTTTCATCATAGCTATGTCTTTGAGTTCACTTTTTTCCCAAGTAGATTGCAGACGTCTTGAGGACAGACCATTTAAAATCATGTCTGAGGCCTCCCAAAGCCCTCTCAGTTGGCGCTCAACAATTATTTCACATGGGAAGAGAGCAACTCCTACCTGTGTGGAGGGAGCAACAGCCCAGCAGGACACACGAGGGAAATAGCCATGTTATCTTTAACAGTTGCGGAGATAAAGTATTGTGGAGATTATTTCATTTTCTTAAGCGGATTTGATAAAAGAAAAAAAATGAGTTTGTTTCAGGACTACCGGGAGCTTTTTAATATAACTGATGTGAGTCTCAAGATTTGGGATGAAATCCTACCCCGACCTGCTCGTGAAAGCAGCACATCTGCAAAACTCACCGTTATTGAATGACACAGTACAGAAGGCTGTTAGGAAAGGCTAATGCCTATACAGATGGTGTAATGAAGAAATGGGAGGTTTAGGCACGGGAAACTGCAGCTCCAACAGAAGGAGCTGAAAAGATATAGATAAGATTAGTGACATATGTACAGGCCCAGATACTGTGTGACAAAGTCTACCCAGCTGAATAGGCTGAAGCCAGAAGTAATAGGAAGGCCATGTTCTCCCTAATCCTCCAAGATAAGCTGTTCCATCCAGAATTATCAGCCAACAATCTTCAGGGTATCAGGCTGAAAATGAAGTTTCAGACTGCTTTGATTCCTCATCCATAAATGAGAAAGTGCCTGAAGGATCTTTATTTATTCTCGCTCCCACCGAAACACTCTTCAAAAAGTGCCAATATACTTGCAACAGATGCATAAAGCCTCCCTTCCTTTGATTGACAGAACATGATATAAAGCAACCCTCACTTGACATTTCCGTTTTATAAGTCTCCAAGCAGGGGGAGGAAAAAAAAATCTTGAAAAAAAATCCACTAGAAAATAAAGAGGATTTATGCAAACTCACATGAATGTTTTTAGAATCAAATTTAACAGTTTTATTCCTCTCCAACTCTTATTTGATATTTTGGGTTGTAGATGAATAATTTTGGCAGGAGTAATTTCAGCCATGCTTATTAATGTTTATGGCTAATTAAAACAAAGTA
Organism: Sorex araneus; assembly: GCF_027595985.1. Taxonomy (NCBI): domain Eukaryota; kingdom Metazoa; phylum Chordata; class Mammalia; order Eulipotyphla; family Soricidae; genus Sorex; species Sorex araneus. The sequence goes on along the minus strand of NC_073302.1, from coordinate 86,365,499 downwards.
TTTACATGTTAATGTTTGTTGATTACTGGATGTTTAAGTTGCTTAGTTATAAGTGATTGGGATATTCACTCTGGGGAGGAGATATTTAATTTGGAGCTGTGTGTACTTTAATTTAGGTTTCAAAATAAGTAACTGAATGAGAAAATGTCACCCACAACTATGCATTTCAGTTTTGAAAGGTCATTCCACAGTTCGTTTGTACATTAAAAAATTCTTGTCACATTGTTCAATAAGATATTAAAGTCAGCTATACCCCTCGACATATTTCTTACAACCGATATTGAAATGTTCTGTTGAAATAATAGCTACATTTAATGCATGCATATTTCTCAAGCAATAAGGGTCCAGATGAGACTTTAGGTAAAATACTAATTCTTTTTTGTTTCTCAAAGGTGTTTCCTTTTACATTTCATTTCTCCAAGAGTTTCTCTGAAGGTTGCCTAGAGTTGGAGTTGAGCCCACTGAGTGCAAAGCTGAGAATGCTGGAATCCCAGCCCATCAGCATTTTTCCTCACTAACATCCAACCTGCTTCCATCCAGGGCGTGAGCCCCAGTGAGATTTCAAACGGTAACCCTAGGATGCAGAGAAAACTCTTTAGTAATTAGGATATATAAGTGGAGCTTCATGGTCAACTTAGCACCCTTACAGGAAGGAGCAGACTCTCCTTCCTCACCCCACTCCCCGCGTTGACTCCCTCTGCCTTCCCATTCTTCCCTTCCCTTTTCCTCCTGAGGATGAAGCAGGAATGGGGCTGCCCAGGAGCCAGGAAATGGCTCTCATCAACTCTGTTGCCACTTTGACCTTCGAATCCCCAGTCTCAGAACTGAGAGTTATAAATGTTTGTTATTAGAGTCACATATTCTGTTATTTTTGTTATAGCAGCATGAACACTGACAGTTCCTAATAACTGTACTTTGACTGACATGGAGACACTTCCAGAGAAGCCAGAAATAAGTTATTGATTTGCCACTCCTTCCTCCTTTGCCAGGGGAAGAGGGGCGGGGGGTTGGGGAGGGGGGCAGCACAGGAAGATTGGAGAAGAGAATGCTGCAAGAGTGCTGCCATATTTCCAGATTTCAACCACTGATCCAGAAATTTAAGCACTCATTAATGACTATCAACCTTTATATAGGGAAAGAAAGTTTTGTCTGAATTTTTACAGCAAGAGGCAGGAAGATATTAGATTGAAAAAAACTCATATAGCCAAAAATATACAGTGGAAGAATTTAAACAAATTAGGTGAAAAACTTTTAAAGGAAAATACATTTTTAAATCAAACATTTACTCCACTATTCATTTATAATTCAAATGCACATCCTGGGTACAATCATTGAAATGATGAAAAATGGATGAAAAACAGAAGGATTTGGGGGATCTAGTCTATCTTGTTATAATCTGTCTGAACAATTAACTCTAACTCAAACAAAAAACAAGTTTAATTTAATTTTACATTTATGTTCAACTGTTATCAACTGTGACTCAGAAATCAATTGTTCAAATTTTAAATATTTATAAGATTGACTCCTAGAACATTCAAAACTTGACTTTCCAAAGCATCAGTAAATGTGTTCTTTGATATTATTCCTTATGCCTGTACAATGATGTCTGTATTTTATCAATTCACTTGACAATTTAAATAAATAGCATCATGACACTCAATCCCTTAGCTTTTCATTCAAATCTTACAATGTTTTAAAAGTTTATAAAGCATAGACCTTAAAGAAGGAATTCATATCGACAAGGAGTATTAAAGTCTGGTGGGTACACAGTTTTTGCTAAAAATAAATAATCCTTTCCAGTGAATATTGTGAAACAAATGTGATGTATGCTTTTATTTGATTTCATAATAATCATAAAAGATGAATATTATCACAATCCCCTCCCCCACTTTTACACAAAAGGAAACAGGCTTCTTTCTGAGCCTCGCTGAGCAAAAGTAGATAAATTGCCCAAGACTTACAACTAATGAGAAATTAAGTACAGTTCCACACTCAGTTCACGGTCAGCTCTCTTGAGATCATGCTATATTACTACTTCTGATTGACCTGATTGGTGGTGGTTCCTATACATTTCTTGAATCAGCTTGTATTGAAAATTTTAAATACATTTGAATCATATATTTTACTTGTAAAATGCCTGGATCTTTAATATAATGAAGTGAGCAGTGGGCACAGGACTGACAAGATATGCTCCTATGGTTATATTGATATGCACATGAATATCACATTGTCATTCAGTCATTTCAAAATGTATTTTTCATAGATGAGAACACATATTTTGCTAAAGTCAGATAACATATTGAAACATAATTTCAGGATAAGTACAAATATTCTTTATTATTTTGATCATCATGATTCATAGTTTTACAATTCTGTAGCTAGGTTTTCATGAACATTCCAACACCACACCTCCCAACTAGTGCGTCCATTTCCCTTCCCCACTCTTTCAGCATTCCCCCTTTATCACCCCCACCTCTTTGAAAACACACACCAAAAAAACCAAATAAATTGTCTACATTACAGAAATTACCTTTTAACTTGTAATTCTTAAATCATTTATTCTGTTGCTATCAAAGCAAAACCTGTATTTGGTTAGCATTGATAAAAGTCATGTATAAGTTCATACATACTTCATGGTCACTATTCATTTTCCAAATTTCTTACAAATGCATATCGTTCTTATTAGGGACTAGTTTAAAACAAGGAAAACCAAATCTCTTACTCTCTTACCATGTCTTGTACAAGTCAGCAATATTTAATGTCTACTAATAAAGACTACACTTTGTAAGTCAAATATAAATATATCTTTACTAGTACAGGAAATACATTCTTGGAAATGAGTAAGCTTAATACATCAACATCATCAACATTCATTTGGCAAAATACTTGGGGGAATGTAATACCTATGTGGCATTAGTTCAATTATTAATAGTGCCTAGAATAACATTTGTTCAAGAAAAGACACTCAAGAAAAATTTGTTAATTTTGTTGAATGGATTATCCTGTCTCTCCAGCAACCTTAAAATCACCATGTGCCTTTTGCATTGCTTCTTCCCTATAGAAGCCCCACCTTTATAATGTTTCTCACAAGTTTTTCAGTCTTAGGGTTTCTGCCCATTCTTTGCAAGCTAATCTTAACTTTGTTTCCCCATTTCAATTTGTTCCTTGAAAGATTCTTAGTCACCCTTACCCTCCCATCTAAAAGCCGTGCTTGGTAGCCTGACTGCTCTGCTAAGCACCCCTGTCTGACATGTTTACAAGTGTGCTTACTACTGATTATTCTTCAGCCATACATGGAGAAACAGCAGAATTAGATGCTTATAAGACTCAACAAACTGATAAATACCATTCAAACTAAGCCAAGAAATTCATGGTCTGTTACTAAACATTGACAAAGCAAGAGATTCCAGTGCTCTTTCTTACCAGCTGCAATGTCATCAGAAATGTGGATATTAATGACATTATTCAGTAATGTAATCTACATACTTAATGAAAACATTTCTGAGATGAAGATTTATTAATCTTCAGCAATTCAGTAGTATAGGGAGTCCTAAAAATATATCTTCATTCAAATTAAAAATGAACAGATTTGTGTCTTGTTTTGCTCTTTTGCTATAATGCAGCATATATACCATGAGATATAAATACGAAATACTCACTTTAATAAATTTTAAATTAAAAATGACTGAATAACACAGATATAGACAATTGTTAACAAATAAATACTCCCTCAAAATCCCTTCAGCTATTATTTCCCACATTGTCACCCACAACAAAATTCAAAAATCTTTTATCATAGGGCTAGAGCAATAGTACAGCAAGTAGGGTACTTTCCTTGCACGTGGCCAAACCTAAGTTTGATCTCCAGTACCCTATATGATCTCCTGAGAACCTGCAAAAGTAATCCCTGAGTATAGGATCATGAATAAGCCCTAATTAATGCCAGTTGTAGCCAATAAATAAAATGAAAAAAATTTATTATCTCTTATTAACAGAGACATGACAGTAAAATGATTCTCACACCTATATTCCAAAATTCCAGAAGCAATAGTATTGATCAGCTGTGAATAAATGAAGTCCTCATAATGTGGGAATATAAATTGGTTCATCTTCTTTAGAAAACAGTATGGAGAACTTTCAACCTACTACAAGTGGTCTACTATATGTTCCAGCAATTCAACTCCTAAGTGCGTACCCAAAGAACACAAAAACACTCATTTTGAAAGATCTGTTCACATCTACAGACATCAAAATTATTTACTATTGTCAAGATATGGAAAGACTACAAGTACCCCTGATAGGTGATAAAGGACCAGTATGGGGAATGTTGTCTGCCATGTTTTGTGTTTTGAAACAACTTTTCATTTCATTACGCCAAAGTGACATATTAATTGTAAATCTCTATTTGTGTGAATTTTTTTCCAGGATCCTACTCTTTTTATTTATCTATTTGCTGATCTTTACATCGGTACTAACATCAATCAAACTCCCATATTTGACTTGTGAAAATTGACAAGGCTATTCAATATTTATATGGAAATGCAAAAAGCCAAAATTACTAAGAATAATCTTGAAGAAGAGTGAGGTTGATGTTTTATATAGGTGCTTACTAAGACTAAATTAATTTTAAAGAAGTGATATAAAAATGGGCAAAGAGATAAATAAAAGAACAGAATCCAGAAAAAAATTTACATATACAGAGACATGCAATTAGCATCACACTTAAGTGTAATATAAACAAAAATTCCTAGATATCCCTATTTTTAAATAAATATTGACCCACATTTTCACCATGAAAGAGATGTGTAAAAATATGCAGAGCAAGGACACTTTTCTCATTAGAAAACTTTGGTTTAAACAATATAGGCCTGTTTGAAATTTCTGCTTTATAACAATTAGAAAATACTTAATAAAACTAACCAGTTTTTATTTCTCACATGGCAACTAGTGGAAAAAAACTCACATAAATGTGAGCCCTTTCAAGTTCTCAAGCATTTGGAGAAGTATAAAGAGTTCCTGAGACCAAATTGTTTGGAAACCACCAGTTTAGCTGGTAGAATTAATGTCAGTTAAAGAAATGTAATCAATAGATTAAGTGAAGTTTATACTGATCCTATCTAAGATGATACACATAATATGATTCCTGCTAAACCTCCAATTTTATACACAAAATTGCTTCATCTGACTGGCAACAAAAGCACTCCGTGAAACTCCAATGTTCCAAAAAGCCTAATGTTTCGCGTGTTCAAAAACAACTCTGTTAGGTATTTGGGTGAACAGAGGCAGACTTCTGTGAGGAGGACTCCACCCTAATATGGTGCCCCACACAAACAGCCTGAGTACTTTTCCATTTTAATTAGAAAATTATGCAACCTCTTGCTTACACACAAAGGGCAGGAGAAGAGGTACCATTAAAGTAAAATTAGAACAAACTCCGCAATTTAAACTTCTACAACTTCTAGAATCTTTTCTTTGAAATTTTTCCTATGGGTGTTTGCCACTAATTATTCAGCACAAGAGTTTATCACCTAGCGTATAAGATTATTAAGCCTGACTCCATAAAAATTTTAGTCACCTCCCCCCTGGACACCATGGCACACAAAATATACATGATGTGTTTAAGTCTGATTTTAACTTCCGTCGGCAAGAACAGAAAGTTACAAAACTGTCAGCCATAAGATGTGATTAGGAAAGAGGCAAAGATTTATCTCTCTTTGGAAAAGTTCTATATGCTTTACACTGTAACTGAAACCAAAAGAGAACAAGAGAAGAAAATGCCTGGCATCCACCCTATCTTCCTCAAAAGAAATAAAAATAAGAAAACAGAATAAATTAAATTAAAATTTTTCTTCTAGCTATTCTTATAATCTTATATAGTTTAATAAGCCTGAAAATATTTACGTAGAAATTGTCTAATTTTAGGATACAATGATTTGAGAATCCTAGACTGGAAATCTTTCTATCTTAATTAAATCATTCGAAAGACTTTTCCTTTTATAGTACACTCAGATTTATACAAGGTAGATCAAGGTATTTATACTGCAAAAATCTATACTCTTTACTGAAAAAAAAAATAGTTACACTGCAGGAATGTCTGCTTTTTACTGTAATGAAAGAAGACAAAGTAGGATCAATGATGTAATTCAGTAATAACACACTTGCCTTGCATATGTAAGAACTGGACATGGTTAAAAGAAAGAATAAAATAAATATGATCTTTTTAAGTAACAGCTAATTAAAATATTCTTATCTGATATTGTCTACTGATCCCTAAGACTCTTTTTCTAAAACTAAAGCCTTGGGTGTTTTTTCTAACTCCTCTACTAACTCTTTCATATGCATATACCAAAACTTAATCTGTAATTTGGGCCTTAGTAATTTAAGTATTTTCAAGTCTTTCTTGGATACCTACTACAGAAATATTCCTATTGGCAAATATTTAAAGTAATATTTGGTATTTAAATATTTTATCCTTAGGTATTTAAATATTTTAATAATTTACAAATGTTACAATATACAGTGAAAAAAAACACTATATGTTTATAACTACTTCAATAAAATTTTAAATATATTGACTATATTTGCCAGAGCTACTTTTCCAAACCAGAGAAGCAAAGATCCTAAATTTTAGGGACAGTGAAAAATGCCTGAAAGTTTAAGCATTATAACCGTTCAGTATCTGTAGTGCGAACTATAATGCAAAAAGAGAAGAGAGAGAGAGAGAGAGAGAGAGAGAGAGAGAGAGAGAGAAGAAAAGTGCCTGCCAAAGAGGCAGACTGGGGGCGGGGGGGAAGGGAAGGAAACTGGGGACATTAATGGTGAGAAATGTACACTGGTGAGGGGACAGGTGTTGGAGCATTGTATGGATGAAACCCAATCATGGGCAACTGTGTGACTGCATATCTCACAGTGATTCAATAAAAATTAAATGTAATTTTTTAAAAGTTTATCGTTAGAATAACAAAGTCCTATAAATTGTTATTACTGTTCTGATAATTCAATTTATTTGACCAAATTTGACCAGAAAAATTATATTCAGTGAATATAAGGATATGGAATTAAATTGTATTTCTTTGAAATGCATCGTTAATAGTAGTTAAAAAGATATTTTTAAATTAAAATAAAACTACTACATTAATGACTGAAATCCAGTAATGTATAGCTTTGTAAGAGTCTATCTCACAGCGATTCAATAGAAAAATTAAAAAAAAAAAACTGCTACAGCAAAACTATTCTATTTGTAAGGACTATAAAAATTTTGTACATTGAATTTTTTCAAATCTCCCGTAAAGTGATCATTTACTTAGGACTATTTCTTCATATAAAATTTTAATATTCTTAAATACTTGACGATATCACAACTGGTTTTGAAAGGTGACTGCAGAAAATATTTCCTACATGTTCTTTTTTCATATAAATTTCTATATCTCATCTTCATATCTCTGACTGTATTACTCCAAACTGAAGAAAAATAAAGGAACAGATGTGACATTCTTTTTCTTTTCAATCATATACTACTGAGTAATTATCAATTGTTAGCTGTATTTCCCAATTGTTAATAGTTGAGAACCTCAACCCCAGTTACAGGGTGATGCAAACTTACAAAGTATATTTGGAACTAAAATGTGCTAAATGTTTGCCTCCTTTTTAAAAATGTATACTGTGTTCGGGGTGGGGGGAGGGGAACCTATCATGAGGAATCATCATCATCATCATCATAATCATCATCATCATCCCGTTGATTATCTAATTTCTCCAGCGGTCTCAGTAACGTCTCCATTTGTCCTAGCCCTGAGATTTTAGAAGCCTCTCTTTACTCATCCTTCCCAAGGATGCCGCATTGGAGGCTTTTTCAGGGTCAGGGGAATGAGACACAACATTGTTCCTAGTTTTGGCATATGAATACACCTCAGAGGGAGAACTAGGGTATAAGATGTCCTGTGGCCTCGAAGCAGCCTAGCGCTTCCAGGATGTTTTTAAGTCTCTGGAAGTTGGCTGTTGGTGGGATTACACGGTGCCGGGGGCAGTCCCTGGGTGTGACCACCTAGCTACTGGAAAATGGGAAATCTGCGCGGGAGAGGTCCAGTCCCGATCCAAGCAGGCTTGGAGGTCTCAGTCCCCGGTCCCACACAACCAAGTTCCTCTGCTGGTACCTTCATGTGTGAGGCTCGTCCGAACATGTGGAGAGGGGCCTTGAGCATGGCTGTGGCTAGGCTCCGGAGGTCTTCAGCCGCGGGAGCTCTGCTCAAGGCGGAAGGGAAAATAAAAGTCATGAGGAAAATAAAAATAATTAAAGGTAAAATTTCAAGTTCTAATTTTTACTTCAGAGAAAAAAGGGAGTCGGGAAAATTTCACATTTCTAGAAGTCATGGAAAATCCCCAATTACATAGATTTCACAATCACTTACTACAATGAAATTATATATTTTGCAGCACTGTTCACAAGAGCCAAAATCTGGAAACAACCCAAGTGCCCTAGAACAGATGACTGGTTAAAGAAACTTTGGTACACCTACACAATAGAATACTATGCAGCTGTTAGGAGGGATGAAGTCATGAAATTTACTTATAAATGGATAGACATGGAGAGTATCATGCTAAGTGAAATGAGTCAGAAAGAGAGGGACAGACACAGAGGGACTGCACTCATTTGTGGAGTATAGAATAACAACACATAAGGCTCACACCCAAGGACAGTCAATACAAGGGCCAGGAGGATTGCCCCATAGCTGGAAGCTCTATGAACAGAGGGGAGAAGGCAGATGGAATAAATAGAGAAGGGATCACTAAGAAACTAATGGCTGGAGGAATCAGTTGGGATGGGAGATGTGTGCCGAAAGTAGATAATGGAGCAAACATGTTGGCCTCTCAGTGTCTGTGTTGCAAGCCATGATGCCCTGAAGTAGAGCTAGAGTATGGGGAATATTGTCTGCCATGGAGGCAGGGGGAGGGTGGGAAAGGGGGGGTGTACTGGGGATATTGATGATAGGGAATGTGCACTGGTGGAGGGATGGGTGTTTGATCATTATGTGATTGTAACCCAAACATGAAACCTTGTAGCTATATCACAGTGATTCAATAAAATTAAACAATAATAATAATAATAACAATAATAATAATATATTTTGCCTCAAATAAGTCTGTCAATCACACATGATAAATTGGATTGCAAGTTATCAGAATGAATGTAAGTGTATTTAATTGCCAGTTTTCCTGTTAATGGAAATTTACATAAATATAGATTAACTTTGAGGCCTATAGAAGCAGAAAATATTTTTCTTAGCATAAATTAGGTAAAATTTTTGACATATGATGCATTTGAAGATTTTCATTAGTATGTCAGATACTTCTTATTTTATAGTCTAGCTAATATCATTAATGAATAATACACAGAGAAAAAGCATCTAACTTCCTACTCCCCTTATTGGAGCTGAGCAAACAGTTGATACTTTTAGTTGGGATAAGGGGTGCTTGGTAAGGTTAGACTCTGAATAAAAGGCTGTCAAAAGACATTTCTTGAAAAATAGAGTTACAGTAACAACAACAACATAAAAGATAAATTTGTCCAGAAAATCTGAAGAAATGAGCACATTAGCAACAGATCCCTTCGAAATAAAACCAGAAATTAACCATTTGTCTCATACATCATTCATCAGTTCATCACCAAACTGTCTGATCAATCCAAACACCTGCAGTTTTGATGCTGTGTACCCAAAAGTTAATGGTCTTGGCAGAACTGGGAAAATACTTTAGGAGCTTTACAAACTGCTGAGACAAATCAAATACCTTTGGAGTAGAGACAGCAATGAATGATAGACAAACCAGGGAGAGGGGCAGTTATCTAGAGCACTCAAGTTCTCCAGGGATTCAGTAAGGTCCCCAGTTTAGAAGGGAAAGACTCGGTCAGTCACTAGAAATTTGGTGCAGCAACTAAATTTCTAAACCAGCAACTTATGCAGAGTTGCTTTCAGTATGAAAATTCTGCCACCAGAACCTCAGGTTACAAAACAAACTCAGAGCTCATGAGGGAGGCACAGGGAAGATTACTGCCACCCTAGCAAGGAAATTGTCTGAACTTAGAGATCAGAGTCTTCAGGGAACCACAAAACTCATTCATCTGCCCAAGTTAAAGAGCTAAAATTATTTAAAATCCCCACTGCTTCCAGCAGAGATAACTTGGCAGCTAGAGTTCGCCACCCCATCCCGTTATCCCTGTACCATCAAAACTAAGTCTCCTCTTCTGCCAGAGCCTCATAAAAATCTGGTCTGGCAAAGAAAGCAAAGTTAAGACCCACTGTTCATTTCCCCAACCACCCATCACTGGAAATCCAGGCAAGACTATCCACATGGTAAACCATCAAAAGTAGCAGATACTCAATGGGGGGTCTAGAGGAAAGACCATCAACCACAGACACTGGGTGAGCTCAGACAGAGAATGAGTCAACTTACAAGAGGAAATAAACAGTATGGAATTTTATAGTCTGGATTCTTCTTCAGTCCGTATAACAATTGAAAGAGAATACCCCAATAAACTGAACTTTCTCCACTTTCCCAGCCTGAAGTTTAGAAAAGCAAAACAGCTCTCCAAATGAAGACCCGGGGAACTTATTAGAAACAGAAAACACATACAAAAATTTTAAATCTGTTGAAAGAATGAAGGGGGGAATAAATTACACAAATAATCATAATTACATGAATACAGAGCGTCTAGCAGAAAACAAATTTAAAATAACTATAGTGAAAAAAATATGAGGGTCTGGAAAGATAGTAGAGTTAGTGGGTAAACTGTCAATTCCACAGAAGAAAGGATAGCAAAAAATTAGAAATAAACTTCCAATAATGACTCATACAGGAGAGGAAAGTGAAATGGGACTAAAGGCAAATTATGACACTCTTTGAGAATGATCAAATAACAGGGAAATAGAAAATAAATAAGGATAATAGATGTACTGGTATATAAGAAGAGAAAAGAGAAGAAAGTACCTATTAAACCAATAATAACTGAGAACTTCCAATCTAACCAGAAAAAAAAGAAGCAAATAAAGAAAATTTCTAAATGCAAAAAGACATATAACAGGGGCATTAGTCAATTATCAAAAGTTAAATGCTCACCTACTACAGTTACCTGCAACAAAAATGAACTCTGTCTAATGCCAGGCACAAAAGTCAGACAAAAGTAGATTAAAGATCTCAATATCAATTAAAGATCTGACTCCATAAAGTACATTTAATAAAATGTAGGGAAAACCCTCCATGACATTGGAGCTAAAGGTATCATTAAGGATGAAACACCACTGACCATGCAAGTGGAAACAAACATAAACAAATGGGACTACATTAAGTTAAACTTCTGCACCTCGGAAGAAAGTGACCAAAATACAGAGAGAGCCCACAGAATGGGACAAATTATTTACCTAATACCCATCATATAAGGATATATCCAGGATATATAAGACATTAGTAGAACCTTACAAGGGAAAAACCTCCAATCCCATCAAAAAATGGGGAGAAGAAATGAGCAGAAGATTCCTTAAAAAAGAAATACAAGTGGCCAAAACACACATAAAAAGATGCTGTAGATCACCACTCATCAGGGAGATGCAAATCAAAACAACAATGAGATATCATTTCACACAACAGGGACTGGCACACATCAAAAACAAGAACAACCAGTGCAGGCACAGATGTGGGAAGAAACTCTCATTGTTGGTGATAATGCAAACTGGTCAATATTGTTTTGGAAAACAATATGGGCATTCCTCAAAAAACTAGAAACTGAGCTTCTATATGACCCAGCAACACCACTTCTGGGAATATATCCCAAGGGTGCCAACAAGCACAGTACAAATTACATCCGCACCTGTATGTCCATTTCAGCACTGTTCACAATATCCAGAATCTGAAAACAACCCAAGTACCCAAGAACAGACTACTGGTTAAAAAAACTTTGGTACATCTGCACAATGGAATACTATGTGTAGGATAACATAGCCTCAGGTAGTTTAGGTTTATTGGGTTACTCCCATCACAGTGCTCCCATTCTTCTGTGTTTATTTGTAACTTCTTTCTTTGTGTTCTTTTGACTTGTAAATATTGTTTTTTCTCTTCTCCTTGGGTCCTTTGCATAGTTTATTCAGTCAAGTCCTTTTGTATGGGTACAAGAAGACTGGTAGCAAATGCTATGCTCTACATGATATTTTCCTCCTGGAAATCTGTTCTCTCCACCTAAACCTCCTTACTTCCTAGACCCCCAAAAGCAGGGTCCCGACAAGGGACAGGAAGGACCCAGGGTAAGCAGTGAGTTATGTGCTACCATGGCATCGAGGTGGGTCTGGCCAAAGTGCCTAATGCTTAACTATAAGTTAAGAGCTTGGTCATGGACAAATGCTGTCATGATCCAGGAAGTAATAACTAGATTCGGACCCTGCTAGGGTTAGGAATGATTAATCTGGCCCGAGTGCTGCAGTCTGAGTCTGTGGCAAGATGCTGCCAGGAGAGCTGCCTTGCAAACCTCAATGTATCTCTTACTGTGTCCATACAAAAATAACTAGTATTAAGATATTGATGGAGTTCTTGAATTGAGGAAGAGAAAAACACCTTAAGAGGTATTTTGCCTGCAGGCGGTCAAGAAGGACTTTGGAATACCTCCAGGTGGGTTTCCTGTGAGCCTAGTGAGCCCTCAGGAAGGGCTTTCTTATGTTGATTTTGCTATCAGACTGGGTGTGTGGCCCAGAGGGCAAGGTGGAGAGAGACAAACAGGGGAAGAGACTAGAGAAGAGCAGAATCCAGTGAGGAGCTGAATCCAGAGAGAGTGCAGAATCCAGAGAGAGAGAGCACAAGAGAGGAGAATCCAGAGAGCAGGAATGGAGGAATGAGGAGCTAGGAAGGAAGAGTGCAAGAGATGAGAGAGACGAAAGATTGAATAAATGGTAACTAATCAGCAACCAGCTTGGTCCTCATTCCTTCACCTGCCCAACGCCATCGACCTTCCCGGGGTGGGGGAAGCAGTGTGAGATTACTGAAGCAGGCGGCAGGAGACATGGAGCACCGCTGCAGCCTGCCCCCTTTTTTGTGTTTACACACTAAGCAGCTCTTAGGAAAGATGAGGTCATGAAAATTGCTTATAAGTGTATGGTCATGGAGAGTATCACGCTAAGTGAAATGAGTCAGAAAGAGAGGGACAGAGAATGACAGCACTCATTTGTGGAATATAAAATAACATGAGACTGACATCCAAGGACAGTAGAGACAAGTGCCAGGAATATCGCTCCAGGGTTGGAAGTCTGCCTCGGTGAACTGGGGGAGAACACAACTGAGACAGAGAAGGGATCACTAAGTCAATGATGGGGAATTGCTTGGGATGGGAGGTGTGTGCTGAAAGTAGATAAAGGACCAAACATGATAGCCTCTCAGTATCTATATTGCAAACCATGATGCCCCAAATAAGAGAGAGAATAAATAAGAAATTGTCTGCCATAGAGTCAGGGGGAGGAGATGGATGGGTGTTGGAGTGTGGCACTGGCCCCCAGTCTACTTTTGTATTCACACAGATGAGTGAGGGGAATTGGTGATACTGGAGATATTGATGGTGGAAAATGTGCACTGGTGAAAGGATGGGTGTTCATTAATTGTATGACTAAATCTTAAACATGAAAGCTTTTTAACTATCTCACGGTGATTCAAATTTAAAAAAAAAAAAGATCACCTCACTTAACTGTGAACTACTGTATGAGAAAAATTGTTGTAGTAGACTACAGGATAATTAGATTATACTCAACACCAGTGTTTAGCGAGAAGACAGACAGAGAAGGGGGAAGAAGAGAATGAGAAGTAATGGGTCAACGTTACTACAGGCATCAGGGCTTCAGTAAAACTAATGATATGAGTGAGGGATATAGCTGTATACCCAAGACACAGATTCAACAGAACTTAAAATTGTTAGCAATTTGGGGGTGAAAGAATAAACAAGAAACAAGAAACGGAAAATGAGATTTAGTGGCAACCACTGAAACTTCTCAATGTGCCTGTCAAACTGACAGGCCGATTTGGAGTAGCAGCTGGAAGGGGGAGGGAATCCGGGAACACTGGTGGAGGGAAGTTGACATTAGTAGAAGGATTCGTGTTTGAATTATTGTATGTCTAAAATGCAACTATTAGTAACTTTGTAAATCATGGTTCTTTAATAAAAATTTTAAAAATAAATTTTAAAAGTCAAATAATCAAACCATATCAAAAGTTAATAATAACAAGTTAATAACACAGTTACCAAAGATATAGTACAAAGGTAAAGGAGCATGCCTTGAAATACACAAAATACCTAGAAATACATAAAAAATAAGCACCCAAAATAAGAAACAAACAAAAAATATAAGACAAAATGGCATTAAGGCCCCTATATCATTAAGTACTTAAATGTGAATGGCTTAAACTTACCAACAAAAGGCATAGAGTACATATATGATGGAAAAAGTTCAGGATCTATCTATATTATTCATTCAAGAAATGGATCAGATAATAAGACAAGCATAGATTTATAGAAAAGCAGTTAAATTCAATAACAGAGAGACAAAAATTTTTCTACTGAAGAAAGAAACTATGGTATATAAATTCAATGGAATACTGTTCAGCAATTAGAAAAGATGAAGTTGTATCTTTTGAGGCAACTTAAATGAAACTTAAAGTGATTATGCCATGTTAAATAAGAGAGCAAATGAAAACAGTTATCAAATGGTTTCACTTGGGTGGGATATAAATATTCAGAGCAAAAATAATGGTAAAACATGACAGAAATAACTCAGATTCCATAATAATGTGGTGATTACCAGAGGAAAAGATGATTGGGTCTGGAGGGAATGAACAGAGAAAACATTTTTGTATCATCATGGAACTAGGACTTTGAGGTGTGTGTGTGTGTGTGTGTGTGTGTGTGTGTGTGTAGTGAGACAGAGAAAGGAGAAATTTAAGACTTATAGTATTGTAAATAAGTGACAAATCAATTTAATTGAGGGGAGAAGGGGGTTGAAGCCATACCCAGCAGTGCGCTGACTCCTGACTGCATCAAGGGTCAGTCCTGGTAAGGCTTGGGAAGCCATAAGTGCAGGGGATTCATTACAGGTTAGCCATGTGAAATGCCAGAGCCCTCCCTACTGTACTAGATCTCTGGCTTCCAATTTTATTAATTTTTTAAAGAAAATAAGGAATAGAGGATATGGTGCCGTTAGCAGGTCAACCTGTACCTGTGGGGTTAGTGTGTCAGCAGCTTATGGTGTCTTCAGACTTCCAGACACCCTAAAATTGCTTTTGTGCCTTTGGCCAGACCCCATCAACTTGCAGCCAAGTTTACCAACAAATTAAACAGCCAAAAGTTAGGTATGTGGGAGACACACCCACAAACCACCTCTGGCTCAGCTATATAAGCTCATTTATTGGCCTTATTTCAGAGACCCATAAATCTCAAAAGAGACCAAAAGACGCAGTTAGGACCTGTAGCTCAGAGGTAGGTGAGAACCATGACTGAGAGCTCCAGGCTCATTTGGATCAGAAATGGGCTTCCTCCCCGCAGGTCGCCAGTTTTCCAGTAGTTCGGCAGTCACACCCACAAACTGCCTCCCATGCCACGTGATCTCATCAACAACCAAGACCTAGGGACTATAAACTAAAACTCCTGAAAGAGAGTGCCGAAGAATGTCCTAACCCTGAGCCAGGCTGTCTTCACCAGGGTGTCCCAGAGGAGGGCAGGTGAGAGCCCTCTCTGCCACAAGGGACTAGCTCTGGCAGACAAAAACCTCCACAACCCAACTGCTGCTATGTTCAAGGCCAGTCCCCATGTGCTCAGGCCAAGCCTCACACATGAGTAAACATATTCCTGGACCGTGTAGCCACAAAAGCCATATCATGACCAAAATCTAGAAAGAACCCACAGAATGGGAAAGAATATTTACCCAATACCCTCTGATAAGGGATTAATATCCAGGATATACAAGAAACTAGTCGAATTGTACAAGAAGAAAACCTCCAACACCATCAAAAATGGGGAGAAGAAATGAACAAAAGTCTCCTCAAAAAAGAAATACAAATGGCCAAAAGGCACATGAAAAAATGCTCCACATCGCTAGTCATCAGGGAGATGCAAATCAAAATAATAATGAAATATTTCACACCGCAGAGACTGGCACACATTCAAAAGAACAATTGCAACTAGTGCTTGTATGGATGTAGGGGAAAAGAGACACTCTTTCACTGTTGGTGAGAATGCCAGCAGAAAGGTCCAGCCTTTCTGGAAAACAATATGGACAGTCCTTCAAGAACTAGAAATTGAGCTTCCATATGACCTCACAGTATCACTTGTGGGAATATATCCCGAGGATGCCAAAAAGAACAGTAGAAATGACATCTGTACCTATGTACTCATTGCAGCACTGTTCACAATAGCCAAAATCTGGAAACAACCCAAGTGCCCTAAAACAGATGACTGGTTAAAGAAACTTTGGTACATCTACACAATGGAATACTATGCAGATGTTAGGAGAGATGAAATCACGAAATTTGCTTATAAATGGATAGACATGGAGAGTATCATGCTAAGTGAAATGAGTCAGAAAGAGAAGGACAAACACAGAGGGACTGCACTCATTTGTGGAGTATAGAATAACAACACATGAGGCTCACACTCAAAAACAGTCGATACAAGGGCCAGGGGGATTGCCCCATAGCTGGAAGACTGCTTCATGAATGGAGGAAGTGAAGGCAGATGGAATAGAGAAAGGATCACTAAGAAACTAATGGCTGGAGGAATCAGTTGGGATGGGAGATGTGTGCCGAAAGTAGATAATGACCAAACATGTTGGCCTCTCAGTGTCTGTGTTGCAAGCCATGATGCCCCCGAAGTAGAGAGAGAGTATGGGGAATATTGTCTGCTATGGAGGCAGGGGGAGGGTGGAAGGGGTGGGGGTGTACCGGGGATATTGGTGGTAGGGAATGTGCACTGGTGGAGGGATGGGTGTTTGATCATTGTGTGATTGTAACCCAAAGTGATTGTAACCGAAACATGAAAGCTTGTAACTATCTCACAGTGATTCAATAAAATTTTTTTAAAAAGGAGAGCCATATCATAAAACACTCCCTACCCATTCTCCATAATTACCACACCACATTTGATGGGTTCAGATAGTAGGCAACAAATCATAGAGGGAAATATATATATGCATATATGCATATTTTCAGATATATACACCAAAGTTCACATCACCCAAACTTTAACAACATGTTAGTGATTTCCTATAGAATGTCTTAATGGCTCCTGACAAAATAGTGCAATCTTTAGACTGTTTCCTATATGAAAACTTTTTTGTAAGCATGTTCGGCGGTTCCTCATAGCAGACAATGTGAAATATATCATTTTAGTTTTGTTTTGTGACAGGTTTTGGGATAGAAACATCCTGAATTTGGTGGTGGGAAGGTGTAATGGTGGCAGGATTGGTGTTTGAATATTGAATGTAATCAAACATTGTGAACTAACATAAAATTTAAAAATTTTTTCAAAATGTAATGTGGAGTTCATGCCCAATTCAATCAGCTTAATCAATGGCTGAATAAATAGCAGTACTCCTACATTATTAAAAAAAATAGGAAAGATAGAAAATAAGGAATGAGAAGATGATAAAATTGACCCTGTATTAGAGTGGGAGACTAACACCCAAGAGCAGTAGAGATAAAGACCAGGAGGTCTGCCCCACAGCTTGGAAACTGGCCTCACATGCTGGGGGGAAAGGCAGCTCAGATAGAGAAGAACACCAAGTAGAGGATGTTGGGACGACCCATTCGGGTTGGAAGATGCAAACTAAAAGTAGACTATAGACCAAATATGAAGGCCACTCAATACCTCTATTGCAAACTACAACACCCAAAAGGAGAGAGAACAAAAGGGAATGCCCTGCAGGGTGGGGTGGTAGGGGATGGGGTGGGGGTGGTGAAAGGGATACTGGGATCATTAGTGGAGGTGAATGGGCACTGGTGGAGAGATGGGTAAACAATCACTGTGTGAGTGAAATGCAAACACAAAAGTTCATAAGTTTGTAACTATACATCATAATGATTCTCTAATAGAAATTTTTTAAAAAATTGACACTGTATTACTGAACTGGAATTCAAAATATCAGTGTAGAACTATAATTTTTAATGGACACAATGGGAATAGATAAAATTATGTACATAAATGAGCATGGATAGAAGTTTTAATATGAATTGATCCCTACTTCTGTGTGTGAAAGAGCCTAGAAATAATCACATGATCACAGCAACAAACATCCAGGTTACTTAACCTTGATTTCTATGTAATATTGCCAACAAAATGAAACCAGATTTTATATAAATGACAGAATCAAGGGCAGGGAGATAACAAAATGAGTATCTTGTGCAAGGTTAAAAAAAAAAAAAGAACATGGTTGAAAAGTACTGGGATGATAGCTCAAACAGAAGAATACACACATGTGTGGGGCCCACAGTTCTGTCCTGGTATCACATGGCTCCCAGACACAGCTTGGTGCAGGCCTGGAGGTCTGAGCACAACTGGTATAGCCTGTATTTTAAAAGTTTAAAAGTATAGAGAAGTTAAACGAACATAGGAAACAGTCTGAAGAGGATTAATTTAGCAAAGCCTTAATCTGACCAAAATATACATAACAGCAACACTTATAATAATAATAATAGATCATGATTCATCAAATAAAGTTTGATCAGTGCTAGATGACACTTAACAGTGAATGGAAGTGCTGATTATGGTAGAGAGATGAAAATCTATAAAAAAGGAAAAATTCTACTTTGTAGTAGAAGATCATGAATGTGAAATAAATAATATAATTTACAAAAATCACCGCTTTCCAACTATTATGAAAATGATGGATTCAGGACCGGAGAGATGGTACAGCACGTAAAGTGCTTGCCTTGTATAAAGCCGACCTGGGTTCTAGCTTTTCCCTGGCATTTTATGTGGTCCCCAGATTCCTGAGAGGAGAGGCAGGAGTAAATCCTGAGCATTTCCAGGTGTGGCCAAAAAAAAAAAGAAGGAAAGAAAAAGAATGGATTCAAACAAGATTATCAAAAGATGCTAAAACTAGTGGATAAATGTTTGATGAGGAACAGTCTTCACAGAGCCTCCAGCTTTTTCCACAAATTGTTTAACTGCTCATAACAACTACTACTTAATTAACAGATACAAGACATATCAAGTAACCTTACAAAGAAGAAATCTGAAAAACATTATCTAAAGAAAGTGATAAGAGTTAGCAACACCAAAAATGAGTCATACATACATTATGTAGCCCTGGAAATGATATACTGAGAATACATGACTCTTTTAAGATATGTTCACTGAAATTGCTTAAATCAAAAGAAAACATCAGAGAAGCCAAAAGAGAGGGTCCATTTACAAATAATTGACTTCAGTCTTCAAACATAAGGTAACGAAAAACAAGGAGACTGAATCAGTTCCAAACCGCAGAAGACTGAGGGCATACAACAACAAAAGACAGTATGTGATGTAGGGTTGGATTATGTAATTAATCAAGAATATGTTAGGGCAACTGGTGAATCCAAATGCATCTGTGAGTGATAATTTGCCAGTGTTAATTTCTTATTTTATATTTTTGTAGCATGCTTAGAGGGGCCTCAGGAGCATTCCTGAGACATACTGGCAAACTGGCCTGACTTTTCAGCACTCAGACAGGCCACTGTTCATGGACCTGCAACCAGCCCTGTTCACTGTCTTGCAACCAGCCCTATTTACAGAACCATGAGGTGCAGGAGCAAACTTAGGACTTGCCTACCCAATCATGCGATATCCACTTCAATACCTGATTTGGCTATAAAGGCTTGGCTATAATTATGCAAGCATGTATCCTCATTTTTTAGGAATATAAAAATAAATGCATGTTATGCCTGAAACTTATTTAGTTTTGATTTGTGTCTGTTTAGGGGCCACAACACGTGTGCTCAGGAGTTACTCCTGGTTCTCTGCTCAGGACTTACCCCTGGCGGTGCTCAGTGGGACCATATGTGGTGTCAGGGTCATCTGCATGCAAGTCTCCATATTATCTCTTTGGCCCCTGAAACTTACTGTTAAGTGTTTCAGAAAAAATATATCACAATGTGCACATATATATTAGTCATGTGTATCTATGTGGAGCTGGAGCAATAGCACAGTGGATAGGGCATTTGCCTTGCACGCGGCTGACCTGGGTTTGATTCCTCCGCCCTTCTCAGAGAGCCCGGCAAGCTACCGAGAGTATCTCACCTGCATGGCAGAGCCTGGCAAGCTACCCATTGCATATTCGATATGCCAAAACCAGTACCAATAAATCTCACATGGAGATTTTACTGGTGCCCACTTGAGCAAATCGATGAGCAATGGAATGACAGTGATACAGTGTATCTACGTGTATGGCTATAACAAAAAGAGAAAGCAGACAGAATGGTAAAACGCATGTATTGAAATGTCATTTCTTGGAGCTTGAATGAAAGGTATATTGGAAGAACTTATACTGCTTTGTATAAGTTGCATATTTTCTGCTTTAAATAACTTCAAAACAGAAAGTTGTGGGGCTAAAGACATAGTTCAGGAGTATGGTGCTTGCTTTGCATTCAGCCAATCCCAGTTTGATCCCTGGAACCACAGATGATACCCTGAGAACCCAGAGGGATTCTTGAACACAGAGCCAGGAGTAACCCTAAGCATAGCTGGGATATCCTCCGAAAAAAAAAAAAAAGAGTAAGAAAAACAAGGAAAAAACTTAGTTTCTAACTCCTCAATAAACATGTTTGAAACTATAATTTAAAAAAGGCAATACAAACAACAAACTCAAATGAACAATAATATGTAAAGCCTACAAAAATATTTCAGTAATATTAAGCTACCAGGATATAATAAGTATAAATAACTGCTTTACCCAATTGCAGGAGATGGATTTAAAATTTTGAGTTCCAAATTTATGTCTATTTTTTCCATTTAAATTTATTGATTTCTAGTTTTTCAGAGAGTCATTTTAGCAGATTACATCCTTTGCCAATATTTCTCAGTGAACTAACCTTCCAAACATTTCTATACTTTATTAATGTTTTCAATGTGACTGTATATCATCTCTCTCCCCTCTAGGAAAACAGAGGTTAAAAAAATGTGTAGATAATTTTTTCCTAGATGATGCCTAACATCTTCCTTTAGGAACTGTGCCTAATAATTCTCTTTTCCCCCTTAGTTTTGAGTTAAAGAACGAAGACTTAGCGGGCAGAAAAGAGGAATATCATCAGTGGTTTTTCTTTTCTGAATAGCAGTTTTTAATACAGCTGATTTTAGGTTTTCTCTGTTTTTTTCTAACTCTAGTCATTTAGTTTCGTTGTGAAAGTTTAAGACTATCTCCTAGGGGCTAGGAAAATAGTAATACAGCAGGGTAAGCACTTGCCTTGAAGTACCTGACTCGGGTTAGACCCGTGAACTTGTGCCTGCAGGGAGAGACCCTGTCAGGGTATCCTGGAGTAAGCTCTGAGCACTGCCAGGTGTGACTCAAAAACAAAAACAAAAGCCAAATAAAAACTACTTCTAGGTATGCTTTTTCTTTAAAAGGGAAATATTATGTCTCAATTTATGAGTTATAAACTAAATAAGCAACACTTTTTTCTATTTTCAATTGTCCGTGTTAGAAATAAAGAAACTCATTTCCAGAGAGACCAGGAATGTAGCTGGAGCTCACACAATCAATGACAGGTATAGTCAGGAGTTATTACCAGTTGATATTGTCATTGCCTTGGATTTGTTTCTCTATATCCCATAAATGAGCGAGAGCATCCCGTATTTGTCCTTCTGCCTCTGTCCTTCACTCAGCAAACTACCCTCCAGTTCCATCCATAGCACTGTAGCACTGTCATCCTGTTGTTCATCGATTTGCTTGAGCGGGCACCAGTAACGCCTCCATTGTGAAACTAGTTGTTACTGTGTTTGGCATATCGAATAAGTCACGGGTAGCTTGCCAGGCTCTGCCGTGCAGGCAGGATACTCTTGGTAGCTTGCCAGGCTCTCCAAGAGGGACGGAGGAATCAAACCCAGGTTGGCCGTACACATGGCGAACGCTCTACCCGCTGCACTATCGCTCCAGTCCCTTCACACACTACCTGCCAGAATGCAAGGCTCCATCAATGGAAAACCAGCAGGACCGTTCTCTTATACAAAAAAAGAGACATCCACAACATCGGCAACTATCGCCCGATCTGTCTACCTGCTGTGCTATCGCTCCATGTTGTTGCAAATTGAATAACTTTATTTTCTTCTGGCTGCACCACACTCTATTGTAGCATATATCACAATGTCTTTATCCATTCATTAATTGCTGGACTTTATTAATGAACAAATGGTAGGGAGGGAGGAGGAACGGTGAACCAGAGGGACATAGGGATGAGTGAAAGGTCATGGATACTTAAGTGGCGGTGGTGGGCAATAACTTTGTACATCAATACTATAAACTCAAACATTATTGCAACCCTATTACCTGAACCATAAGTTTAAATAAATAAATTTTAGAAATATACAGCCAGTCTCCAAATATAAGTTTGTATGTCTCTTTAATTCTAACCTGTTGAATTAGAAGTTACTCTCTGTCTTTTATGGTTCTCTCTTCCAACACACACCTACTATAGTTCCTCAATTTTCAAAGACCCTAAGAGCAAAAGGGAGAATGTTAGTCCTCCCATTGCTGTGAGTTCAGATATGTGTGTGTGTTTGTGTACACGTATGTATATGTATGTGAGAGAAAGACATAGATGGAAAAATTTGTTAGTTTAGATAGTATGAGCAACAAATTCGTGAACAGGGTCTACGCTAACAGACTCAGGACACATGTCTCCCTCTCCACAGGAAGATAGTGACTGAATTGCAAAACTGGAAGAAATGCATACAAATGAAGGTTCAAATAACTGTGCTGAATGACCCTCTCCAATCCGCACTACAACTAAAGAGAGGGAAACCGGAGAGGACAGATTCTTCCTGGTAGAAAGTGGGGAAGTCGTATCCCCCCTCATGTTCCAGGCATCAGTGTGTGGTATCAGCAGTTGGCATCAGCACTCAAGTAGCATCAAAGTTGCCTTCACTCAGACAATAAGCAGAAAAGGCTAAGCAACCAAGGAGTGCAAATGAAGACAGATGATCTGCTTCTAAATTTTAGAAACGTATAGCCAGTCTCCAAATCCAAGTTAGATATGTCTCTTTCACGCTAACCTGTTGAATTAGAAGTTATTCCCCCTTTTGCCTGGTTCCCTCTGCCAATGCTCAACTACTATAGTTCCTCAATTTGTATAGACTTTAAGAGCAAAATAGAGAATTTTACCTTCCACTGTTGTAAGTTCAGTACGTTTCATGCAAGGAAACCTTTGTTGGAGATATCAGTTGAGACAAAGAAAAGTTTTTTTTTTTAATTTTTTTTTAATTTTTTTTTTATTTTATTTTTTTTAATTTATTTATTTTTAATTAGAGAATCACCGTGAGGGTACAGTTACAGATTTATACACTTTTGTGCTTATACTTCCCTCATACAAAGTTTGGGAACCCATCCCTTCACCAGTGCCCATTCTCCACCACCCGTAAACCCAGTGTCCCTCCCACCCTCCCCAATCCCATCTCCCCCCCACCCCACCCTGCCACTGTGGCAAGGCATTCCCTTCTGTTTTCTCTCTCTAATTAGCTGTTGTGGTTTGCAATAAAGGTGTTGAGTGGCCGCTGTGCTCAGTCTCTAGCCCTCATTCAGCCCGCAACTCCCTTCCCCCACATGGCCTTCGACTACAATGTAGTTGGTGATCGCTTCTCTGAGTTGACCTTTCCCCGGAACGTGAGGCCAGCCTCGAAGCCATGGAGTCAACCTCCTGGTACTTATTTCTACAGTTCTTGGGTGTTAGTCTCCCACTCTGTTATTCTATATACCATAGATGAGTGCAATCTTTCTATGAGACAAAGAAAAGTTAAAGTGCTCAAAGACATTTGGATTAATACAGATATTGAATATATTGCTTGATTATTTTGTTTTCTATTTTTGAATGCATAAGGCCGCTACTTTTATTCCATGCATTTCTTTAGTAAAATATGATCCTGTAACAAATTATGATTCTGTGGATATTCCTTCTAAGCATCAAAAGATATAAGCTAATGATTTGTTTTGTTTCATTCTGCAATCCCCAAATATAGGTAAGAGCTTGTTTAGGTACTTAAATTAATCTGATTTACAACTATTATTTTATTCATTCACTCACTCAGCAAATATTTTTGCAACATTTACTCTGCACCCAAACTGTTGATATACACTGTGAGTAAAGTTTATAGTATCAGAAGAAGAAGGTTATTGGTACAACATATAGGACAGTTATTTGAGATATGAGAAAATGTGCTGTGAGGAAAAGATAAAATAGCTCAGAGAAAGAGATGAAGAGTAGCAGTCAAAGGGAAGGAAAGATGGATGCAGTATTAAGTAGCATGAGCAGCTTAAAGTGTAGTAACGGGAACAAAGCAAAACTGTATAGTTTTATCAACTCTTCTGCTGCATCCAATTGTGTTATCAATAACCCATTCTAAAGTTATCCAGATGAGAATTTCCAATTGAAACAATTTAATCAGAGTGGTTAAACTATGAAATTTAATAATTTGACTGCATACAATAATGCAATTGAATTTGTAGAATTATACAGTTTTGGAAATGAAAAGATTCTAACACTATCATGCTACAGGTAAGAAAATCAGACCCAGCAATGTAAAGATTTACCCAAAATTACTCATGCAAAAATGGGATAAAGAGCACCAAAATATAGCTATATTGAAAAAGTCAATTTGGGAGACAAAATTTTTATATTTTCCATAAGTTTGTCCCTTTATTTTCTGTTGATTTTTGTTCTTCATTTTTACACCGTTCCTAATGCACATTACTCTACCTGACCCTATCCCACATCTATGTAGTGTGTATGTGTGTGTGTGTGTGTGTGTGTGTGTGCAATGTGCATACAAATCTTTTAGGTATTTCTTTGTGGAAATAGAGTAAATGTTAATATATTTCACTTATTTTGAACACAAAAAACAATATTCGACATAACTGTATTTTCATTTATTTTTGTTGTCTTTTTTTTTAAGGGATGCCTTGCCTATTCCCTTAAATTCTCCAGTTCCTATCTTGCAGCAATTGATAAAATACGAGCAGTGATCTTTTCCTAGCAGAGATTGGGACTATGGAACATAGTTCTTTAATCAAAGTTTCAGATAGAAAGATTGCAGCTTGACTAAAGATAGCAGAAACCTAAGTTACAGAGACCAGAACAAATAGGTATTTTACTCTTTTATATCAAGAGCCCCTAAGGTAGGTTGTTGCTGGCATTGAGTCAGAAGCTCAATGATGAACAAGTTTCTGGATCTTGTTTTTTCATGCTGCCATCCTTGAAAATCAGCTTTTATCCTCCTGCTGTCGCCCTGAAATTGTAAAAGACAATTGTCCCTTTAGGCATTATCTAAAATGTGGGAGTAAAAGGGATCAAAGGCTCTTTTGCAAGCAGCTTTATATCATGACTCAGGAAGAAAAGGCCCCCTTGCTAGTCCTCTCATTATATCCCATTGTCTAGAACTAAGATACGTGCCCACTGTTAAACCAATCAAGGCCAAGGGAAATAAAATTACCAACCAGGTCTAGAAGTCTAGGGAAGGAGTCAATTCTCCCAAAGATTCCAGGATCTTTGCCCTTTCCCTAAACAAAACAAGAGGGGAAGTATGGGGGTGGTATCAGAAATTATTATTAGGTGGGCTATTGCCATAATTTGATAGACATTAGAAAGAGTAATGGACTGTATAAATAATGAAAGTGTATGCTGTGATACTTGAATGAGTTCTACTAGCAGTTGAGAGTATACTACTCTATATTACTCCTTCTCAAAATCCACCTGTTGTATTTTTTGTGTGTCTTTGCTTTAAACTACTCTTTCAATGGAGAGGGAGGAGGGTACACTGTTGATGAGTGTGATGTTGGAATTCTGTGCATGAGAAACCATTGTTAATAGCATTGTGAACCACAGGATTTCAATCAATAAAAAGATTCAAATAAAATACAAAATAAAATATTGTTTCAAAGATGTAGACTTTTATAGCTAATTATATAAGAACAAGAAAAGGAAATAAAGCCTTTAAAGATCTGAAATATCACATGTGAAGAGAGGGAGGAAAAACAGGTTTCTATAACCAGCTAGACTGAAGTTATGTCAAATTACAAAATCGATGCTCCATTAAGGTTATTCCAAACTACACAATAAATATAGATGTAATTAAATATAAATATATTCTAGCTCTGTCTTCATTAAGATTTGCTAATTACATTGAGATAGACAATAATTTTAAACAAAATAAATCTGGCAGATAACATCTTACTCAAGGGATCAAAATCAACAAGCCACATAAAGAGATAGATTGAAAACACATGTGCCCCATGCAAACATGTAATGTGAAGACCATCATGCCAAGTACATATAACCTATATCTAATTATGAAGAAACACCAGGCAAGCCCAAACAAGGACTACTGCACAAGGTAGCCTGACATCAAAGTGTCAAAGTCATAAAAGTTCAGAAAAGACAGAGGAACTATCCTGGTGTCATCATGGAGACTAAAGCTCAGTTAAGGAGAATTAATGCACAGCTTTAGTCTGGTTCTTTTCACTCTGGAGCACGTTTTAGGATTAATTAACAATACAGAAGAATAATCTGAAAATTGGATAGCAGAAACATACCATCTGTTGATAGTTTTCATATTTTTATGTTTGTATTGCCCAATGTCCTTCTGTTACTTCCAGTCCTCCTCATCATTCCTTCACCCTTTCTTGGAATTCTTGTTTCTGTAATCCAGGAACAAGGGTCTGTTGTCATTTGATACTCCCATTCTCTTGTCTTGTTATTCCATATACCACAGACACATGAGAACATCCGATTTGTCCTTCTGACTCTGACTTAAGGAAGTGTAATTTATTTTAAATGGAATGGCAGAATACTTCTAAGAGGAAATCATGTCCTGAGATATATAACCGCCTTTGATACTCATCAGTGTTGGCCTTGCCCATAAATCTAACTTTCCCAATGCTTGCATTATTTTTCCTCAACACATTCAGAGCAGGGGATTTCAAATGGAATTACCATGTTCTACTAGAGACAACCTAACAAACAAGCTGTACTCTGAGCATTTCTTTTTCTCGAAAAGCACATACATGTTGTTGCTGTTGTTGTTTCTCCTTTTCCCTCCACAGCTGCTTTAAGAAGTTATGCAGATGTGTCGTTGGCCAGACCCCAAGAACTTGGGATCAAGTTTACCAAGAAATTAAACAGCCAAAAGTTAGGTATGTGGGAGTCACACCCACAAACCACCTCCGGCTCAGCTATACAAGCTCATTTACTGGCCTTATTTCAGAGACATATAGATAAATTCTGAAAGAGGTAAAAAGCCACAGTTGATCTCGGACCTGCACATGGCTAAACAGACTGGGGTGAATCAGAGGGAGTGGGTTGGCCTGGTGCCCGCCCAAGCAGAGCCTTCAGTAGCCGCTTGTTTCCACAATCCAAAATCGCCTCCATATTCCTGGCCAGACTCTACCATCTCAGAACGGACCTCACCAAGATATAATCTGCTCAAAATTCTGGTATGCAGGTTTTGTGACTGAAATCTTTAGGCTTTCTCAGAGTTGGGGTGAACTACCTCCCCCCCACTTCCCAATACACATGGAAGCACTGGTAGTCACCCCCATGAACCAACTCCAGCGCCACCTTGTAAGCTTTACTGCCTGCCTTGCTTCAGAGACCCCTAAATAAATCTCGAAAGAGATGAAAAGCTACAGAAAAGCTTGGACCCATGAATGGCTAGACAGACTGGGATAAATTGGAGGAGTGCGGGTTGGCCTGTGCCTGCCCAAGCAGAGCCCCTGGCAGCCACTTGCTTCCACAATCAAAATCGCTGCCATACCAACAGTCTGACTCCGCTGTCTCAGGATGGACCTCACCAAGATATAATCTACTGAAAATTTTGTAATGTAGATCTTAGAGCACCAACAGACTTGGCCCAGGGACACAGCAGGGAGTCCTGGAAGATACCACAGCACTGGAGGTCTCTCTGTGTCCCATACCAAGCGAATTTCTCAGGGGCACCCCAGGTGGAACAGGTGCAGTCTCCTTGCCTGTTCCAGATGGAATCCCGGTGACCAAGTGCTTCCACAGCAAAGCCCAGGTATTCGGGTTCCAGGACCCAAATCTCCAGGCCACATCGTGGCAGAGGACCTGGGCTGTCCCTCCCCAGGTCCCTGCCCACCCAGAAGACTGTCTATCATGCCCACAATTTACCTCCAGGTGCCATCTTAGCACACCAGCAGCCTGTCCCAGAGAGTCCAATTGAATCCCAAAATGAATTAGTGCCATACGAGATGTCTCTGGAACCCAACCACTAACAATCTAGAAATTTATATATATATATATATATAATCATGGCCATGTAAACTCTCATGATATTCAAAATGAGCAATGGAAAATAAATTATCTAGTGTCTGCCCTTGTCATGTAGGCTTGAATGGTGGTGGGATTTTTTGAGCAAAACATAACGCCCCAAATTAGAGAGTGAGTATTGGGAAAATTGTCTGCCATAGAGGCAGGGCGAGGACTGGGATGTGGGTGGTGGAAAATCTGCACTGGTCAAGGGATGGGTGTTCCATCATTTTATGGCTGAATTTCAAACATAAAAGCTTTGTAACTCTATCTCACGTTGATACAATTAAAAAAATAGAATGTGGAGTTCATGCCCAATTTAATCAGCTTAATCAATGGCTGAACAAATAGCAGTACTCCTACATTATTAAAAAAAAGAAGAAGAAGAAAAAATTATACAGAACAGAATAGTTCACAGCTATTTACCATTCATCAGATCCTAAGGCCCACAGTTCTAAGTGGAAGGAAGATGTACAAAGGAACAAGTTGTGGGCCGGAGCGATAGCACGGCGGGTTGGGCATTTGCCTTGCATGCGGCTGACCCGGGTTCAATCCCCGGCATCCCATATGGTCCCCCAAGCACCGCCAGGAGTAATTCCTGAGTGCAGAGCCTGAGCATCGCTGGGTGTGACTCAAAATAGAAAAAAAAAAAGGAATAAGTTGTTCTGCTAAGCATTTTTCTTCTTCAAAATTCATTTCAATCCCTTGAGTTATACTTCCTCTCTCTTTTACCCTCACCCCCAAATAATATCCAGATGTATGGACTCTTGCTCATAGACCATTTCCTCTATTAGAGGTACAAAATCACATATGTGATATCCAGAAGTCTGAAATTTACCTGTATACATCTTGTTTTTGGTATTTTGCCCAGTTGCTTCACCCCCCTTATGCTTGCATTGTTTCTCCTCAGCACATTTACAGCTAGGGGCTTCAAAGGAAATTACCACAGTCCACTATGGACTTCCTGTCCAAACTCTATTTCTGACTTTGGATTCATTTTAAGTAATGTCACTTGCTTGTCATCTAGTATAGAGTAGAAAACAAAACAAAACAAAAAAGACAAGGGAGCAAGGGAGATTGTTCAATAGGTCTCACATGCACCTAACAGGTGCAGAGTCTGTAGTTCACTCCCCAGCCCATCATGTCCCCACCCTATGCACCTCCTGGCATAGCCTTGGCAGTCCCCAACACTGCTGCACCAGAGTATCACTGCATCTCCAGGTCAAGGGCTGAAAAACTCATCAGGCAATTCCTGCTGAACTGAGCATTGCCAGAAATTTTCCAGGCCCCTCTGGGAGATGGTCCCCAAACCATAGAACATCGGAAAAAGCTTTTATTTCACATACTCCTGCACTTTGGAATTAATCATACTTTATACAGATTGTAAAGTATGTTAAAAGCCAATATTCTTTTAAACTGACTGGGACAGGAGTGATAGTGCAGTAGGTAGGGCGCTTGCCTTGCACCAGCCAACATGGATTCCGTCCATAGCATCCCATAGGATCCTTCAAGCACACCTGGGTATGACCACAAAACCAAAAGAAAATAAATAAATGAATGAACTTCCTAACCTAATTTTTCATTGTTTGTTTTTCCAGTAAGCTACTGATACCAAGAATATCCTGCCCGCACAGCAGAGTCTGGCAAGCTCCCCATGGGGTATTCAACATGCAAAAAATAGTAACAAGTCTCACAATGGAGACATTTCTGGTGCCCGCTCCAGCAAATTGATGAACATCGGGACAACAGTGCTACAGTGCTTTTCTTTTTAATAAAATGCACAATTACTTTATGTTCCACTAGGAAATTTTGAAAATGCTACAATTAATTTTAAAATGGGAAACACAGGATACATGCTGATTTTAGAGAAGTTTAATGTGTGTCTGTGGTCAGCTTAGAATGAGTATCATATGACAGCACTTACCAACAGAAAAAATATATGTTATAGGAGGCAGTCTAACAGTAAAGGAGAAATTAACCCCAAAAATGTGGAGAAGGGGGAGTGCAGTTAGGACAGAGAAAAGACCATTCTGACAGTGATAGCTGGAGATCACTGGACAGGAACTGGGTGCTGAAAGGAGGTAAAGTGATATACATGATACCCTTTCAGTATTGCAGTCTCAGTGCTGGAAACTGGGGATACAAGGTGGGAAATGCACACTGGTGAAGCTACGGGCGTTGAAACATTGTATGATTGAACCACAGTCGTGAAAAACTGTGTAGCTGTGTATGTCACAGTGATTTAACTTAAAAAAATGTTTTTAAGTGGAGAAGATCAGAGCAGCATTTAAAACATTAAAAAACCTGGGACTAAGGGAGCAGGAGAAACAAAATGCGAAATGCAATCCTCAATCTTTGCACAACTTGGATCAAAAAAGCATAGACAATTTGCATGCATTTGAAAGTAAACAAAACACATAAGATTATTTCCAGGGAAATACGTATCAATGTCAAATAATTTGTCCAAGAACTGAAACCTGTTGCCTGGACTATAATAATTATGTGATAGCAGATACAAAAGTCTAAGTTGGGTCATTGGCAGTAGGCAACATGGGGTACACCTGTGCTCAGCACGAGGGCACTCTGCCTCTATATTGGCAGTGAATTAACTCAAAAAGAACAAGGTCGGGTGGTTTACTGAGACCTGAAAATATGTAAATCTAATGATGAATGCCTGTTGGGAACTTTAAACCCATTTAATTTTCCCAATAATCCTGGTGATATGCAGAAAGGAAGGAAAAATGCAGTTGTGTAAGCAGGCTGCCCCCCCCACCCCCCACATCTTACCAACTGACCAGCACTGTAAACTGAATCCAAGTCCCAGAAGGAAGGAACCAGGTAGCCAAGGATGAAGAGATTTCCTAGTTACCAGATGAAACTCTGAGATGAGAAGCATTCCTGTATTCCAGACGCAATAAGCTGATCCCATCAAACTTTACTGATGATTACACAGGAGGGTGAGTAAGGCAATGAAGAGAAATTAAGCACTTAAATCAGAGAGAATTTTGAAGAATCTTGAATTTTAAGAATTAAGTGCCATCACTTTGACTTACATGTGGTAAGTTCTCAGCAAATATTAGCAATTGTCAAATTTTGAGAAAATAGTTTTCGAACTATAAAATGCAATATAAATATTTTTGTAAACACCGTCATATTGAGATACTGATTCTGAGACTTCCAATCTAGACTTCTTTGCAACATGCCACATTATGTATATTTCATGCACTATTGCTTAAAATAGAACCTCTGTTCAATAAATCTTATTATGCATGAGTATATATTCATAAACAATAGCTTATATTGTAATAGTATATATTAATAGTATATATGTATATATACAATTACAATATGTTATTGTAATAGTATATTCATAAACATAAGCTTGGGGTGCTGTGTGTCTTTCAGATATTTCCATAGTACATACCACAATGTAACAGAAAAACTTGAAATTTTTCTTTTAAAGAGGAAAGCTTCAGCAATTTCTCTTGTACTTTATGCTGTCATCTGACTACATTATATTTCTAATGCTTAATTTGCACTGAGTACATTATGGACCTCTCTAGGGAACACAAATAATTTTTTTAAGTAAACATAAAGCGCTTTGATAAATCAAAACATGTGAATGAGATTTCTGTTTAAAATGCTCCAGTTTGTTTTGAGATGAAAATAAAGCTTTGTCTTTAATATAATAAAAATTAACTCAATGGAACATGAAATAATAATTTATTTGTTATAGAAGTAATTTATGTCTTATTTTTAAATATTAGTTGTTACTAATATAGCACAGCGGTTAGGGCATTTGCCTAGCACACGGCCCACCCGGGTTTGATTCCTCTGTCCCTCTCAGAGAGCCTGGCAAGCTACCGAGACTATCCCACCTGCAAGGCAGAGCCTGGCAAGCTATCTGTGGCATATTCAATATGCGAAAAACAGTAACAACAAGTCTCACAATGGAGACGTTACTGGTGCCCGCTTGAGCAAATCAATGAACAGTGGGAAGACAGTGCTACAATATGACAGCGCTATGTAAGATTAAAAAAAATCTTGCTAAAACCTAATTATAAAGAAATTTAAAAGCTACAAAATCAGTGCTGAGTTAAACTGAAAATAGGAAATGTAAATTGTTTTTAATCAATATATAAACACAAAGCAAAAATAAAGGACTGAAGAGAAGCTGATAGGACACTTGCACTGCACGCAGCCAACCTGGGTTCATTTCCCAGCATCCCATATGGTTTCAGTAGTCTGACAATACTAATTTCTGTGTAGAGCCAGGAATAATCCCTAGCACTGCTGGGTGTGCCTCCCCTCAATAAACACAAACATCATCCCAAAACCATCAAAAACAACCAAAATGTCTCTTATGTTGTATTCTAAGTATCATGGAATATCACCATATTGGGCTGGAGCAATATCACAGCCGTAGGGCGTTGGCCTTTCATGTGGCCAACCCGTGTTTTATACCCTCTCAGAGAGCCCGGCAAGCTACCGAGAGTATCTAGCCCGCACGGCAGAGCCTGGCAAGCTACCCGTGGTGTATTGGATATGCCTAAGACAGTAAAAATAAGTCTCACAATGAGAGACATTACTAGTGCCCGCTCAAGCAAATCGATGAGCAACGGGATGACATTGCTACAGTGCTAATAGCACTGTGAAAGTAAGACCTTGCCTGGATCATTAACAGCTTTGTTCTCAGTAGCTTAGAAAGTGCCTCAGTGTTTGTTAAAAGAATGAGTAATTCACAAAGATGTTGTTGATTTTAGAAATTCTAATAATCAAATGTTTTAATATAAAAACAGATTATTGGGAACTGATAATTTAAAAATACAAAAGGAATTAGGAAGTTACAAGTTTGGCACAGGGCCAGGTATGCTCAATACAGATCTGAACGTATCAATTTAGCAAGCTAGCCAGCTGTATTGAACAATTCAAATAGCAAAGTCATTTAACTTCACTGAGCTTCTGTTTCTTCACCTCTAAGAC
This sequence comes from Sorex araneus, assembly GCF_027595985.1. Taxonomy (NCBI): domain Eukaryota; kingdom Metazoa; phylum Chordata; class Mammalia; order Eulipotyphla; family Soricidae; genus Sorex; species Sorex araneus. Next base: position 86,331,998 of record NC_073302.1, on the reverse strand, counting down.
TAGGGAGATGGTAAAATACATAATTCTAAGAGCTTCCAAGTCTGAAATCCTATGATTGTAAACACACACACACACACACACACACACACACACGCGGCATTTACGTAGATGTTTATTTATTTTGAGCTGAAGACAGAACATAGACAACTGTGAAAAAATGGCAATGTAGAGTCATCCAAGATTCTTTCCTCCCTGCTTCCTTGGTAGGGAAATGCATAACCTCGCTCTTCTTTGGTGAAGTGGTCATGAAACCAAATCCTAGTCTTGGGATGTTTGGGAATCATGTGTACCACATTCAGACTTGGTTTAGAAACTTTCTTCTCTCAACTCCTCCCAACATCTCTTTCCTGCTCTCCAAAATGGCGACACTCCCTGTCCCTAGAATAAACCTAGAAGACATGTAGTGAACATGGGCAGGTAGAATATCTCTTTCCTCTTCACAAATCATGAATCACGAAATCCCATTGATCATCGATTTCTTGAGCGGGCTCAGTAACCTCTCCATTCGTCCTATCCCTGAGATTTTAGAAGCATCTCTCCACTCGGCCTTCCCAACAATGCCGAATTGGAGGCTCTTTCAGGGTCAGGGAAATGAGATCCAGCTTGTTACTGGTTTTAGCATATGAATACGTCATGGGAAATTTGCAAGGCTGTCCCATGTGGGCAGGAAACTTTCAGGAGCTTGCTAGTTTCTCCCAGAGGGAGAAGTAGGTTATAGAAGTAGGTTATAGAAGCAGCCTCGCGCTTCTGGGAGCTTGCTTTTAAGTCTCTGGATGTTGGCCATTGATGGGATTACACACACCTAGGTTCCTCTGCCAGTACCTTCATGCGTGAGGCTTGTTCGAACGTGTGGAGAGGGGCCTCAAGCATGGCTATGGCTAGGTTCCGGTGGTCTTCTGCCACTGGGAGCTCTGCTCAGGGGGAGAGGGAAGCTGAAGCCCAATCCCTTCGAGGGGCCCCAGGGAAGACAGCCAGGCGTGCGGGCAAGAGACTCTCTGCCCTCTTTCCTCTTCACCCCAGGAAAATGTTGGGAAGTAATTTTCCATGGGTTTATCATATGTTCACATGTCCTGGAAGCCAAGACCTTGGCTAATATTTCAGCCTGTTTTCAAGGATGGTGGCATAAGGCACTGGAGAGAGAGTACAGTGGCTATGGCATTTGTGTTGCATGTGGCTGACCCAGACTCGGTCACCAGCACCCTATATGATGCCCTCATCCTCTCCAAGAGTCAATCCTGAGTGCAGAGCCAGGAGTAAGCTCTGAGCACTGGTGGGTGTGGCCCCCAAACCAAAACCAAAGCAAACAAAAATGAATGGTGGTATAATAGCTTTGAAAAAGCAGGTTTCTGTAGTGTACTCTAGTGCATATATAATCTTTGTATGGAACAAAAAGCAACTTTGTTCATAAAAAAAAAAAAATTAAGGCTCCCTAACTTCATGGATCCTTGGATTTGATTCAAACCCATTTTTTTTCCCCCAGTGTTCTACCCCCATGAGACAAGAAGGAAATGGAAGAATGATACAAACAAAATTCTTACTGCTTGCTGTGGCATGAGTAATGAAGGCTTTCTAGTCTCTCTAGATATTTCTAGTCTTCTGCCAATTCTCATGAACTGAATTAATGATTAGGGTAAGTCATGGGCTAGTAAGTAGGTTAAGATCTCAGGGATTGACAGTTTTTTATATCTACCCACCCCAGAAAATTTCTGGATTCTAGTGGAACAGGGTTCTTACATTTGGGGTCAATTTTTTATAAATGCAATCAACTACAGTAGTTGTTACATTCCTATTGGAAAAATTCATATTAATTTTTTAAAAATTACCTTATCTTTGCTAAATATTATGATGGAAATAAGTATATAAGTCTGCTAGATGAGGGGACTGAAGATAAATTATTTCAAAATGTTTCAGAGTACATGGTAATCCTGTACGAAATCTAGTATAAACTATGCCCTGTATTTAAATGTTTACAATATGCTCACAGTTTAAATCTTACTCCCTCTTATTCCTTAACTTATTCCCTCTCGAGAGAATCACAGTGTGCAGAAGTTTTTAAAAACCCAAGAAATCGTGTCATAAAGAAAATTATTTAAGTTGTTTAACCAGCAGTCTTTTCTAAATTGTTTCAGCATAACCTATATTGACATTCTATTAAATGAATGTCCATAGAGTACACAGGAGGGAATGCAGGCCAAGATAATTTCTAAAATCTCTTTATGCATCTATGATTCAAATGTCTGAAAATAAAAACACTTGTTGGACAAGTGTGGGTATACCTAGTACTTCGTAAATTTTAATGTACACCTCCTGAGATTCATGTTAAAATATAGATTAGAATTCAGAAATAGGACCTGATGTTCTACATTTCTAATAACTTTCTAGGTGCTGGCAGTACAACTGGAAGTGCAACAGCATTGAAAAATCTTGGAGCAACAAACAGACCATAGAAAAATTAGCGGGTAGGGTGTTTGCCTAGTGCACGAGGCTAATCCAGGTTCCATTCCTCTGCCCCTCTTAGAGAGCCTCGCAAGCTCAGAGTATCCCACCCACACAGCAGAGCCTGGTAAGCTACCCATGGTGTATTCAATATGCCAAAACAGTAACAACAAGACACAATGGAGACGTTAGTGGTGCCTGCTTGAGTAAATTGATGAGCAAAGGGATGAAAGTGAAACAGTGCTACAGTGATACTTAAGATGATTATTTTAAGATTATTTTTGGTTTTGTTTTCTTTCTTTTTTTTTATTTTTGGATCACTTCTGGCAGGCTCAGAGGACCGTATGGGTGCCGGCGATTGACCCAAGTCAGTCATGAGCAAGATAAGCACCTAACCAGTTGTACTATCACTCTGGCCCCTTGTTGTTTTCTTAGTGAATTGTTAGATAGAATATATTACTGCTTTGCTGCTGTTGTTGTTTTTTAAAGAAAAATGGTCTGAAATGTGAATCCTCATATTAGACAATTTGGAGGTGATTTCATAATTTCTCAGTATTGCTTAAGCAAATTTATAGACCTGTTTCTTTTAAAAATATCAGTGTGAGAGCAGGAGAGGTAGTACAGAAAGTAGGGTGTTTGCCTTGCACCAGGCCAACCCAGGCTCAATCCCTGGTACTTAATATAGTCCCCAGAGCATTGCCAGGAGTGATCTCTGAGTTCAGAGTCAGGAATAAGCCCTGAACACCACCAAAAGGCATAGCCACAAAACCAAATATATGTATATACAGATATGTGTGTAGATATATGTGTATAGAGAGATATATGAACATACATATATGTACATGTATGTGTATCTATATCTATATCATTGATTTATATCATTGGGGATTTTACATTATTGTGCAGTTTATTCTTAGTTTAAAAATTGAACACAGGGTCATAATTTCAATAGATATTGATAACTAGTTTGTGATTTAACATTGAATCCAGCCGAAGGAATTAATGTGACCAGATTGTTACCTATAAGTATTTTACTAAAGATGACCAAATGCATTTTTCTCCAGAAAAGAAAATTTCATTCATTTCTTTTTTCTCTTAACTCAAATTTGAACTTCCTCAGTCTGTTTCAAAAATCACTTTTCCCATTCTGTAGTAGAATCTTTTCAACAAAATATAAATGCGTGTGAGATCAGGTAGAAAGGTTATAAGAAGATGAGCTTACAGGAGCATGAAAACACTATCAGTGAAGTTACTCCCAACAATGAAATGAGAGAAAGTCTGGCATGTGCTAATTAAGGAATTTGATATGTGTGAATTTGTTTCCAATTATGCAATCTGAGTCTAATAATGAATTCTTTGAACCTATTTCCAAAGTAACATATTTGGTTCTATAACAAATTTTCATACCAGTCTCTAAATAAAAATAATTTGCCACCTTCATGATAGAGAGAAGGAAAATGTCAAAAAAAGTTCAGTGCATGTTCTCAATGGAAAAATAATTTGCAAAAAGCATTTAAAATTGTAAGAATCTGTGGGAAATTTTTGATGCTACATGATGTGAAATTAGAACAAAAGAATATATGTTTTTTTTAAAAAAATGTATATCTTTCCTCTAAGTAGACAATAGAAAAATGAAAGTAGCTTAGTAGGTAGAATGATAAAATCATGAGTGAATTTTTTTTCTTAGGGATTTGTTGTTATTATGTGTCTATATACTATTATTTAAATAAATATATTAAGATAGATTTAGCTGGTGGATCTGTGGAAACATTAGAGGTTATATTAGTATAACTTAGAAAAGTATATTCTCTTAATATTTTAATATGTAGAGTGTAAGAAGTATTGATTTTTTTCTGTCAACATGGTATATAATGTTAAGCACTGTAGGATAGAAAATAAACCCAGCAGAAGTCAGATGACAGAACCAAAGTGACGAGTTGAGAATGTAATAGACCAGTTACCAAAATGTTGTCCAGATTTAGGGAAACCAACAAAGCTTAGTCAGTTCCTAGGGCATAGCTAGCAATATCCATTTATGACCATTAGGCCTGAAGAAATAAAAGTGGAGCTGTCACTGGATCCAGGTGGAGTAGCTGAGTAAGAGAGAAGAGAACGACAGTGAATCAGAGAGCCCAAGAAAAAGAAAGCTACCTCAGTCTTGTGTTCTTCCTGCCCTCTTATCTCCTGCAGATAAAACCTAATCATTGATCCCTAGTAAGGACAAAGGGCAAAGGAGCTGGTTGATATAGGGACTTTTTCCCAGATCCAGAGCAGGGTGGAAAGCTCTTCTAAAAGAGTTAGTGGATGAGCAGTAGAACAAACGGCTCAACAGCAAAACAGGAACAGAATCTGTACATTTACACACAGGTTCACGTGAGGGGTCATGCTAAGCACTTCATGCTAATGCTAATGAAGAAAAAATGTGGCTAAAGATGCTTTCGAAAACTTGGAGTATTGCATAAACATATTTACTTCTTATATGCAAGAGTACCCATGCTGTGTTTACTTGGCTGAAATAAAATGTTCCAAGGTATACTGCACTCTTCTTTGCATTAAGAGCAAAAGCTAATGGATCTTCAGATAAGAACAATCTCATTCAAACCTTTGTTCAAAAATCTCTCCTAATAACTTTGTTGTGGTTGATTACATATGTATTATTTAAAATTAATAAAGCACCCTCATTCACTCATTGAGATTCTCTTGACTTCTAAATTTCTCCAAAAAGATTTCTTTTTTTGCTCTAAGTATAGATAAATGGTGAAATGAAAACTCATTTATCAAAATTGTCATATTAAATGGCAAAGAAATTATGGATTGGGCATCATTATTGCCTCTATTTTAACAATGTACAGATGAAGAACTGAGGCCAATGGGAGTTTTCAAGTCATATACCAAAAACAAATGATTGAGTTTTGGAAACAAACTCCAAATTGTAAACAATCTATTGCTTCTATCTCTTAAAACAATGCAGTATGTACCTATATAAATATTAGAAAGATGACTGCTATTCTTTAAAACTTTTGCTTGAAATGTACCAAATAAAATTCTAAGATTAAAATCAATTAATTAAAATTAAAAACTGTCAAAGACGGAAATAAAACAAGTGGAAGGTGGCAGGGGAAAGATTAAATGAGGGTCAAATATCAGATGAGAAAGGCTTAAAATGATCATAATCTTCTTGCTGGCTCCTGTCTTTGTTCTGTCTCTCTCTCTCTCTCTCCAGGCTGAATGTTTGTCCTACCCTTTCCTTTGCAAATAATTTCTAAGAATACTTGGGAGCTAAGTTTCATCATTTTGTTCAAGTTGCATTTATATCATACATACAAAGCTTTAACAGAATTGTCTTATCAGAGGCCTTAAACTTATTCCATGTCAGGCTTGCTCAATGAAATCTGAGAAATGTGATAGAATCATGTAATGTAGATATAACATTAAAAATTGGGGGTTAATTTGCTTTGTTTTGGTTTTGAGTTATGCCTGAATGTGCTCAGGGCTTACCCCTGGCTATGCATTCAGGGATCACTCCTGGCAGGGCTGAGGGACCATATGGAATTCTGGGTTAAACTTCAGTTGACTGTGTGAAAAGCAAGTACCCTACTTACTATACTATCTTTCCAGTGTTCAAGACATTAAAATATACATCAGTAAATAAGTCTTATTTTACTTTTGAATATCTAGGAGTAAATAGATAATTAAAAGTTATTGAGACTTAATAGTTCTCCATCTCTGGACTGCTTATCCCATTTTTCTATTAATCAGATTATAGTCCAGAAAATACATAAAAATATAATCCTTCAGTAACTTAATCTAATGCTAGCAGTTTTGGCAAGGTTGGTAATTAAATTATTTAAGTAAAATGACATACAGAGATTAACAGTATGTTGATTTAACTATAAGGGATTCAACTATACATGATATAACTAATATCAGAAGACAGAAAAGTTACCATAGATTTTCTAAAGCGTAGGCCTGTCCCATAACTTAAACAACATTTAACAGAAAAGATAGGAAATAATTTATCAGCTCCAAACTAATCTGATAGTCCTTGTGGTTACAAGTCAGTTGGCAATAATGTAGATGCCTGGATTAATGTCTCTTGGGGATAATAACCCTTTGGTTTTGTCATGTGCTAGAAGAGATTTTATACTGGCCAAACCTGGACTTTTGTAATAGCTTGTTAGTGATCATTCGTTAATTTGTTTTTTTAGCCTCTCTTGCCTCTCTTCCCTCTTCTCTCCCCTCTGTCTCTCTCTCTGTCTCTCTCTCTGTTTCTCTCTCTGTCTCTGTCTGTCTCTGTCGTCTGCTGTCTGTCTATCTGTCTGTCTTTCTCTCTTTCTCTCCTGCTCTTCATACAGATTTAAATTTTTTAACTTTCTTTTAAGAAAGTACCCAATCCTAAAACTCAGTTGATGAATCATGTGGTTCGATGTGACTTGTGTTCCCTTACCCATTTTAAGAGGTTGAGAGTCCTCATGAATCAATCTTCCTTGTCATCAAAATTCTAGTCCTTTTGAGCACCCTGATTGGTCTAGAGATGAGTATAAACCCAAATTAAACCAATCTTATAATGCTGAAAGTACACACACACACATCTCTCCCATCCACACCCACCTCCGGGCAGGGGGGAGATTTTCTGCTAAGACAGCTACCATAAACAAATATATAGCTTTAGCTCTATAAGAACCAATATGAAGTTCAAGAATGAGGCATGTGAATGTAGAGCCTAGAAAACTGAGCAACTGGTACCTGAAATCAGTTTTGGAATCCCAGATTAAAATATTTGAAGATATGAATGCATCTTTTAACTGTACTGATATTTATCCTTTCGTTTGCTTAAAAGTGTTTCAGTTAGGTTTTATGCAAACGAGTGCTCTCAATAATGTCTTCAAACTTCATTTTGTATAACTACCATTTCTCAAAAAAAAAAAATCTAGTTATTGACCTTTTTTTGATATAGCACTCACCTGCCAAAGAACATTTAATGACATACTTAGCCTGACCCGAGCAATCTTGCCACTGCCTTAAGTTTACTGGGTTGGACGTATGGCTTAACAACTTGAAGCCAATTGAGAGAGATAACAAACAGGATTTGGTAAGAAGAGGTCAGGGGTCTGCGGCCTGCTTGGGAGATGACAGTCATGGTGTCTGGTAATAGTGTCCTGTAGTCACTTCTGAAATCAGAAGTAAAATAAATATAGAATATTGGCACATGAAACATTTCAGTGACATCATTCTGGGAAATCTGGGTCCTCAAAGAGAATAGCAATGACATCAAAGAATCTAGCTCAAGGGCTAGGTGAGGCTTTTCTCCATCCCTTCATTCTGTCCAGTTGCAAGGAGGCAACTAGTGTGTAGATAAGCTGCCAGAACTCAGGATAACAACTGTACTAAGTAAGCTTCAGTCAGCAGACATCACTAACATGTGCAAGAAACCTGTTGACATTCACTTAAGGTGCCAGATAGGCCTGAGTACACTGTATAAGCCTTGTAGTAGCTTTAGAAGGAGGAAAGAAAGGCAGAGAAACAGTGAGGCCATTCCTGGCCCAGCCCCCTTTCCAGCCCTGCACTCGGGATATACATATTGACTCACAGCCCAACCTGGACTTGGACTTAAGCCCTCGATTCACTGTCAGGTAGTGTTAGGACCTCAGACAAGTGTTTAATTTGTCTTTGCTTCAGTCATCTCATCCTAAGTTCTGCTCTCAGCAAGTAATCGTGGAGATTAAATATGTGTAAGATACTTAGCACAGAGTAAATACTCAGCTAATGCTCTCTCTCATTATATCTCTACAGCGCAGGAAAACTGTACACACGACTGCACGGTACACACTACAAAACGGCACTTCTTCTTTTACATAATCCATTTTCTCCCCCTTTTCCCACTGACATTCTACCCTAGCCATTAAAATTTAATTCAAAAGTCAATGCTTTCATCAAGGTTTCCTTCCAACTAGATGGAATTTTCCCTTCAGCTTTAGTTTTTTATAACCGATAGAAACCACATATAGGGCAGTAGCTCTTAATCCTGGCTGCATATTAGAACCACTTGGAAATCTATTAGAAATATTGATGCCTGGGCCCCTATGCCAGAAATTCTGATTTAATTGGTTTGGGGTGAGGCTCAAGCATCAATATGTTAAAAAGCTCCCTAGGTGATTCCTAATGTGCAGCCAAGATTTAGAACTCCTGATGGTTGAATAAGTCTGTTCTTAAATAATGTTTTTCAGTGAACTCGAGCTAAGATATTAATGGCTTAAAATTTTAATAGGCTAACCTTTAGAATACTTGTACTTTTATTAAAAACCAATATAAGACTATGCCCAAGAATGCAAAGGTAAATAAGATATTTTTTGTCAAATGTCTACTCTAAAGGAAGAAATAAAAATTTAACTAGGGAAATACATGGATCTATAAGCACAAATATGCTTTATGAATATCATCCTAGAAATAAATCTAATGTACGTTGGGGTGCAATGGAGAAAAATCACACTAACAAGAAGAAAGAAGGAAGGAAAGAAGGAAGGAAGGAAGGAAGGAAGGAAGGAAGGAAGGAAGGAAGGAAGGAAGGAAGGAAGGAAGGAAGGAAGGAAGGAAGGAAGGAAGGAAGGAAGGAAGGAAGGAAGGGAGGAAGGGAGGGAGGGAGGGAGGGAGGAAGGAAGGAAGGAAGGAAGGAAGGATGAAGGAAGGAAGGAAGGAAGGAAGGAAGGAAGGAAGGAAGGAAGGAAGGAAGGAAGGAAGGAAGGAAGGAAGGAAGGAAGGAAGGAAGGAAGGAAGGAGGGAGGGAGGGAGGGAGGGAGGGAGGGAGGGAGGGAGGAAGGAAGGAAGGAAGGAAGGAAGGAAGGAAGGAAGGAAGGAAGGAAGGAAGGAAGGAAGGAAGGAAGGAAGGAAGGAAGGAAGGAAGGAAGGAGGGAGGGAGGGAGGGAGGGAGGGAAGGGAGGGAGGAAGGAAGGAAGGAAGGAAGGAAGGAAGGAAGGAAGGAAGGAAGGAAGGAAGGAAGGAAGGAAGGAAGGAAGGAAGGAAGGAAGGAAGGGAGGGAGGGAGGAAGGAAGGAAGGAAGGAAGGAAGGAAGGAAGGAAGGAAGGAAGGAAGGAAGGAAGGAAGGAAGGAAGGAAGGAAGGAAGGAAGGAAGGAAGGAAGGAGAAAAAGGGAGAGAGAAAAGTGCAAGTGAAGGAGGGAGGGTAAAAGGGAGACAGACAGAAAAATACAGAAAAAATTAAAAAGTAGCTTTTAAATTGGGTGACCTTGCAAACAGTTCTGTAGGATTAGGCAAGAAAGGAAAGACCCACTCTTCCCCACTCTTCCAGGCTGCTTCTGGAGGTGTCAGAGTTTACAGCTTCTTCGAATTCATATTATTCATTCATCTTCCTAATCCGTAGAATTAATTGCTAATGGAGAAAATCTAACTCTATCTGCCTACATATTGTCTTGAGAGAATGAGGGCCCATTTGGAGGCAAAAGCTCTCTCCAAAATAATATATTTACTAGAGTACTTTGGATACAATAGAGCAATCTCTAACTTTAGTCATCGCTTTTCACTTGTAGAGGACCCAGAGGTTGGAGCCATCAGGATTGCCTTGGTACATTTGTTGCACAGGGAGTTAAACTCAGAACCTCATGTTATTCTGGCACTGTCTAAATCATGGAGCTGGCTTCCTACCCCTGTCTTGCTGGAGACCTCTAATAGCATGGTTGTCAGTATCACCTCAGCATGTGCAGGAGGCACCAGGATTTGAATAGACAACCTTACATGGAGGGAAAGCTATATATGCCACCAAGTTCTAGTCCAGACTTCTTGGGTCATCTTGGGGCTCCTTGGGGTCTCTGCTCTACCACCAAGGAACACATTTTGAGCAGAATGAATTATAACCTTGTCCTTTCCAGACAGCACAGCGGTTGGGTGTCCGCCTTTCACACGGCACACCCGAGTTCGATTCCTCTGCCCCTCTCGGAGAGCCCGGCAAGCTACCGAGAGTATCGAGCCCAAGCGGCAGAGCCTGGCAAGCTACCCGTGCGTATTGGATATGCCAAAAACAGTAACAATAAGTCTCTCAATGAGAGATGTTACTGGTGCCCGCTCGAATAAATCGATGAGCAACGGGATGGCAGTGACAGTCCTTTCCAGAACTAGCATAAAGGTACTATTAGAGCGTTCCACTCTTTAGTCTAGGTTTGGTGAGGTGCCCATCTCTGTCCAAACTGACTGTGGGAAAACAGAAGATGTCAGTTTCTTCTTAGTTTGTGGTTAAAATAAATCTTTTTTGTGTCCTTCCTTCCTTCCTTCCTTCCTTCCTTCCTTCCTTCCTTCCTTCCTTCCTTCCTGTATTTCTTTCTTTCCTTTTTTTTCCCCTAAACTTTTAGGCTGTATCTGGTGGTGCTCAGAACTTACTCCTGGCTCTGTACTCAGGGATTACTCCTGGAAGTGCTCATGGGATCACATATGCAGAAAAGAATCAAACTTGGGTCAGCACAAGGCAAAGACCCTGCTCTATTTCTCCCTGGGCCAAAATAAACATTTCTTAAAAACGAAAAGTAAGCACTGCCTATAAAAGAATATAAGATATATGGGCCAATCTTAGAGCTAAACCTCAGCTACTACCTCTTGACTAGCTAGCTTTTTCATGCCTTTATCCTCCAATACAAATTATTTTGCAAAAGCCTCTCAGGTCGATTTAGTGCAAAAACAGCTTCAGTTCCCACTTTGCCATTAATTTACATCCTTTGCAATAGGACATTGCATTGACTTCAATCAAGAGGCAGGTCTATTGTCTTACTTTTGACTCTGTCCTGGCCTATGACTTGGCTCTAGTGATGAGTATTGGAGTGATGGCCCTGAGCCTGAGCTTGAAAAGGCCTGTGTGCATTTGCTCTTTCTCTTAGACCCCTGCCACCAATGGTGGAACATGCCCAGGCGAGTCTGATTGAGGGTGAAAGACACTGGAGACAGAGCCATATTATTTGAGGTGAAACCATTTCAGGCCAGGCAGCCCCCAGCCAACCCACCAGCTGAGCTGTAGCAGATGAGCAAGGCTAGCCAAGATCACTCAAGCCTACCCAAGACTGAAAAACTGCCCAACCAAACCTCCAAATCATGAGCTAAATAAATCATTGTTGTTTTAGATCACTGGATGTTGTGGTTGCATGTTAGCAGAATTTTTGTGGAAACAGATAACCAACAGTCACTAGCTTACAAGTGTGATAACTGCACATATAAAAACAGACATATTACATTCAAATAGCTAAATATCCAGCATCACGGTAACCTGTTCCTGCCCATTAGGCACAAATGTGTCTTTTTTGGCACTAATATTTAGGGCAACGAAAATTAGGATAATGCCCAAATTGCCTGGGCAAATGCCATTTAGCAGTGAGCCTTGTTATTTATCTTTGCCCAGCATGATTTGACTTTAAGAATTGACTCAGGTAGGGCAGGAGCAACAATACAATGGGCAGGGTGCTTGCCTTACACACAACGAACTCAGGTTTAATCCCTGACACCCCATATGATCCCCTGAGCCCACCAGCAATGATTCTGAGTGTAGAGCCAGGAGTAACTCCTAAAACCAGTGGGAGTCCCCCAAACCCCCAGTGCCCAAGGGAATTGATAAAGGAATTGACTCCGTGTGTGTGTGTGTGTGTGTGTGTGTGTGTGTGTGGTGTGTGTGTGTTCTTGAAAATAAAGTGATTTTAGCACCTTCCACCTACATCCTCATCCACAATAATAGAAGGTCCTGGACCAGAAAGATAGTAGAGGGGTTCAAGTGCCTTGTAAGCAGTGGGGCCTGTTTCTATCCTTGACACCCCATATGATCCTTGAACAATACCAGGAGTGATCCCTGAACACAGGGAGTTAGGAATAAGCCCTGTGCATTGCCAGGCATGATCCAGAAATAAATGAACAAAACATATATACAACCACAAAGCCCTCCTGATCAGAGATAAAAAGATAAATTATTTTAGTAGAACTCACTGACATTTTTATGCTCAATCATTTTTCTGGCAGTACATTGAGTTCTTTAATTCAATCTGGTAATTTAGGTTCTGCCAACTGGGTGATTTTCCACCTCCATTTTCTTCAATAGCAAATCTGAAAAAGGGACAGAGGATTAGGGAAACCTGAACACCTCTACCATCCAGATGACGTACTGTTAGTGCAGACGCCTAACCTAGAAGTCTAGGGGTTTCCTTGGAGCTAAAGCAATCACTGGCTCCCAGAAATCTGTGATTTTTCTGGCAACCACATAAGTGCCCAGTCATCCAATGCCGGAATTATGGTCCAGTTTGATATCAAACTAAACTGCACTGTCATTCTTTTCTCCTATTCTTTATCTAATGGGTATTACAGAATTATATTTCAATCTCTGTTCTATGGTTAGCTAGAGTGGGTGAAGAAAGGAGATAAAACGAAGTCTTCTGAACCCCTGCTAATGTTGGGAAAGTGGCCTGGGAAATCAGACTTCCTAATTCCTTCTTGTTTTCCCAGTGCGAACAATAAAGATAAGAACTTTCGCAATTTTTTCCAGTGCACTATAAGTACTGCTGACTCTAACGATGAAAGGACTTCAATTAACAAGGCTATCTCTCTCCTACTAGTCTGTCTTTATCATAAGATATGCAAAGCATATCTTTTTTTCCCCTGTAGCAGCATACTGAATTTCCTGAAAGTCTATGCTTCATTCTTGACTATCATGCTATATTTTTTTTTACCATATCCTCCATAAGATGAGCCTTGGTTTAAATACATTTTGAGTTTCTAGAAAATGTAGGCTCCAATTTAATCAATAGCTTCAGATCTGCTCAACAATCCAGGACTTGAACCGCATGCTCTTCCCAGAATGTTAACAACCTGGGTGAACAAAAGAAACTAATAACTACTACAACCCCTTCTCAAGTTCTGTTACTCCAGCACAGCCAAGTCTGGAGGATTCACAGAGACAGCCTTCAGTGTTATTTTAGGAAGACTGGATTCTATGAGAAAGAATTCCTGGTTAGTCAAGTCTCTTAAGGTAAAGAGCTACAAGACATATGCCGAGAATGCATTCTTGTTCTACCCCAATCAAATATAAAGGCAGGGTCTATCATATGGCTTTGCCTTTCCTAGAATCCGAGAATTAGATAAATCATTTGCGATAATTTTTTAGAAGCATCTAGTGTGGAAAAAAATACCCACCCCTACTTAGTTATGGTTTTGCACTTTTTTAGTATTTTTTATTATTGAGGTAGCATAGTTACCATAGTGTCAATGGTTGTGTTTTTAGAATGGAAAGATATTGCACCCCCAACACTTTCAAAGAAATGCCCAAGACCTTCCACCTCTGTCCTCATGTCACTTCTAGTCTGCATCTCCCACTCCACTCCACTCCCCAAGCATACATCTGACAAAGATATATGTAAAGCAACTTACTCTCCATATGGTAATTTCAAGTCCAATGCCACAGTCCAAGTGTTGTTTTTTTTTTTTCTCCATCATGTACCATTCAATCTCTTGAATTGTTTCTTTATGTCCCACCTGTGGGTGAGATCATCAATCATTTTTCCTTCTCCTGATTTATTTTGCCTAACAAGGTACCCTCTGGTTCTATCCAAGTTAGAACAAAAAGTGATATTTTATCTTTTATCACTGCTAAGTAATATTCTATAGCATCTAAATACCATAATTTTTAATCCACTCATCTGTCAGAAATTTGGATTGCTTCCAGAATTTAATCATAGTAAGTAGTAACTAGCACTTTAATGAACATAGGTTTGCATATTTTTTTAATTAATGTTTATTATTCTTGGGATCAATGCCAAAGAGTGGAAATGTTGATTCACATGGGAGTTATTTTTAATTTTTTGAGAAGTTTAGTGTTTTCTGTAGTGCCTGAACCAAATGGTACTTGCACCAAAAATAACCGTTGTTTTTTTTTTTTCCACCATATCCCCACCGGCACTGGTTGTTTGCAGTCTCTTGTATGTAAACCATTCTCACTTGTGTGAGGTCCTATCTCATTATTATCTTGATGTGTGTTTCCTTGACAATAAGCTGTGTTGAACATTTTTACAGATGCCTGTTACCCATGTATGCATTCTTTGAGGAAGTGTCTGTTCAGCTTCTCCTCTCCCCCGACCACCACTACTTTTTTTATACTCTGTTTTATTCTTCTTGAGTTTTATCAGTGCTTTACGTATCTCTTTGTCAGATGTCTGCTATGCAAATATTCTCTCCCACTCAGTAGAATATCTTTTTATTTCACCACGGTTTATTTCACAGTGCATAAAGTTCTTAGTGTAGTTCCATTTGTTTATGTTTGCTTTTTTTTTTTTTTTTGCCAATGGACTTGGCTCATTGAAGGCATCTTAGAAGTTTGGGATCCTGGATAGTTCTGCCTGTTTTCTTCAAAATAGTTTATGGATTCTTATTGAGCCCCTAAATCCACTTTGAATTAATTTTGGTGTATGGTGTGAGATGAGGATCCAATTTGTTTCATTTTGAACAAAACCAGCAGTGCTTAGGTCTATACCTGGCACATCTCAGGGTACCATATGGTATTAGGAATAAACCTTGACCTTGTGCATAGAAAGTATCCACGTCAATCCACTGAACTATTTCTCTGGTCCCAAAATTAATTTTTCTATGTTTTACTCAACACCATTTGTTTAAATAAGACTTCCTTTTTTCACTGAATGCACCCAGTGGTTTTTATCATAAATTAACTGTCCATATAGCTGAGGGTTTTCTTCTGGGCTCCAATTCTGTATCATAGACGTGAGAGTCTGATTTAATTCCAATGCAACTTTATTTCTATTACTATGGCTTTATAATATAATTTGAAGTCAGGAAATGCAGTAGCTCCAATTTTCTTTTTTCTCAGAAGAGTTTTGGCTATTTGGGGACCTTTATAGATTCATAAAAATCTTAGTAGTATTTGTTGCACATCCCAGAAGAATGTCATTGGAATTTTTACAAGAATTCCATTTGATCTCTTTAATGTTTTGGGGCAGGATAATCATTTTAAGAATATTGATTCTCCCAGTCTATTAACATGGAATATTTTTTCCATTTCTTGTGTCTTTTATTTGTTTTCATAATGATTTTGGTTTTTAGTAACTGAGTCTTTCACTACCTTTGTTAAGTTGATTTCCAGTCCTTGACGTTTTTGGACATAATTGTAAATATTTTATTTTCTTTTTTCTCTTTAATTTAGCTCATTGATGGCACATAAAAATGTTACCTTTTTTTATTGGTGTTCATTTTATAGCTTGCTAATATAATGTATTTGGTCTATAATTTCTAACAGTGTTTTGGTAAAGTCTTTAGGGTAATATATATTATATGTTATATATAATCACATCATCTGCAAACAGTGAATTTGAATGGCTTTTCCAATTTGAATTCATTTAGTGTTTTTAACTTGCCTAATTACTGTGGGTAGGAATTCCGATACTATATTGAATAATAGTGACGAAGAGTGTACAAACTTGCCTCGTGTCTGACCTTAAAGGAATGTCCTACTTTTGGTTTTGTTTTGCTATTGAATATGTCTGCTGTGAGTTCGTTGCATGTGGACTTTACTATATTGAAGTTGGTTCCTTCTATCCTTCTTTTTTTGGGAGCTTTTTTTTTATCATGAACAAATGTTGAATCTTGTGAAAAGCTTTCTTTATATCTTTTGATTTGATTTCTGAGTTTTATCTTCCTTTTGTTGATATGTTGTATCACATTAACTTATTTGTGTAAATTAAGCCATCCTTCTGAGTACTTCCGTTGTATCTATCTTAATTTTTATCCTTTAGTTTCTGATCCAATTTATTAGAGTTTTTTCTTTTCTTTCCCTGGGAATTTAGCTCAGGGTTCGTCAATCTTGTTTATTCACTTGAGAAAAAAGTACTTGGTTTCATTGACCCTTTGTATTTCTTTCTTAATCTCTATGTCACTGATTTCTGCTCTAATTCATACAGTTCTTTCCTCTACTTATTTTAGATTTCATTTGTTTTCATAGCTGTCTTTTTAAACAAAATGTCAGATAATAGCTACATACCTTATATTCTATAAAAATAATCTCAGTGAAGGCCAGAGAAATAGAACAGGGGTTAAGGTATTTGCATTACACACAGCCACATTAGATTTGATCTTCAGAATCACATATGGTCACTAAGCATTACTAGTAGCGATGATCCCTGAACACAGAGCCAGGAGTAAAACATGAGCACAGCTGGGTATGCCACCAAAAGGAAAAATTAAAATAAATTCAGCCTTCAGTAATATGATGCCTTCTTGGCCAATATTTCAGGCCTATGAAAATTATATGTACTTCAAAACCTGTATATACTGTACTAGTTATTTTTACTGCTTTAGACTTTGAATACAGCAATAAATTACATACGTTCTTTTTGTTTCACATGCCTTTTTTCCTTTCTTTTTTTCTATTTAGTGATTCTTCTTCCCAGATTACTGAAAATTTCTTTAGGAATTTCCTCCAGCACTTTGATTATACTCTTTGCAAGAGGCTAATTCTAGTACTCCTATCCACATATTTAGAAACATTGCACAAGGTGTGGACTTCAGATACAGTTAGCTTAATTCTAAAAGTGCTAGTATACAAGCATGTGAGAAAATGTCATACAATTTCCTTGTTGCCTTACGATACTGGTTCTCAAATATTGGTAGAAGTAGGTAGTAGTAAAAGAGACGTGGTCACAGTTATACTGAGGTGTGGCCACGACTGTGGGTAACCTTGGTTAAGCCTACTCTCTGCCTTTGTCTTCCAGTCCATTTTCCAAGTTATACATTCCAGTATTCCAATAATACTCTAAACATCCAGTAGCCCCTATGAATCCCTTCCTAGACTTTTTATCATATATTTTATTCCAGTAATTTCTTTATTTTTAAATGTTATTTTATTTTAATTAAATAGTTCACAACCGTTCATTAATTTTATGTTCAAACAGCAATCCTTCCACCATTACACCTTCCCACCACTATATTCCGAATGTTTCCACCCCGAATCCCAAACCCTACCCACAAAGCAGAAACAAAATAATTTATTTTGTATTGCTTATTATGAATAATCTGCTAAAAATGATCCAAAAATCTTCCTTAGAGGAAAGTGGAGCCATTAAGCCCTTCTATAAGAGATTATTAATGTTCTTAAAGATTGAGCCTTGTGCATACATACATATGTGTGTGTGTTTTCCTCTTGAGATTGGTTACCTTCTACTTTAACCCCCATCAAATGTGGTATGCCTCTTATTTATGGTATATCACTGGTGTAAAGAGTGTGCAGCCGAGCATGCTCCAGGAATTCTAAAATTTAAAATACTGTTATACAGCAGATTCACTCATGGGTGAGGCTCATTCAAGCCTGCGGAGAATGGCTGTAAGCACGGTGGCAAATGAGCTCTGGACATTTGTCTGCTGCCGGGGCTCTGTTGGGGTGGGAAGGGGTTGTCCCGGATGGGACAGCCTAGCATGGGGTCTGGAGACATCTCTTTGGCGTATCTTTCTATGTTGTTCTCTTCTGAGAACTTTACTTCTGGATCATGGCCGTTAATGAGATTATATGGTGCCAAAGACAGTACGTGAGCATGCAGTCATGTTACTGGAGCCACAGGGAGATGGAAGGAGACTACATGTTCCACATACATAGATTTTGCTGTAGATTCACTCATGGGTGAGGCTTATCTTAGCCTGTGGAGAGCGGCCATGAGTCTGGTGGCAATAAAGTTCTGGAGGTTTTGGGCCACCACGGCACTGTTGGGTCAGGGTGTGGAACTCACCAGCACTCACTCTGGGTTGCCCCGGATTCGATAGCCTTATTCCAGTAATCTGTATTACAAACAAGAGACCTGGGGATGCAAACCCTGAGACTCTGTTTTGTACATTGAATGTGCAAGGGAGCAGGTGCTCAATAAACAAATGTTGAATAAATGCAAGTATAGAATTCAACTGGCCTCTGGCTCTGGCCTCTGTACCCTAATTAGCTGCATGATAATCCCAAGGCAGTTCCAGACAGCATGTCTGAATTCAGTACAGGAAAAGTCATGCTTACTAATTTTGTTCTCTTTAATGAAAGCAAGAAACAAATCTTTCCCAGAAACTGCTGCCTTTTTCACCACCCTCATGGAAATTTGAAAATTATGTATCTGATCTGGGCTGGGTCCATTTTGCCCTAGATAGAAACTTTGTCAGAAAGAAATGGATAAAACTAAGGAAAAAAACTGAGTAGCCAACTAAGAAAAAATCTGACATAAAAAAAAAGCGAGAATGTGATAAAAGAGATGATAATAGGCCTGAGCCACAGTGCAACCCATAGGGAATTTGCTTTGCACACTTCCAACCCAGGTTGCATACCCAAGACCATACATGGACCCCCAAGCCTGTCAGGAGTGATCCCTGAGTGCAGGACAGGAGTGAGCACCACCCCTCTCCCCTGCCCCACCAGGAAAAAAAAAAAAACCAACAAACAGAGCAAAAACCAAATAGGAATCTTGGTTACTAAATAAATCACTGTCGCTGTCACTGTCATCCCGTTGCTCATCGATTTGCTCAAGCGGGCACCAGTAACGTCTCAAGTCTCACTGAAGAAATAGAAACCTTTTTTTTCCGGCCCTGAAACCAAAACCTTCTTTTATTTTATTTATTTGACTTAGGGGCTACACTAACTATGCCTAGGGATCACTTAGGCTCAGTGGACCATACATGGTGCCAGGGGTTGAAACTGGGTTGACCTCAAACAAGACAAGCCCCCTGCCACCCGTACTATCTCTCAGTCCAAAGCAGAAATTATAATTTCTTAATAAACATGTCTCTGAGTGCCAACGGTCTTCTCCTTTACCCCAGGCTAAGCAAAATTGTCCCTGCCAAGGACCTATTAAGTCTGAAGGTCACTACTCTGACTGGACAACGTAACTTCACTTTTCAGTGAAACCAGAAAGACAAGAACTTCTGAATGCCTGTAAGTTTCTATCTGTAGGAAAAGGTGACCCTAAACTACCCAAAGTATAAAACTCAAGGCCATGCATGTTGTCTGGATGCAGCTATTCTGAGGTAGTGTGTTTAATCCTTTGTGATGGCCTTGCCAGGAATCCGGCAGACTCCGAACCCCATCCTGGCCGGACCCTTCATGATGCATAGTCCCAGGCAATCTGAACAAGCCCAGTGAAGAAAGCTCTGTGCCACTCTGACCTCCACCCAATCTCCCTACTCTGAAGAAAAGAACTAAACAATCCTGTACTGTGCCCTGGGGACCCCCAACACTAGCTAATTGGTTTTTTACAAGCCTAAGATAATTCAGACATTTTAATATTGATGTTCATTTCTGGGCAGCTATAAACAGTAAAGAAGGAAAGAGCAAGTTTAACTGCTTCCTCTCATTTAGCTGCACTGTGATAATGGTTTCTAGTCAATAAGTCCAGCTTTCTAAAGCGGCTGCTCCCTTGAATTAAAGAGGGTACTCAATGTTCTCTCTTTCCATGCAATGTTCTAATCCACTCATCTGATATCCCAGTATCTAGCACTTCTCCTTTTATTTTAGGATAGGGGGATGTTTGGAGGTATCAAATCCTGGGTGGGGAGAATGATAAAACAGACTATATTCAGCACCAATGAAGCATTTTCCAATACCCAAAGTGTCACTGCTAAGGATGGAAAGAGTTTGATATCTAAACCGAGATTCAAATTGGGAAGCCGTGGTGCTCTTACTTGTCTTTCTGGAAGGAAGGGAACACATCTGAGGACTTACGAATCCAGAGGTAGGCAAGGGAGATAGGAGCCGACATTTGATTCCTGGCATCACATGTGCACTGCCATGTGGGACCCAATAAAGTAAAACATACCAAGAATCTAGGCAGACAATTCCCCCCACACACACTCTCTCTCTTTCTCTACTTTGGGGCATTATGGTTTGCAACATATGTATCAGCAATGAAGATACTGAGAGGCTACCATATTTGGTCCTTTATCTACTTTCAGCACACATCTCCCATCCTGAACCACCCCTCCAAACACCATTGACTTAGCGATCCCGTCTCTATCCCAGCTGCCTTCTCCCCCAGCTCATGAGCAGGCTTCCAACTATGGAGCAATGTACCTGTCTGTCATAGAGGGAGAGGGATGGTTGGGATGGGGGAGCGGGGATACTGGGGACATTGGTAGTGGAAAATGTGCACTGGTGGAGGGATGGGTGTTCAATCATTTTATGACTGAAACTCAAACATGAAAGCTTTGTAACTGTATCTCATGGGTGACCCAATAAAAACAAACAAAAAAAGAATCTAGGGGAAAATAACTCAACTTACACATGGAAGAAGAAACCATGACACTATTTTTGTCCCTTGTCCAATCCTCATATCTCCTCCAATGAAACTGTTCTGTTATTGTTTTGTCAAACTCCCCCCAAACCACTACTCCCTTGTCTCTGACATCTGGTCCTTCTTTGCTTGTGCTATTTTGTGCTATTATATATTTTTTCTTGCAAATCATCCAGATGACAGTAGTGTTTCATTGCTGATACTTTTGTTTTCACCTGGATTTGATTATCATAATTAAAGGTTCATAATCTGGGGCTGGAGCAATAACACAACAGGTAGGGCATTTGCCTTGCACATGGCCGATTCCTAGCATACCATATGGTCCCCTGAGCACCACCAGGGGTAATTCCTGAATGCAGAGCCAGGAGTAACCCCTGTGCAGAGCCAGGTGTGACCCAAAAAGCAAAAAAAAAAAAAAAAAAAAGGTTCATAATCTACCCAGACTGGAGCGATAGCACAGCAGGTAGCAGGTAGGGCATTTGCCTTGCACGCAGCCGGCCCGGGTTCCATTCCTCCGCCCGTCTTGGAGAGCCCGGCAAGCTACCAAGAGTATCCTGCCCGCATAGCAGAGCCTGACAAGCTACTTGTGACATATTCGATATGCGAAAAATAGTAACAACAAGTCTCACTATGGAGAAGTTACTGGTGCCCACTCGAGCAAATCAATGAACAATGGGACAACAGTGCTACAGTGCGGTGGTACATAATCTACTCATGAAATGAGACTTCTTTCTTAACCAGTATCAAGACATATTAAGGTATAGAAAGTTAATAACTTGAATATCATTTCCTTCATCATCAATAAAATTATAATATAGATCATAGAATCATAATTTTTTGTCTATACATAATTAAAAGATATTTTTCTCTCACAGTACATATAATGGTTGCCATATGATACATTTATGTATGTTCCTTAGATTGAGAATTCTGGAGAGCAGTGACTTCATTATCTTGAGGCCTGGAATCTCAAATTCATTTATATTACAAAGCAGATGTTGACAGAAAATTATTTATTTCATTTTTCTGTTAATGGATCTTCTGTATACTTTACTAAGCAACTGTAGCACTGTAGCACTGTCAGCCTGTTGTTCATCGATTTGCTCCAGCAGGCACCAGTAACGTCTCCACTGTGAGACTTGTTACTGTTTTTGGCAAATCGAATACACCATGGATAGCTTACCAGGCTCTGCGTGCAGGCAGGATACTCTTGGTAGCTTGCCCGGCTCTCTGAGAGGGACGAAGAAATTGAGCCCGGTTGGCCCCATGCAAGGCAAATGCCCTATTCACTGTGCTATCATTCCAGTCCCTAACTAAGCAATAATAAAAAAATTAAAACCTAAATTTACTTTATCAACACAGTTAACTTTAGCCTTTTCATTTATTTTTATGCATTCTCGACCTAAATGCTGTCTACTTTGGAAGAAAGGAGTCTGTCTTTTAGCTTTCAATTTTCTCTTATTGTTTTCCCTAAGGTGGTTTCTGGTGCATGAGAGGAATTGAGGTTTCTGCATCTTGTGGGAGAGCAGCATGATTGATCAGCAAACTCTACACTGAGTCCTGGGGAACCACAGAAGATTAGTGATGTTCCGTCCAGAATGTTCTTCTAGGAACTGATCACAGGTACTTGGGTTACTGTGACTGATGATTCATTTTCTTTGTCTTTGCTGGCCCTGAAGAGCCCCTCTCTGGATTTTGGCTGAACCATATGCCTGGAAATCCTCAATTGCCATCCCTGGCATAGTAACCATTTTCCTTCCAGAGAACCTTTCAGACACTGTCTTAACCTAGTGACCCTCCTTAGATATTTTGAGTTTTATTCATGCCACGGAGAAACAGCAATTGAAGGGCTCCTTTTCATTTTTCCCATTTGGTCTATTTTTACAACAAGCCTATACTTCAGGGAGCATAGGTTTTGAATGCCTCTGGCAGAATGGAGAGAAGTTCATTTAAGAAAACATAATCAGGGCCACAGTCAGAGATGAGTGGTAGAACAAATCCCTCCCATGTTGAAGGTCCTACCCCACTACCACGTGGCCTCTCCATGCACAGCACGAAGTTATGACCTCTCATGCCCGCAACACTGGGGAAGGTTCTCGCAACAATAGGGACAAATACATGCACACATATACATACATGCACACACACAACATACAGCAAGAAAAATAGAGCACATTAAAGTGCCTTGTTTCATTCGATCGCCTTCCCCCAGCCTCCACCCTGCTTTGGATCATCCATGGTAGTTCTCAGGGGCTGCTCTTGGCTCTGTGTTCAGGGATCACTTTGGGTGGTGGTACTTGGGGGACCATCTTCAGTGCCAGGGATAGAATCGGGGTGGCAAGAACAGAAGACTGGTTAAAGAAACTTTGGTACATCTACACAATGGAATACTATGCAGCTATTAGGAAAGATGAAGCCATGAAATTTGCATATAAGTGGATCAACACAGAAAGTATCATGTTAAGTGAAATGAGTCAGAAAGAGAGGGACAAACATAAAAAGATTGCACTCACTTGTGGAATATAAAGTTACAGAATAGGAGACTTCCCAAGAACACCAAGATGTGTACCAGGAGGATTGCTCCACAGCTTGGAAGCCAGCCTCACATGCTGGGGGAAAAGGCAGCTCAGATAAAGAAGCGACCACCAATTAAAGGGCATTTGGAGGGCCCACTCAGGATAGGAAAATTGAGCTGAAAGTAGACTATAGACTGAACATGATGGCCACTCAATACCTATAATGCAAACCACAACACCCAAAAGGAGAGAGAGCAAAAAGAGAATGCCCTGCCACAGAGGCAGGGTGGAGTGGGGGGATGAGGTGAGGGTGGTGGAGGGATAGATACTGGGATCATTAGTGGTGGAGAATGGGTACTGGTAGAGGGATGAGTACTCAATCATTGTATGACTGAGACATAAGCACAAAAGTTTGTAAATCTGTCACTATACCTCATGGTGATTCATTTAAAATTTTTTTTTAATTTTTAAAAAAGAATCAGGGTTGGCCACAAGCAAGGTAAGCACCTTAACCTCTGCACTATGTCTTAAATCCTCTTTTTAAGCTTTGTTTCCCCCCAAATACAACATTAAACTACAAGCAAAACTGACATACAATAAATTATATCAAAGAAATAAAAAGTGAAAAATATACTCATTTTCATGGCCTCTTTTTTTGTGAGAATCTGTGAAAGTAGAATTTATACCACTGACTGTGCTGGCAATTCCCATCCTCTCAACACACAATTAGAGTTTTCTGTGGACCCCTTGTGGATGTTGACTGAGTAGTTGATCTCTTTGCCATTTTCTTATTAATAATATCTCTCCCACCAAAAAGTAACCCTGGATCTGTATACATATTTGTGTTTCTTTATATTGCAATATTTGGATAAGAAGAGAATATCAGCTTCTTTTTGCTACTTGATATTGGTATCTCACTGGCAGAAGAGAGATTACACACGAAAATTGTTACTATTATCTTGTATGAATGTGGCTTTTCATTTTACTATCATTTTGAAGAGGGCCAAAAATTCCAATGGCAGGATTTACAATGTCTGGGCTTTGTGTAGCTACTGAAGCTCTTTCTTCCTGGGACACTTTTATTTATTGAATTATTTTTGGTTGTTCAAAATAATTTTTTATTTAATTAGAGGACTATGACTTACAAAGTTATTGGTGTTTTAGTTTTAGCATGTAATATTTCAACACCAATCCCCCCACCAGTGTCAACCTCTTTCCACTAGACATCCCCTCAGTTCCCTACCCCACTCCTGCCTACCACCTTGACATACACAGTACAGAGTTCAGTGGTTGCAGCTTATATCTCACTTTTCTGTGTTGTTGAGTCTATGCTTGATTTTCTTGGGGGTGTGGGGGGGTTGCTATCCCAGTGATGCTCAGGGCTTCCTCCTTGCTCTATGCTCACAATCCTGGCAAGGCTCATAGTGAGTGCCAGAAATTAAACATGGTCAGCTGCATGCAAGGCAAGCACCCTACTTGCTGTACTATTGTGGTCCCTTTCTGAGATTCTTTTCACAGAAGCTTTGAAGGCTGGAAGATAGTGCAGTCAGTAAGGCACCTGCATTGCACATGGCAGACAAGAGTTTGATCCCCAGAACCAGATGTGAACCCTAGACACCACCAGTAGTGAACTCTAAAAACAGACAGGGGTAAGCCCTGTACACAGATTTGTGTGGTTCTAAAACTGAAAATAAAAGGGGAAAGAGGGGCAGAAGCTTTAATGAAAAGCCTGGTGAGGTCATAGGAATGGCCTTTCTGGCCAAACTTATCTGGCTAAATGGAGAATAGTATAAGGATCTTTAAGGGTATTTACCTGGCTGGATTGTCCCAAGATGTTGCTGCCAAAATCAAAAGAATGTGACAGGTCAAAAGCTAGAAGATTTGGCAGGTCAACCATTGAAAATACGACAAGCATACAAAAATCATCATAATGTCACTACATTAACTTGTTTGTTTGTTTGTTTGGGGGCCACATTTGGCAGTGCTCAGGGTTTGTTCCTAACTCTGCAGTCAGGAATCACTCCTGGCAGGCTTAGGGAATCATATGGGATCAGGGGTAGAACCCAGGTTGGCCACATGCAAGGAACACAGCCTAGCCACTGCAGGATCACTCTGGCCCTAGGACTGCATTAACTTTTAACTTGTAAAACTAAAAAGAACAAAAAAACATATGAATGGCACAGACTTTTCCCTTCATATCTTTCTTCACAAAGCCTCATAGATTATTTCTCATTTTTTGATTGCAATATTTTAATCACGTAACTTTCATTTAAAAACATTACCTTGGGGAAAATATAAAGAAAATCACATATTTTTAAAGATATCTTTAAGATATGGTCATTGTCATATTTGGGGCAAAATTGTGTGTGTGACTAAATTTCTGTAGTACACTTGGCTTTAAAATGAAAGACATCAAGAGTGTGAATTTCTGGGTCAGAGCGATAGCACAGCGGGTAGGGCGTTTGCCTTGCATGCGGCCGACCCGGGTTTGATCCCCGGCATCCCATATGGTCCCCCAAGCACCGCCAGGAGTAATTCCTGAGTGCAAAGCCAGGAGTAACCCCTGAGCATCGCTGGGTGTGACCCAAAAAGAAAAAAAAAGAGTGTGAATTGCTGAAATTCATGTTAGAAATGTTTTTGGGGAAGACTGATGGTTCGTTAAACTGATCAGTTTAACAAGTTGAGCTTTAGGATCTTATAATTAGTGAAATTTTTAGTTATAAGATGTTCACATATATTGGAGAGATTGCTGGAGATGGAACTCTGGGTCTTTTAATTTTTTTAATTTTTATTTCTCTTTTTGTTTTTGGACCACACCTGGTGATGTTCGGGGCTTACTCCTGGCTCTGAGCTCAGGGATCACTCCTGGCAGGGATCAGGGGATCATATGTTGTGCTGGGATGTGATAACTCAGGCAGGCCACATATAAGGCAAGAGACTTAACTGCTGTACTACCTATCTGGACCAGGGACTTAAACAAAAAAATAGTACTTAACTGCTAATGATTTCCCCTAGCTGGATATGGTCCAGTATTTCCCCATCAGCTTTCCCTCTGTTTTGCAACAGCCCTATGTCTTGCTCTGACTGGTGTTTCCCACTAGCGGGTTAATGGGATGCAGCACACGAAAACGGCCAGTGAATCTGTTTGTTACAGTCTACTTACTAAAGCTATGGCTACAATACTCCAGTGCTGAAGTCAGTGAAAAGGCACCATCCAAACACAATCCAAGGAAAATGCAAGCTGATACAGCACAAAGATGCTTTGTTTAAGAATGGCAGAAATTTCCAGCAACTATCTGGAAAAGAAAAAAATAAGCAGGATGGGAGGGAATGTAATCAAATAACAAAACAAACCCCGACTAAAAGAGAATCTTTATAAACCAGCACAAGGACACTTTGTTTTTAAGTACACACAATGAATTTTAAAGATCTTTGTTCAGAAGGAAATAAAGTATTATGAAGGACTGACATATTTGATGGATGGATGGTTTCTGAAAAACCACATTATCAATGACTTTTTTCCTTGTTTGGCTCCATTCCAGTAATTTTTATTTGCACAAGCCACATGCTCACATACTCTTGATTGCAGGAAGTGACTGGTTGCTGTTAAAAGCTACTATTTCACTGATGGACTTATCTTGTCCTCTCCCCTCCCCTTTCAGATGGGAGTCTGATATGAAAGGCACAGCTTCAGTTGTTATAAACAGAGTCAGGGATTGTTTGATAGACCCACCCGTGTTTTGCTTTCAGCCTCCTGTGGAACAATCCAGACCATGTATTCCACAGTGATACAGAAAAACAAACACTTGAATTCAACTCATTCCTGTCTTTGATATGAAACTTTGATTTTCTAACATTTATAGCTCTCCCAATTCTAAATTTGATAGTAAAAACAACTAGGAATAGAATATTCCTTCTTATTTTTAAAAATGAGACCATCTTAACTGAAGATTGCTAATAAGAATGAATCTTTATGAAGCAGTCAATTTGAAAAGTATCAAGGACCCTTCAACAACACAGTGTTTTGTTTTTGCTTTACATATTTTTCATCTAGTTAAATCAAGTACATTAGAAGATTACTCATTGGTTTAAACATAAGAAAGTAGCTAATGTAACAATGTTAATTAAAAAGAAAAGTTTTTCTCTGACTCAAAATATTTAGAAGTAGTTATCAGTAAATAGGAAATAATGCATTCAGCTGTTAATGCCAACTGTATGTGTGCATGGTGTGTGTGTGTGTGTGTGTGTGTGTGTGTGTGTGTGTGTGTGTGTACATCCCTAGGGCATAACAACTTCCTTGTAATTGGATGTTTTGTTTGCTAGCATGCCAGAAATTTTAAACATTTCTAAATTCCTAGGGTAGTGTATAATGATGAAGTTTTGATGTTGACTTAAGTATGTTTCCTAGATCTAGAATTGAAATACTAACTTCAGCAATTATTTTTTAAGAATTAAAAACTAAAAAGGCGGGCTTAAAAATAGTCATTTAATTATTAAAATAAATTTATGAAAAACAATATCTAAATGAGTAGAGGCTGAGTTTTGTCAATGGATGAAATATAAACTTAACAATAATAATTAGTTGACATGCTTTTCATGGCAAAATTCTTCCAAAGAAGATTCCACAGCATACAGATACAGAAAAATGTATCAGTAGTTATTACTCCCTGAAAACACAAAGAACAAGATACATATTTCATATCAAAAGTATATCTTTCTGTGCCTTTTTCCTTTCTAACTTAGAAAAGGATAGTTTGAAAATAGCAACATAACAAAACCAAAGTCCCACAGAAACAGTCCTGTGTTTGAATCTTCACTGTTACTCCTGAGAGTGAATAGTTAAGTTTGCTTAACAGTGAATAGTTAAGTTTGCTAAATCAGAAAATTTCAGATAGCACAGCGGGTAGGGCTTTTTCCTTGCACTCGGCTGACCTGGGTTTGATTCCCAGAATCCCATATGGTCCTCTGAGCACTGTCAGGGGGACTCCTGAGTGCAGAGCCAGGAGTAACCCCTGTGCATTGCCAGGTGTGACCCAAAAAGAAAAAAAATATCAGGCTTTGCTGCACCATAAATCTTGATTCTCAGACTGTTAAAAAATGTACACATCCAGTTTTATCACTATTTAAATTTCCAGTTGAATTAACTAGTTTGCCTTTATTTGGCAATTCTTCCTCCCTAAGCTATGACTTTGTATCTATTTGGTTTTAATAATTAGTAAAGTTCTAGTTGTGCATGCAGTAGCTTTACAGATAATAAAAATTTAATTAAACTTACTTTGATGCAACTTTGGTTATAAATTTTCCTAAGCATTGCATAAATAATTCAAAGATGTATGTGACTAACATACCTCATTCAACAAAAAACAAGTTTCAATAGCTAAATGTTAAATATGGCTATTTGTATTAGGCTATTTGTAGCCATTCTGTTTTAGAACTGAGAGAAAATGCACAGGTGGCATGCCTTTCACCAAGGCAGTTTTATTATGCAATGCTTTTATAGTTTAGGGTATATTTCTGAATCTGACTAATTTTTACAACATAATTTATGTATATGATTCCTGGAGCAAGTTGTTAGAGAATATCGATCACTGCCTGGCAAACTAAATGTTATAAGAATATTTGTCAATATAATTTGCTAAAAATATTTGACAATTCTTTATTTTTAATGTCTCACTTAAAACATACATGACAATTTGCCACAATTAATCATTTTTGTTGATTATGTCTCTTACAATTTTTTCAAAGAATATAAAATCTTTCAATGCTTTAAAAACAAGCTGTTCTCTTTCCAGAAAACAAAAATAAGAAATTTAGTGAACCTGTAGAAGAAAAATAATCCAAACCACTTTTTAAATCCTTGATGAACATCATTCTTGGAGATTATAAGATTATTTCCAGAAAGGCTATTCTTTCAAAAGCCTGGATTTCTTTTTGAATTCTCTCTGGATACATTATTAGAGGTGCCTCAGTTTGGATTACAAACAGAGAGTAGCAAATGAATAAATTATTTCTGCATTTCTCTCATTCAATATAAACAGTGTTGAATCAGAGTTATAAACATGCTACCTAAGAACAATTCTGCTGGGGAAAAGTATCTGTCATGCTTGGATAATTTTCCTTTACCTATGAAATAAGAGGTGAGGGGGACTAATTGCCAGACTCAATAATTGGGCAGCATCAACCGCTGAGAAGTGCAGGAGATGAGCAAGGGCCAAGGATGTTAATATTCTACTTGCATTTGTTTGCTCTTCTGAGCTACTAACTCCCTCTGTCACCCAAACCTTCAGTAAAAGTGTTCATCATACACAGCTTATGTCAAGGGTACTTCAGAAGAGTAAAAGATGACCTAAAGGTAGTCTGGTGTAGAAAAGGGACAAATAAAGTAGAGAACAAGCTTTCCTCAGAAACAAGAGATCACAAACAGAGATGATTCGGAGAAACAGAGACACTCTTCAGATTCCCTAAAGCCAGTGAGAAGAATGTTGAGTTTCTCACTATAAATGTGGGTGGTGAATCAACCCTGTTGATAAAAACTATATTATTGGGGAATCCTGCAGGCTGGAGAAGACATCCACTTAGTTGGCATGGATTATAGTGATAGTAACTTCCTCTTTATATTTTAACTATCCAAGATTTAGCACAGCGGGTAGGGCATTTGCCTTGCACGCAGCCGAACCTGGCTCGATTCCTTGGTTCCTCTCGGAGAGCCTAGCAAGCTACTGAGAGTTATTTTGCTCACACAGCAGAGCCTGGCAAGTTATCTATGGCATATTCAATATGCCAAAAACAGTAACAACAAGTCTCACAATGGAGACATTACTGGTGCCTGCTCGAGCAAATCAATGAGCAATGGGATGATAGTGATACAGTGACAGTGATCCAAGATAAAAGATATTCAGAGTATCATTACTACTATTGTTGCTGCTATATAAGCTTTGATCATAGAGCCAATGTTTTCCTCTATTTATAAACACACATGAATTTGGTCAGTCACTTTTCCCTGAGTTAGTTTTCACATTTCTAAGTGGGTCACAATATCTGCGCTCCCTGCTAACTGGGTTTTGCAAGGATGGAAGAAGCACGTGGAAGAACTTTGTAAAGCATGAAGTATTATAATTAACTTAATAATAAAAGGCAGCTCTAGTGGAATGGGAAAAAGTGGAGTCTGAAAGCTCATCTTGGTTTCCCAATTTGTTTGCCCACTAATTATACAAATTTCAAGGCAGCACTGATTTCTCCGAATATCAGCTTCCTACTCTGTAAAATGAGGATTGTAAGTCCCATTCTTCAATTTCTTGGTGGATTTACATATTACCAGGCATAATAATATGTTATAGTACTATGCAAACATTTGTGGTCCACACAGAAATAAGATTTCAGCTTGTCTCTCTCATGGACTTATTTAATAAATATCTACAACAAAAGTATTCCAATCTTGTACTATATAAAAGCAAGCGGTGGAGGGAGGTGTTTCAATGAATGAAAATTTCCCAGTAAACCATATGTTTTCTAAAAGTAGTAATGCACAGGATTGGACTGGATCGATAACACAGTGGGTAAGGTGTTTGCCTTGCACCCTAGGAATTTCCGGGTTTAATTCCTCCATCCCTCTCAGAGAGCCCGGCAAGCTACCGAGAGCATCCCGCCCACATGGCAGAAACTGGCATGTTATTTGTGGCATATTCGATATGCCAAACAACATACGACTTGTTAAGACAGTAACAACATGTCTCACAATGGAGACGTTACTGGTGCCCGCTCGAGCAAATCGATGAACAATGGGACGGTAGTGCTACAGTAATGCACTGGACCAGATATTACACTGTGAATGATGGCTCATTCACATTATTTTATCAAGATTTCTATTAGAGGAAGTCACATGATTCACAGGAATCATTCCAGGCTGTGTAACATTGAGCACAAAGCCTGAATTGAATGATAAACGTGGAAGCCTACATATTAGCACAATGCTTATAGACCCTGCAATTCTGATCATTTTAGAATATAGTTAATCAGTTTTCAGGAAAGGGCTGAAAACTGCATTCATTTCCTTTCAGAAGTCTACATCTTCAGAAGTATTAAAAAAAGATAAACAAAAAGTGACCAAGCTCGGAGCTGGAGCGTTAGCATAGCAGGTAGTGCATTTGTCTTGCAAGCGGCCGACCTGGGATTGATTCCCAGCATCCCATATGGTTTCCTGAGCACTGCCAGGAGTAATTCCTGAGTACAGAGCCAGGAGTAACCCCTGTGCATTGCCGGGTGTGATCCAAAAAGCAAAAAAAGAAAAAAAAAGTGACCAAGCTCAACAGATGACCCTGAGTAAAAGCCATTTTATATGACAAGTAATTAATGCCCCAAGTTATAAAACAAAGCTTTTTTTTTTTGGCCGGGGGCGTCATACCCAGTGCACAGATGCTCAGAGTTTACTCCGGCTCTGTGCTCTGGGGTCACTCCTAGAGGTGCCGGGTGTACCACATGTGATGGAGACTGAACCAGGTCAACGTCATGCAGCCAAGCACTGTACCTACTGTGCTATCGCTCAGGCCCCTAAAATAAGACCTTTTGTTGGTCTTGTTTTTTCTGCTACATCTGGTGATGCTCAGGGGCTATGTCCAGTTCAGTGCTCAGGAGTCATTCTTCATGGAACTTGGTGGACTATG
This sequence comes from Sorex araneus, assembly GCF_027595985.1. NCBI lineage: Eukaryota > Metazoa > Chordata > Mammalia > Eulipotyphla > Soricidae > Sorex > Sorex araneus. The sequence continues at coordinate 86,300,098 of NC_073302.1, read as the reverse complement.
CAGTGCTGTTGGTCAAAGCTGGATCTCCGTCCTGCAGAGCATGTGCTTCAGACCTTTGAGCTAATTCTCTGGCTTTCCAACTCCAAGCATGTCTTTAATGGGAAATATCTGCATTTCATGGAGAGGGCATTTAGAGAGCTTCCCCCTGGGTTCACATCAAAATGGGTAAAGGCATTAATGCTGATCCTCTAGATCAATTTCAAGTTTTCTTCCTATTTGTAATTGAAGTAACATTGGTTTACAACACTGTGTCTATCATAGGGGTCCAGATTCACACCCTTTCAAATGTCTGTTCCGAGGCTGGAGGGATAGCCCAGCGGGTAGGGCATTTGCCTTGCACGTGGCCAACCCAGGTTCGATCCCCAGCATCCCATGCAGTCCCCTGAGCAGTGCCAGGAGTAATTCCTGAGTGCAGAGGCAGGAGTAACCCCTGTGCATCACCAGGTGTGACCCAAAAAGCAAAAAAAAAGAAAAATCAAATGTCTGTTCCCACACTACACCCACTGCCAAGTTCCAGGAATCTCCCAACAAAATCCATTGGTTGACCCCCACCCCACCCCCACATTGCTTCTACCCTCCTATTCTGATACCCTCCATCCACGAATTACTTCCTCCTTACAAAACAGTGTGGTTCAAGTTTTACTTTCCTACACCTACCCTGTTTCTACACCACCAATTCCAGAAGTTTTTCTTCTTGAATATCTTCTCCCCTAGGATGTTGTGAAAGTTAGCAAGAGAGAGCAGTGGGAAGCATGACGGGAGCAGCAGATAACTGGGAACCCCGCAGTGAACGGAAAGTGAAAGGACTAGGATGTAAGCTCTGATCCTCTCCTCTCACCAGAGGTGTTTCAGATGCTGGCTTGAAGGCTGAGGGGTGGATGAAGAACCAGGTGCACTCCCTGTAGCACTGGGGATCCTTGGCGACAGGAAGCTCGTGCTCAGCTACAAGAAGCTTTTGGCCAGCTGCAGCACGTTCATTGCCCTGATTCACCCTTCACCCCCATCTTAGCAATGAAATGTCTGCTTGAAAAGGAGTGAAAACCATGCAGGTAATTTGGATAATGCTTCATCCACACACATTAATTAAGTCCTGACTTGTAGAACTCAAGTTTTATATAGGTATGAAATAAAGAGGTAGGAGACAGGAGTTCTGGGCTATGCTTCAGAACTTAAAAGCCCTATGTCCTTGGGCAAGTTACTTTTTTCCTGAGCCTTAGTCATTTAACCCTTAAAGTGGGTTTATAATATCTTGTCAACTTAAAGGCAGGAGAAGGGAACACCAAAATCTCTTCCCTTTTTTTTTTTTTAAAAAAGAATTAAATCACTGTCAGATATAAGTAAGGTTGTTCAAGATTTGGTTTCGTTCATACAATGTTCCAGCACCCATCTCTTTACCTGTGTACATTTCCCACCACCAATGTCCTGGGTTTCTATCTCCCTAGCCCTAGTCTGCCTCTATAGCAGGCACTTTTCTCCTCTCTCTTTCTCTCTCTTTCTCTCTCTCTCTCTCACTCTCTCTCTCTCATGCTCGCTCCCTTTGGGGGTATTATGGTTTGCAATACAAGTACTAGAAGGTTATCATGCATATCACGCGTATCCCTTTACCTCCTTTCAGCACTCAGTTCTCGTCCAGCCTGATCATTTTCAACTACCATTGTTATAGTGGACCCTTCTCTGTCCTAACTGCTCTTCCCCCACCACTATACAAAAATCTCTTAAAGGTGCCCCTTCTAGACTCAAGGATGATACATTTTCTCAAGAGTATTCTTTTTATTTGTTTATTTTTCTTTTGGTTTTTTGGGCCACACCTGACTGTGCTCAGGGCTTACTCTTGGCTCTATATTTTAAGATCATTTGTGGTGGTGTTCTGGTTATCACATGTGGTATCAGGAATTGAAACCTTGTCAGCCTCGTGCAAGGCAAGCACCTTACTCACTGAACTCTCTCTCTGACCCCAAGAGGGTAATTTTTAATAGTATTTCTTAAAGATGGTTTGGTTTTCTAGTTTGGAGAGAAATTCACAGCTTCTGTCAAATATTCAGGCAATTAATTTTTCATACTGCCTAGGAGTATTACTTCTCAGGACTATTATGAGTAGTATGACTTCTGAAGGTAGGAGAACCTATACCCATCTTTATCATCCTCACACTCTCCTTCATTCACACTCAGCCTAAAGGGGCTGGAGAGATAGCACAGCAGTCGGGCATTTGCCTTGCATGTGGTTGACCCGGGTTCGATTCCCAGCATCCCATATGGTCCCCTGAGCACCGTCAGGAGTAATTCCTGAGAGCAGAGCCAGGAGTAACCCCTGTGCATTGCCAGGTGTGACCCAAAAAGCAAAAAACAAAAATTAACATACTCAGACTAAAGTAGTATTGTCAGGATAAGCCAAAAAGGATCCCTGACCTCAACCACAGATTTCTTTCAGATAAGACACAAGCTCCCTGCCCCTGTTGTTACTGGAGCTGAATGAGGTGACCTGCTCATCTAGTCCAGAGGGTCATAAATTGTGGGTGGTCATCTTGCACAGTAACTGACTGTGGTGGGTTATGCCAAAAATCTTTAAAATTTGCTTTCAAATAAATTTCTTGATGATTTATTTTAAGTAACTGTTTGACTTTCCTTCTTGCTCTCTCTCTTTTTCCTGTTGTGCATTATGGCTTGCAATACAGGTGCTAAGAGGTCATGGTGTTTGTTCAGGGCATTCAGTATTTTTATCAGGATGTAAGGCTAGAGTATCTTTTCAATTGGTTTGCAGCTTTGGGGTATGGATGTGAATGCCGTGGCTTCCAGAAATACAGGGAGGTGGGGGGAGGTAGTCCATACAGACCCCAAGAAAGCCTGGAGATTTTAGTCACAAAACCCACATACCCAAATTTTCGGCAGATATATCTTCCTTCCAGACAGAGCCTGGCAAGATACCCGTGGTGTATTCAATATGCCAAAAACAGTAATGATAGGTCTCATTACCCTGACCCTGAAAGAGCCTCCAATTGTTGGGAAAGACGAGTAAGAAGAGGCTGCTAAAATCTCAGGGCTGGGAGGAACAGAGACATTACTGGTGCCTACTCAAGTAAATCGACGAACGGGATGACAGTGATACAGTGAACTGTTTGATTTATATACCTACTATATATGCCTATATTACTAGGCTTCTGTAAACATTTCTCAGGTGAAAGAGGAGAGATGAGTGGAAAAGGTTAAAAAGCTCCTTAGACAATCTGCCACTTTCCATGGTGTCTGAGTTCTAATCCTTGAGGGAAAGAAGCTTCTCTGTGTACCTTTTTGAAAGCTGACTTACTCAAGGGGTCAAACGATGTAGCATTTCACTAAGAAAGCTCTCTTTTCTCAGAAACCTCCTTAGTTCCTGTGCAACTTTGTCCACCCCTATTTCCAAGAAAATCACCAACCTTCTGGGGTGGCAGGGAAAGGAAACTGACACCCACTCACCTTTTATTAACCAGTGATCAAGGAATATCTCAGGAACCAAAAGGAAGGTACAGAGGGTAAGATTCTTGTCTTGTACACCACTGACCTGGATTTGATCTTTGGCATCATTTCAGTTCGTCTGAGCCTCACTGGGAGTGATCTCTGAGCACAAAGCCAGGAGTAAGTCCTGAGCACAGCCAGGTTTGACTCAAACGCTCCTCCCCCACTTGCCCAGAGGGGATATCTCAAAACAAAGATGACACGGGGATTTCCACCACTAGCTGGCAAAGACTGCCTAACCAGTCAAGCTCAGAAATGTGGCATTAATATGGATCGTCTGTAGCACTGTAGCACTGTCGTCCCGTTGTTCATCGATTTGCTCGAGTGCAGGCAGCAATAACATCTCCATTGTGAGACTTGTTGTTACTGTTTTTGGCATATTGAATACCCCACAAGGAGCTTGCCAGGCTCTGCCGTGGGGGTGGGATACTCTCGGTAGCTTGCTGGGCTTTCTGAGAGGGACGGAGGAATGGAACCTGGATCAGCCGCATGCAGGGCAAACGCCCTACCCGCTGTGCTATGGCTCCAGACCTGACTATTATCAACATAAAAATAGTCTGAGGACTGGGGCTGGAGTGATAGCACAGCAGGTAGGGCATTTACCTTGCACACGGCCGGCCGACCCAGGTTCGATTGCCAGCATCCCAAATGGTCCCAAAGCACTGCCAGGAGTAATTCCTGAGTGCAGAGCCAGGAGTAGCCCCTGAGCATCACTGGGTGTGATCCAAAAAGCAAAATTCTAAAAAAAAAAATTTAAATAAAATGAAAAAGAGAAAATTAAAAAAATTAGTCTGAGGACTAAATATTGATGGGAGGGTAGTGGCAAGTCAATAACTGAACAGTATAGTTGTTGTTCTGGACATGGGTCTTATGGGGGCTGGAGAGAAAGCATCAGGGGATGAGGTGCTTGTCTTGCTTGCAGCAGACCCCAGTTTAATTACTGACAACACATAGGGTTCCCTGAACACAGCGAGGGGTCACTCCTGGGAACAGAACCAGGATTAGCCCCTGATCATAACTTGTGCGAAACAAATAAGACCTCCCTCCCCACCAACACACCCCAGCACACAAAGAGAAATAAATTAATTCTATGTCCTTGAATTTCTAGGACTATTGCTGCTCTAATTGTACATTCAAAGTAGAACTTGGCATTTCTGAATTACCTTAGGTGGCCTTTATTCAACTTAAAATTTACTCATTGCTCATGAGTGGGGTGAGGCAGTGGCTATTTCAAGGACGAGTGTGGTGTTAAGGGCAGAGTATGCACCTCTATAATCTCTATCAGCTTCCCTAAATAAAAGAAATAGTTTTTCACATGGGAAAGGAGGCTTCTTTACCGTAGATAAAATGTGACAAAGAGTACCTTCAGACCACTTCATTTAAAAACATTTTTTTTTTGGGGGGGTGCTAAACTCAGCTGTGCACCAGGCTCTGCCGTGCGGGCGAGATACTCTCGGTAGCTTGCCAGGCTCTCCAAGAGGGCAGAGCTATTGTGCTATTTATTAAAGTGTTTTTTTTTTATCTCCCTGGATCAGATGTAGGGAAGGGACTTTGCTTATTTGGTATGTTCTATCAGTTTGAGGCAAATTTGGAGAAAAAAATTGCACAAAGTAATTTGCCCTTTATTGGGACAAAGAACACTTAAAGGATTGAAATAAATTAATCATGACAGGAAAAGGGAATAACAAGATTGATGAGTAAGAGATAAAGACAACCCAAAAAGAACACAGAAATAGCAAGTATAAGAGTCTCCTAACCCTAGAAACAAAATAAAGAGATTAAGAAAAATTCCCACCAAGATTCTCCAGTATATCTAAGGGCTGAGATCTAGACCTTGGTTGAGAGAAAATAGGTGGAATGAGTGGCCTCTGCTAGAAGTGTTTTCTAGAATTTGCCAGAAAATCACATTCTAGAATTTATTGGAAATCTGTCCTGGGGTATGAGGAAAAGTTTCAGGGAAGCTTCTCATCGGAGGTCCTTGGCTCCAAAATCCTAACTGGTTGTTCATGGAAGAAGTTGCTGGCTATAGAGTGTTACTGTCACCTGCGCTGTAGAAGCCTGACCTGAACAATTTCACTTTATACACAACTGTTTCCTACAACAAAGTCCCTCCAGTGCATGCTAGTGACAAAGCTTTAGTACCAGCCAGAAAAGGGAAGTTACTAAAGGGCCCAGACCCATTTCCGCGGGGCAGGTAAAGATGACTAGAATGCTACCACTGAGCTTCTGTGTGACAGGGAGAAGTTGACCCCCTTCTCCCCACAGCTGACTTCAAATTTGGCACACCAGCTTGTGAGATATGAGTTATGAGTGGCACACGCAGAGAACAGTGAAGACAAATGCAGTGATGAGACTCACTTTTCTATTGGGGTCCAGCTGCTTCCCCTGATAGCTTTCTGAGCTATCCCTGCATGTTATGTGATTTTCCATGTGGTCAACATGGGAGACATTCAAGTGTTTTCTTTCATTTGGGGGGGCACACCTCGCAGTGTTCAGGGGTTACTCTTGGCTCTGCACTCAGGAATCACTCCTGGTGGACTCGGGGCACCCTTTGGGAGGCCGGAGATTAAACCCAGTCAGCTACATTCTAGGCAAGTGCCTTACCCACTGTCCTATCTCTCTGGCCCCAAGTGCTTGATTTTTCAAAACTGGACTTTATAAAATAATAAAAAAAAAATCTTGATTTCTTTCATCACTTTGACACAAACCGTTGAAAGGTATTAGGAGAGAGGTGCCTGCTAGAGTAGTCTGATATTTTTTTTTTTTTTTTTTTTTTTTTTTTTGCTTTTTGGGTCACACCCAGCGATGCTCAGGGGCTACTCCTGGCTTTGCACTCAGGAATTACTCCTGGCAGTGCTGGGGGGACCATATGGGATGCCGGGGATCGAACCCGGGTCGGCCGCGTGCAAGGCAAACGCCCTACCCGCTGTGCTATCACTCCGGCCCCCTAGTCTGATATTTTTTAAGGGTGCAGAGTATCCCTTTTGTTCACTGACCCTTTCAATACATTTGAGGCTCTATTAATAGTAATCTCTTTTCTTGCCCTGCCAAATAACTGCACATAATTTCAGTAAATATGGCTCAAATGACTCAGACACTGTCTACACAACACTGCATTCACTTATTAATGCTATCAACAAATATTTACTGAGCACCAACTATGTGCCAGACAGCACTCGAGGCACCTGGAGCACAGCAGCGAATATAACCAGGTCCCTGTTCTCACTCAACTTGCTAACATTCTGGCTAGAACAGATAACATGGAACTTCCTATAGAGGCACTGTAGGTGATCTAACAAATGATTGAAAAGCTCCAGTGAGAGCAAAGGACCAACCTGAGAATAAACCGTGGTTGTTACCGGTGATCTTAGAATATTCACTGGTTTAGAAATAGCATCACTCAAATCCTCTCAATTTTGGTTTTTGGAAATGGTTCAAACTGGTGCAATCTGATGAACACGTGAGTCAGGTAAAGTAATTGAAATCTTTCTAGTATCCATGTTAGCAAAAACAATGGTGTGGGGGAGAAATAGGCCACATTGTAGTTAGATATGAAGTAACTATACTTAAAATATTAGAACTTCAACATGTGCTCATTACAAATCAATGAGCTCGTTCAGTGCCCTCTTTACGCACAAACTTCAAAAACCACTTTGCATAAGCATTTGAAGTCCCTTTAGTATCGAGTGGACCTTGACGGAAGTGCCCGTGTGTAGACCTGGAAAGAGGAGAATCAGAGATTGTCCAAGGACTCCTCCATCCCTCAGCTTTAGAGCTAAAGAAGGGTATTTGCAGAGTTGGAAACGGGTTTTGAATTCGAGCTCCAGGACTTTGTTAAAAGCAAAAACTCAAAGAACAAGAGGCTCAAGCATCCCGTAGCCTTTCTTGGCTGCAGTGCTCTGAGGGGGCCCAAGAAAAGGTGCGAGATTGAACGTTACTTTGGCTTTATTCCCCCACCAAGAAGCACGGGTTCCCACTAATACTGAGCCATCAGGGCCAGCGTCCACTTAGACGGCGCAAAGGACGCTCAGCAAGGAACGTTCAGGAGCCCCGAGTATTATTAGTTGGCAGCACTTGGCTTTTCCCGAATTCCTGCCCGCCTGGAAGGCCAGCGTCGTGCAGAAGACTGAGCCGCCTGCAGCAGGAGGACTAAAGGGCAGGCACTGCTCGCCCTGGCAGCTCGGACGCTGCCGTCACTCTCGCTCCTTCCCGAAGATGCACCCGCAGCCGCCCACTGTCTGTGGCTCAGCCCCTGGCCCCTGCACCGCCAGAGCCTGCCCGGTCCCCTCCCAGGCCCTGCAGCGCCCCCTCCCCCCAGACGCCGCCTTCTCGAGCGGTCCTCGCGGTGCCTCCACTTTGGACCACGACCTAGGAGAATTGCAGCGGTGGTCCGAGGGCGCGTGCTCTCCTTCGGAAGCAGGGATGGGAAAGTCACGAGGCTCTAAAGGGCATTTGGTTGTCAGTGTTTGGGGACGGCAACCCAGCGGGCACAGGCGCAAAGCCTGCCCCCACCGCGCCCCCACCCAAAGCGAAAAGTCAAAGTTTCTTGGGGAATCCGGGGACCCGAGTTGCCTGCCCGCCTTCGGCCTCATCCGGACACTTCAGGTTTGTCCCCCGGCTCCGAGGACAGAGCCTCAGGGCAGTTCCTTCCTCCGGGAGGCGTCGGGGGGGGGGGGGGGCGGTGGCTCCGCTAGGGACTCGGAGAGCAATCGCAAGCCCCTCGGCACAGGGCGGTCGCGAGGTCGTCCGAGCCCAAGCAAGAACAGTGGCCCAAGCCTGCGTTCACACGGAAAATTATGCCAGCTCCAGTGGCGCGTAAAATTGATGTGAAGCGAACGAAGTGGGACGGTGTGATCCGCTCCCGCGTCTCGACGGGGGTTTCGGCGCGTCACACAAGGCCGGACTTGTCTCTTTCAGGAGACGTCGGACCCTAATTAGTGCGCGTTCCTGCCGCGGCCGCGGAGCCAGGGGCCCAGGGTGTTTGGGATGGGGGGGGGGTAGGAAGGGGAGAGAACAAGGCGCGGAAGATAGGGCCCGACGCCCGTCTCGCCGTCCCCTCCACCATCTCCTTCCTCCGCCTCCACCACCGCCACCATAACCCAGTTCGGAAGATGCACCAGGGCAAGCAGTAGCGGCAGCACCCGCAGCCGCCGCCGCCGCCGCCAGCACCGCCGCCGCTGCTCCCAGGCCCACGTTACTTTGATTGACAGCTGAACAAATGTTTCCCGGGTTCGAACACTCGCGCTAAGGAACGTCAGCCAAGGCTAAGCTCCGCCTTGGGCGGGCCGTCTTCGCCCAGCCTCCCTCCACCCCATCCCGTCCGGCTCATTGGTCCGAACCGCGGACGACGCCCGGCCCCCACGTGGGTTTCTGCGCGACCGACTCCGCCCCGCTGCCTCGCCATTTGTCAGCTGGGAAATGATGGGCAGTAACTTAGAACGGCGATTAATGCTCACTCATCTCTGATTGGCTGCCGGAGACACCTACCCCGCCGAGGTAGGCGGGGCGCTGGGAGAGCGCCCCCGAGCGGTCGCGGGGCCGGCCGGTAGTTGTAGTCAATCTGGCCGATTCCTCCGCGCTGCTCGCTGGGGAGAGGACTACATCTCCCGGGATGCTTCACGGCCCCCTCGCGGCCGCTTGTGAATATGTATCAGAATGTTAATGATTAGCTGCTGCTAAATTTGGTCAAAGAAGTCACCTACACAGAGCGTGTTGTTAGAGCTGTTCTGAGCGGGTGTTTGGGCTGTTGGCTGCTTTCTTCCCCCTCTCTCACACACTTGTATATTATTTTGAGGTGGTGTTCGCAAGAGTTTGAAAGGAGAGAATTTTTTTTTAAAGCCGCAAGTGTTTCACTCTCTTTTATTTTCATAATCCCCTTCAATTTGGGGTTTCAAAAAAAAAGCCAAGAAAACAGGAAGGAAGAAAAATAAGGAAATGAGATGTGGTAAAAGAAGCTAAAAGGTGCCTTTTAAAAGATCGTTGCCGTGAAGTGAAAAAAAAAATCTCCAGAGCAAACGCACAGCCGCGCCGAGACCTTTTCCGCAGCAGAGGAGTTTGTGTTCGCTCTCGGGCGAGAAGAGAGAGATCATTCATTCGGAGGAATAACAACCAATTAAAAGAAATAAAAAAAAGTTTGCCGCGGGACGTGGAGCGAGCGAGCGGGCGGGCGGGCGGCGCCGTCGGCGGGCGCCGGGGCCCGGAGCTCGCACTTCCCCGGCCGCGGCGCCGGGCTCGGCGGGGCGGACGCCGGAGCCTTCCCGGGGCAGCCGCGCGCCGGACGATGCCCGCCGCGGAGCAGTGACGCCCGCGGGGAATGCGGAGCGGCCCGGCCGCCGGCACCCCGCCGCCACCGCCACCGCCGCCGCCGCGCGTCCCACCCGCCCGCGTCACGCGAGACCCGGCGGGGGCCGGGACCGCCCGAGCCGCCCCTCGGACCCCGCGGCCGCGCGCGCCGCCGCCGCCGCCGCCGCCTCCGGCCCGTTGCATCCGATGAGCCGCGCGCTCCTGCCCAGCGCCGCCAACTAAACCGGCTTGGATGATCCGCGACCTGAGCAAGATGTACCCGCAGACGCGACACCCGGTGAGTGCGGCGGGCGCCTGGGGGTCCCCGCGCCCGCGCCCGGCGCGCCGAGTTGGGTCCGGGCCGGAGGGGCGTGGAGCGCGGCCGCCGACGCCCCCGGGCCCCGGCCCCGGCGCGCGGGCTCCCCCGCCGGCCGGGGCGCCGGGAGGCGGCGGGCTTGGAGCCATTTTCTCATTGTTGTCGCGGAAGCCCCCGCGCGCCGCGCCGCGCCGCGGGTCGTCCCCGGCGGGCGGCTCCCGAGGCGGGGCGCGCGGGGCGGGGGCGGCGCCGGGCCGGGGCGGGCGGCGGCGGCGGCGGCGGCGCGGGCTGGGCGGGCGGGCGCGGGGCGCGGCGGGGCCGGGCCGGGGCGCGGGGCCGGGGGGCGGCCGCGCTTCCCCCGCACCCGACGCCATGGCGCGCGTGCCCCCGACGGGCCCCTTCCCATTCCGGGTGCGCAGGGCGTGGGCGCGGCCGGCGGCGCGGGGGCTGTCCCCGCGGGGGTCCCCGGGCCGCGGCCGGGGGCCGGGGGCCGGGGGCGGCGGGCGCGGGGCCGGGCCGGGCGCGGACCCCGGGCGCGGGGCTCAGCGCTGTTTTATTGTTGTTCGTAGGCGCCGCACCAGCCGGCTCAGCCCTTCAAATTCACCATCTCCGAGTCCTGCGACCGCATCAAGGAAGAGTTTCAGTTCTTGCAGGCGCAGTACCACAGGTAACCGTGCGGACCCGCGCCACGTCCCCGCAGTTTCCGCCCCCCGCAGCCTCCCGCCGCTGTCCCGGGGGTCGCGGGGCCACCCCCAAAGCCCGCCAGGCGGGCGGGCGGCCGGGCGGGACGCGCAGGGGCCGGGGCAGGTGCGGGGAAACGCGGCGTTTCCCCGATCTCGGGCTTCGTTCTGGGGCGGGGGTGGCGGCGGCACAGTCGGAACTGGGGGAGACTTGGAAAATGCTGAGGCCAAACTTTCGGTCCGGATCGATCGGGTCCCGGGAATGAGTGCTGGCGGTTCTGGGCCTCTGGACTCCTCGGACCTTCTCCAGACCTCCGGGCGGTCCCACGTCTCGCCCCGGCGGCCAGAGGCACCCGGGCTTCCCGGGCAGCGATTGCGTTACTGCCCTGCAGAAACACGCGTTCTGGCCCCGACACGGTCCTTCGGTTTTAGAATGTCTTTGAAATGTGGTTCTTTTATCAGCGCTCCTGCTGCTGCTTCTTTTCTTTCTTTTTTTTTTTAAGTGACGCGGAGCGCTTATTTCTTAAGCAAAATCCAAAACAAGTCACTGACCCGGATCCACACTTTGCCCCCTGGGTGGTGGGATTCAGCTTGCCTCTGTTTTTGGAGGGGGGGTGGGAAATAGACGTCATTGGGAGCACATGCTTGATACGTATCTCCATTTTTCTCTTATTTTTCTCTTCTTGCAACATGGAAAAAAAAGTTCCCTTGTTACATATGGGGGGACTTATTTGTGTTTTTCACAATTTGCTTATTTACTTGTTCTTATTACCTGAATATAATGAATATTTCTCGATCACCCCCCCCATTAAACTGGCCAGATAATTTTTTCCGTTTAATAAACAACTTTCCCATCTTCTTCCCCCCCCCCCCCCCACACATCTGTATTGAAAGGGCATTCCCTCCCCCCCACCCTGGTTTTAACTAATCATCCTTTTCTCTCCTGCCTCTCCTTCTGTAATGAGAGTGGTATTTAAGACAGTTGACTTGGCATTTTGTAGGTGATGATTTAGAGAAGGATGTAAATCCAGGTTTGCATACTTAGGTTTTTCTTATGTCTTGAACAGCCTGAAGCTGGAATGTGAGAAACTGGCCAGCGAGAAGACAGAGATGCAGCGGCATTATGTCATGGTAAGAAAACGGTTCTGATTGAAAGTGCTTTCTAGTTTGGGGTGCCCGAACCCAGTCATCCAGTGTGCTGGAACCTGCAGACAGATCAGTCATAGAGCCAGAGCTTTGGAGGGTGAGGGAATATGGCATTAGCAACCTGTAATTCCAGGCTCTTTGACCTTGCATTCTGGCAACTGACTGTGATTTGAAATTTCAAAAAGTTCATTTTCCTAAGCATACGAATTTTTTGTGCGTTTGCTTTTACAGATTGAAAGGAAAAAAAAAGCCTTGTCTTATTTAGTATCTTAAGTTACGTGTTTTTGTTAGTATTCTTTGTTTTATTGCTCTTCAAATAGTTTTAGTCAGTTTTTACGTATTCTGTTAAAATTGTTTTGTTTCTTTCAAATTATGACATAAGACGTCCTGTACCTTTGGAGGCCCCCCTACCCCTTTATTTTTATTTTATTAGCACATGTGTATTTTTTTGTTTTGCGCATGTGTTCAATTTCTCTTGTGTTCTATTGGCTTAAGGAGTGTTGTAGTCGCCTGTGTAACTGATTTGTTCTGTCAGAAGTTCTTTAATGTCAGTTATATTACGCAGTCAAAAAATCAGATTTGCTTTTCTCAAAAGTATTGACAGGAACATTTTTTATGTTTGTTCATAAAGACCATCCTACAGTAGCGCGTTATTTCCTGTTAAGTATTTCCTATGACTGTATGAACAGGAGCGTTACACGGAAAATGAGCAGTCAACATTGCAAGGTGCCATCACCTTTTTGAATAGTTTTTTCAGTGCATCGGCGTTTGTACAAGAAACATTTTTCCATTCACTGGTCCTTTGTGCTTAGGAATTTTTCTACGTGGACAAATATCCATTAGACTGTTTTAATATATCTCTTGTGACTTATACAACCAATTGAAGATAGTTATTACATTTGAAGTCAGTGTCCTCATTTTTTTGTGAGTTCTTTTCTCAAAGTCTGTGTCTTAAGGTGGCTTTAGTTTATTAGACTAAAGTGGAATGTTTCTTTGTACGTTAAGCATGAACTTAATGGATAGTTTGCTGTAGTTGAGGCTTTTATGTTTAAAATATTCTTGGGGGCATTTTGAACAAACCAGGAAGGTTGATTAAAGACATATAATTAATTACTCTTTCTTCCTTCACAGTATTATGAGATGTCCTATGGGTTGAATATAGAAATGCACAAGCAGGTAAGTTGGTATTTCTTTGTAACTATTTTAAATGAACAGTAACACTGTGTAACTGAGAGAGAATTTTGTGTATCATCATTTCTGCACATTATTTTGCAGAAACCTGGATTTTACAAAAATCTGTAATGGAGAGAGTGCTGTTTTATTTTCACATGTAATTCCCCATCTTTTTTGCAGGTTGTCCTAATTCTAATCATTTAAAATTGTGGTTTAATACTAAACTTTGCACACTTTGAAAAACAGGTTGTTAGGTTAGAAGATAGATCTAGTCTTTTCTTTTTAAGAGTTTATGTGTTTTGAGCATTGCAGCTGTATGAAAGAGGCTTTCTTGGAAAAGACTAAAAGTAAATTCTGAATTGTATGGAGCCTTCCTTGACTTGGTGTGAGAGCATGGAGGAAAGGTGAATTGGGAGGATCAAAATGAAATCTGTTGCGCTACAAAAGAAATTGATGTAAAATCCTCCTATGGTCTCTGTAGGCTACTTAGTTGGATATTCCCAGGAATTATAACTGTTACTACTTCCAAAAATCATATAGAGCAAATGAACTGAATAGAGGGTTTGATAAGGTAGGTTTTGCAATTAGTTCAGCCAAAAAAACAAAAAGGGAAAATGAATGAAAAGAAAATAATTATTAGTTAAAAAGTGTGTTGAGAGGTATCATACAAATAGCTTACCTCCCAATCCTGCTCTCCTAGGAGACTGAATAAAATAGGTTTGGTGTAAGCTTCCTAGTTAGAAAAATAGCATGTATATGTAAAGCATTGCCTTACAATAATTCCTCTAGGAGGCATTTATTTTTAGTGATCTCCCAGTGCCAGTGCTTCAGGTCTCAACAGCCATTTCAGAAGAGGTATGTAGATGTTTACCTGCAAGGAAGAGACAAGAGAAAACCTAATACTTTTTATTTCTTGCTGGCCTTTACACTTGATTTTATTACTTTGCAAGTTTAAAAATATGAACTAGTCACATTATGATTTGACTTTACCAATTTGAATTTCTCTTTGTGTATCAGTCACCACATACTAAGAACATACTTAGATATTAGGCCTTTAAATCATGACACAATTAAAGTAATTGGATAGATATTATTTGAAAATGGAAAGGTGTGGAAAAGTGAGTCATTGCATTGAGAACTTTTTATTTTGAATTTCATTTTATTATATCAATATTAACATTATAATAGACTTTACTGCAGGTTTAATAGCCAGATTCCTTTTTTTTGGCATTTTTGCCATTTCTGTTAGATTAGTAATGTGGACAACTCCTTCTTGAGCAAAACTCATCAGGCTAGGGTTGGACTCCTTAGTGCTACCTTACTGGAAGAAATTACAGGGGAGATAATTGTTTCTTAACTAACCTCATTTCATATTATCTTAAGTCTGAATCATGTACATTTTTTTTTGTTTGGTTTGGTTTTCACCTTACCACCCTAGGTTAATTAGTGTTCTTTCTAAAGATTGGGCCGATGATTAAGGGCCGTTTATTTTTTCTATATCTTGTTTACCCTAGCCATTCAGTTTATAGATCTTTCTATTTTCCTCTTTGAGATGCACATAACATTTGTTTGACTGTATGTATCTTGTTTTTTGAGGATGGTATGAAAGATCCTTCAGTTTTAACATTTTATACCTCTGTAATTCTGTCATCTTCTTGTCCAGCTGGCCTCAAATGCTGTCCACTTAAAATTGAGAATGGAGTACATTTTCCCTTTTTTTCTCTTGCTTTTAAATTCAATCATATCAAGAATCCTGAGGGCAGTTTATCACATTATGAAATACAGACAGCCCTGCAAACCACCTACTTATTATATTTTCTTTCTATCTCCCCTTAAGCACAGAGGCATATCTGTCTTTATTTGTTTTCCTAGGCAGACAGCCTTGGTTCCTCTTGGCCTCCCTTGCAGATGCACTCGCTGGGCACCCTTGTAATGGAAAGCAGCAATAATGCAGGGAAGTTGGCCTGCGGCATAATTGGGCCTAGTTCTCAAGATCGGGTTAGGCTTATTCACTTATTAGATTTGTGTCTCGAAGGGTTCAAGAGTAGGAGTCCCCGGAGTCCTTGGAAGTACCCTAGTAATTGGTGGCCCTGATATTTGAAACCTTTGTGTATTTTTTGGTTAATGCCCCTGTTCCTCTTGGCTGCTGCCAGCCACAGACTATTTATTTTTAGAGAAATTTTTCATTGGAACAGAAAATGATGGCTGTGATGGAGTCATGACTCTGTGACTTAGCAAATTGATAAAAGGATAAAAGCCCAGAGCAGTGACAAACAGGCGAGGGGGGAGGTGGGCTTCATGGCCCTGCCCCATTCTGTAGGATGCACATCTTCAGTTACTGTGTGTTGATTCGGGTAGAGGACGCTCAAGTGAAACCTATGGGGAATTTGTCATTCTGAAATGAAAGCTAATGTAATTAGTACCAATTAAAGTACATTTAGTAAATTGGATTTAATCTTAATTAAGCCTGCATAATGTTGCCAATTTTTAACAATTATGTTTGAGAACATAATTAATTTAAATTTTGGTAACTGAGTAAATAGCATTAGTCTGGTAGAATTAGCTGATTTTTTTTTTTAAAAGGGGAACTCAGTGACATGACATGGAATTAGAGTATAAAATATGAATCTAATTTCTGGTAACCTTAATAGGATTGATAGAGTTGAGCAGATGAAGCTCGGGTGTGAGTGGGGGGAGGGAGAACCTAGAAAAGTTAAAATGGATTGTTCTAGGCTGTAATGTGAATTAACGCTTCATCATGCTTGAAGTTCTAGCTTGGAAGTGAAGATGACAAATGCGACTTAGTTAGAAACAGCACGTTTCATTATGAGTCTTCATAATCAAATTTTTAAAAGTAGAGTATTGCCTTTTATTCCTTAAGGATTTCTCCAAGTGTGTGAGGTGTTTGTTTATTGTTCTGGAGAGGAGTTGGACCCATGGTTTAGTTGTTACGTTTCTGTTGATTGTTTCTCTCTGTTTCTCTTTACAAATGCTGTGTGGCTTTTAAATGGGTCAGTGACCCTGGGTAGAGCAAAGTGATGTGTGCAGTTGATGGCGCTGCTGAATGCTGCCTGTTCCCATCCTTCACCTGTAAATCTGAAATTAAGGAGGACCTCCTTGACTTAATCTGACAGCAGCAGTTACCAGTTTAAAAACTGAATATTGAATGCATGTTAGGAACAATGGGCATGTGAATTCACTATAGGAACTGTAAATGGACATGAACTCACCACATTTTGACATTTTGAGAATATTTGGTGACACAGTTACCGTTCATTCTGTGATCTGAAGGTCTCTTTTGCCTCTAAGAAATTACCTTGAATTTTAGAAAATGCTGGACATTAACAACTTACAACAAAAGAATGAATGCTGTGTGGTATATGTATATGTATATGCACACATAAACATGTTTATAAATGTGAATATACATATATGCACATGTGAAATAAATTTTTTGAAACAGCATGAAAATTGTTTCACTCCGAGCCATGTAAATTTTATTTTGAGACTTGGGCCACAACCGTTTGAGTGCTGCTAAAATATTAATTGAATAGAAATGAAAGGGCCTTGCCAACTGATAGGATATCATAATCATAGCCCCTCTGGTCGATGGTAAATGATGATAAATGACATTAGGAACCTTTTAGCAAACTGTAATAACTACAAGAGGGAAGCGGTATGGATTTGCATTATATCTGATACCCTCTAGTACCAAGTGGATTGCCAATACTGCTTGTTTAGCATTTTCTGAGGGCAATAGGATATTGATTTCTGACTTACAAGGAACAGCTCTATTTTCACCATTGAAAAGTATTGCAGGTTGTTAAGAAGAAATTGACTTGAAGAGGCCGACTGCTGCCCATCATGGAGCAAATAAAGCAAAACTGCCGAAGCATGGTGGAGCAGTGAGACGGGCCCTCAGCAATTTGTTGCTATTAATTTACCATGCTCGACAGCAAATCAATCGGCATCTACTTCATCTGCTGGAGAAAATGCTGTCCAGGGCAGATAAAAGGCTCGGCATGGTATAGAGAATAGACTCGATTGGCCAAAAGGAGGCTGCAGTTAATGTGTAAATAAGTGAAATCAAGGCCACTGTTGCTGAGGAAGCTGCTGTTAATTAGGTTGGTGCTTTTACTGAACTGTTTTAGAAAGCAAGTGAGGATTTGTAAAAAGTCAAAAGTCAGAAGAGATTTATTGAGGGACCATGAAGATGGCTGCAAGGGTTGGGCAGCGTGCAGGATCCCCCTTTTGACTCCTGGCACTGCAGGGTCCCTGAGTGCCACCGGGTGGGTCCCCCAAACCTCCAATTAAAATATGTCATGGAGACTGAAAGTGTTCTATCACTGGTATGACATTCTAGTCTTTAATATACTCGATATAGGTACTGTAAATTTATTTGGGGATGATACTTAACAGTGGAAGTTTATTCAGTTTAACTCATTTCTCATAAGCTTTTTTTTTTTTTTTGAACAATGTTAATTTCTTGCACATCTTCTGAGCTAGCTTGTATATGCTTAGTTGTGGGAGGGGAAGCAGGTGATGACTGAGACTAGAGAATGTCTGTCTGTCCTTAAAGAGTGACTGTTGTTTCAGAATCGAGCTGAGGTCTTGTACAATAATGAAAGTGAACGATTATCAAAGGTGGGGTGATCTAACTGAACGTACCAGATAAAGTAATAAACTTTTTGCCCACAGAACTTTGTTTTGCTTTGTAAACATCAGAAGTAATAATCTAGATGTACTGAACTGTAGGTCTTGACTGCAGTGGCATTGAACACTACTGGACTAGATAGTCCCAAAGAGAGAGTATAAGTGGAATTTTGATAACTGCAAAAATGCGCCAGGTACAGTTAGAAAGCTTGTATATGTTGGGGTTTGTGCATGTAATTCTTTTTTGGTGGGTGGAGGTGATGGGAAGACAGTGATTCTGTGCTTGGGTAATTGCACAGTGCTGGTGTTTGGGGTACCAGAGCTAGCCCGGGCTGTGGTGGAGCCAGGGATCAGTTGTGAGGCCTCCGCAGGCCATGTGTGTCAACCCTTTGAGCTATTTCTCCAGCCCCCACCCCACCCCCATATGCATTTGTGGTGTGTGTGTGTGTGTGAGAGAGAGAGAGAGAGAGAGAGAGAGAGAGAGAGAGAGAGAGAGAATTTTGTGTCATCAGTTTTTCATTAAACTTTTTAAGACCACTTTTTAAAATTTAAGGTGACTTATTCTGTAGTATTCAACAATTTGAGCTTATTGATCTCCCCCTCTTATCATCCCCCCATCCCTTCCCCTTTTAAATGTGAACATTTTGGAGTAGAGTATCGCTTTCAGTTCTTCAACAGTCTTCTTCAATTCTCATGACAATCTTAGGAATCTACTGTTTTAGGTTATTTTATCACCATGTCTAGATCTGATCCTGTTTTTTTGTTCCTTGGGTTCAAGATTTTTGATGAATGTTTTACGTGGAAGGATCATTTTCGTGTGATGGATATACCCTGGATAGAAGTTCAGGTTCCCTAGGGCCTGGACAGTAATTCATTGGGTAGGGTGCTTGCCTTGCACACAGCAGACCCGGGTTCGGTTTCTGGCATCCCATATGGTCTTGTGAGCACTGCCAGGACTAATTCTGGAGTGCTGAGTCAGAACCCTGAGCATTGCCTCGTGTGGCCCTAAAACACACACACACACACACACACACACACACACACACACACACACTCACACACACACACACACACACACGCACACTCGCACACACACACCAAAAAAAAAAAAACAAAAAACAGAAAGGTGCCGTCTCAAGCCTGTTTAGCCCCTAGGAAATGGAGGCAGTTCTTGGATTTGTCCTGACTAACTGAACTCTGGGCTCAGATTCAGAACTTGTGGGGTGTCAGGGGTTCTCTAGCTCTGCCCGGGTCAGGGCTGGGGAAGCTTTGCCTGATTTCCTCCAGGTGCTTTGGGCGGGAGTGCAAGGGTTGCTTTCCCTTGGAGTTTAGCAGAGGGGCCAGGACAGCTGCTTGCTGGTCAGGAGAGTTTGTTTCTTCTCAGCAACCTATTGCTATTTGTTTACAAACCAGCTCTTCCATTTAAGTTTTATCTTCTTGTGGCATGTGAAACTATCTGAAGACAAGAGGCTGTTTTTGTTAATCACCATCTTGTGGGTTTTTGAAGGGAGGGAAAATGTGATGTTTTGTGGCCTCTTTGTAGTTCAGAAAGAGGTTCTTAGATGCAGGAAATCACACACAACTCAGACTTCTAAATGAAAGCAAATGTTTGCTTTTACTGTTAAAAGATTTTCTTGGCTGCATTCGAATAAAGGAATATTTCCTTCTCACTCCCCCTTTATCCTTGTTTGGATATTTTAAATTTTTATTTATGTTTTGTTAGTTGGGCTCAGTTCTTTGTACCCCAGTAAGCTGCCTGGAGCTGGCTTGCTCTGGTAGTTAACACTGCATTGTGTTTTTGTAGATGCTCTTGCAGCCTAGGGGAAGACCTTTCATTTTCCTTCCTCACCATTCATGGTTCTCACCTTTATTTCTTCTTTCCTAAAATTTTACTTTTTCTTTCATTTTCTTTTTGTGCTATAGAATAAAGTAATTTGGGAATTTGGTGCTTAAAATGTAGCTTAGAAGTTATTTGTATTCATTTTTCCTTCTGTTTTGATTCTTGGGCCGCAGCCAGTGGTTTTCAGGGCTTGTTCCTGGTTCTGTTCTTCCAGGTCCCTCCAGCAGTGCCTGGGGGACCGAATGGGGTGCCTAGTTTGCTGCCTACAAGGCCCTGCCGCCTTAACCTCTGTGCTATCTCCTCAGCCCCCAAACTGGAATTTTTATTTTGGGGGACTTCGGCCATACCTGTAAGGAGTAAGGCCCTCTTACTCCTCATTCTGTGCTCAGGGCTCACTCCTGGTGGTGTTGGGGAGACCTTTTATGGTGCCTTAACATGCTCAGACTGGGGTTGGCCACATGCAAGGAAAGCAATTTGCCTGCTGCTGCGTTTTACCTTAGTCCTTATGTCCATTTTAAATAAGAACATTACCTTATAACTAGTCTGGTTTATGGCTTGGTTTCTGAGAGTGTGAGACGGATATAATTTTTCGAAGGTTTTGTCTCTTGCTCTCTCCCCACACACATGCTTGAGAAACTGGCGCTACATGATTTTTTCATGCTGGATGGCTGGAGAGAAGCAAAAGTTAGCATATTTACATGGGGACAACTGATTATTTTCAGTGGTAATGATAGTCTGTAAGGCTTAGACAATTTTGAAGTAAGTGTTGTACAGAGTTCATGTACTTATCATTATACTTCCTACTTTGAAAGGGAAATGGCTTAGAGTTCTAATCAGAAGTAAAAATTAGAGTTTTGACTTAGCCTTAGCATCAGTTATCACAGGTAGTTGCATTATATTCGTGAAGAAAGATTTAGTTGACATCAACAGAAATCTGTGTGCTCCCCATACCCCGTTATTATTGCAGCTGACCCAGAGTTTTTGCTATACTCTTGCTAGCTCTTTCTGTACCACAGAACTGCAGTTTATAACCTGTATGCCAACCAGCAGTGCGATGAAAGGGCAAGGCATGCATTTTCTTAGTGGATTGTTGAATAAGCAGAATGAAATATTGCTGGGCGCCTTTTTAGGGTTTGGATCAGCTGTGTGTGTCCTTGATCAGTTTTAAAGGTTTAGTCTTAAATACTACACAACTTAACGTGTGAGAGGAACTTGAGCCTTTGTGGAAAGAAGGGTTTGCTTTTTGCCTGATACAGGATTCATGCTCCTTCTGTCTGACTGTAGGGCACCTGGGACCTTAAAGGGGATTTGGTAAGGAACATTGTTACTGACTTTTGATTTCTTAACATGATTAATTTATATCAGCTATTATTTTAAATAGGATTATATTCTGTATATTCTGCTTCTATAGATCCATGGATTATTTTGGTTAGAGATTTTTGGAAATGTGAGGAAATACAACTGGAAAATATGGTAATTGTCAAAATTATGAGGGCCAGTACCTTGTAACAACCTTTCTTTATGGAGAGCTTAAGGCAGTTTATATGTTCTCCTTAATCTCCTTGATGGTCCTGTCGAGCAAGCAGCAAGCTTGGATCCATGTATTTATTTAAATAGCTTCTGTCCGTGGAGTACCCTGCCGTTTGCCAAGCAGTGGCATTCCGCTGGCCTCCTTGAGCAGATGACACTGGGGCTTAAGGGCTTAAGAGACAAGCCTGGAGTCACAGTAACGGAGGATCAGTGCAGACGGGGGACCTGGATTCTAGCTTGTCTGCATTTAGGACTGAGACTGCACAGGAAAGTCGCTGTGAGAGGGAAATAGTAGGTTTCTTGACTTCCCTCTCGGGACTTGCCATGATGGTTCCAAGTAGCAAATTGTGGGCTAGTTTCCCTGAAGTTCTTGGCTGCAGGAGCAAGATGTTACTGACATTCCAAGAGCTTTTACACTGTCTTCACCAGCTAGAGATGTGATCTGTACATTTGTGTGTTCTGCCTCCTCCTCCTCCCTCTCTCTTCCTCCCCCTCCTTCCTCCCTCCCCCTCCTCTCTCCCCCACCTCTCTGTCTTTCTAGTGTTTGGGCCTGTGCTAAGGAAGATAGGATCCCCAAATTTAAATGTGTTGCCCGACATCTACTTTTAAAAGAGCACTTACTAAAAGCATCTCACACTGCATTCCAGAAGTCCACACCACAAGACCCCACCGGATAGGAATTTATTTCTGCCACTCTCCTGTCTCTCATCAGACTGTAAGCTCTGTGGGCACAATATTTTTAACTGTTCTTTGCCATGTCCCTGATTCTGAAAATTGTGCCTGTCAAAGAGCAGGTAGGTGGTTCGTGAGCTATTTGATGGCTGAGGGGATACCAGCGTTAGGGCACGCTAGCCAAGATGTGTGATGTCTGTGTTTTTAATGGTGTTTAGGTGGCAAGCTAGTGAGGGCTGAGTTTCCAAGCATAGCCATATCCGTGTTACCCGCTTCTTTGTGAAAATTGAGGAAGCAAAAAAAGGAGAAGTGAAAGCAACTGAACTTTAGTATGCCTGTCAGGGGTGAGTGAGGGTGGTTGAAGCAAGGGCCCGAGAGACAGTGTGCAGGATTAAGGACTGGACTTGCTCTGATCCTGGCTCTGCATGTGCCCAGCACTGCCAGGAGTGCCCCTGAGCACTTCTGGGTGTTCCTCCCCAAGAAAAAAAGAATAAAATAAGATACATTCATTTTAGCTTGTTGAAGCAGCTGCTTCCCCCCCACCCCCCTTAATTTTTTGTGGGAGTGCCTCCAAGCGCCTCTGGCCTCAGAACACCCTTTCCCATTCTCGGCCAACAGGGCCATATGCTTCCATACTGGGATTTGGTAGTGTGGTGCCGGTTGACTCAGCTGTGCTTCGGCCACCAGGCCACCCTGGCAGTGTTTTATGGGGGGACTTTTATTGTTTTGGGGATCAAACTCAGGCCTTTTTGGGGGGGCGCACACCTGGTGGTGCTCAGCACTTAATCCTGGCCCTGGCTCAGCGAGTCACTCCTGGTGATGCTGTGGGCTGAATCTGCTGGGCCACATGCAAAGCAAACGTCCTACCTGCCGTACCAACCCTGCAGCCTTGATTCGCAGGTTCTCGTACATGCAGAACATGCATGTTGACCTTGAGCTGTCTCCCCGTTCCCTGAACCTGCCATTTAGAGATGAAAACATGAAATCTTCATGGCTGAATTTAAAATTCAGCTCGAAAGCAAGCATCCTTCTAGCACTAGTCCTCTGCATTTGAAGGACTTTCTTACTGTTAATAGGTCACTTGTATGCGGTTTGAGTCAGTGTGGGGAGATAGTGATCTTAACCATATGTGGTGTATTGACTTAACTTCCCTCCAAATCAAAAGCAAACTTCTAGTTCTCTTTAAGGGACAAGAACTTTGAAGATTCCATTTTTTAAAAAAATATTAATGGGGAAGGTATGGTGTTCAGAGTAGTAATTACAATAGTGAAATGTAAAATTTTAGAGGCTTTACTGTGGTGGGTGATATTTCATTTATTCTCTCAACCTTATTGTAGTATACTTTTAAATATGAGGAGACTGAGGCACAAAGAAATGGAATACTTTAGATCAGTGAGCAAATCAAATAGGTTTGAAGTTTGAGTCTGTTTCAGACCACTGATGAGATAGATATTTTTGCTGTATTCCAAATGCTATTTTGATGCTGGGATTCTTCATTTTCCCTGCATCTGTCCTTTTCCTTAGTCAAGTATTTTACTGAGTATGGAGATTCATATTCTAGTTCTGGTCTTGTGTGATATTGATTAGTACTTTTTAACTTTTCAGGATCACGTTTTCTCAGCTTAAACGAAGGATGCAAGTGAATGCTGAGATCTTTTACCTTTCCTGGTATAAAATGACTAAATAGTTTTGATTTGTTATTTTAGGGAATCAGTGAGCAGACATTGTGTTAATTGCTTCTTCCTCCTCTTAGATAGTTTCTCCTCCCCCTTTTTAAAGGTCCTTTTAAAACCTGTTTTTAGAAAGTCCAAATTGTCGATGAAATTAGTAGAAATGTGTATTTTATAGTACTTAATATTTTATAAGGTATATTCTTATTCATTATCTTATCTAAGCCATAATGTTAATCATTTCCTCCATTCTAAAGATGAGTAAAATGAAACTCAGATGTTACATAATAAAATCCCATAGTTATTGCATGGTTCAGATAGAATTCACTGATTTATCTTAAGGCTGCAATCAAGTATGCATATTTAGGGTTACTGTGGGGGAAAAAAAAGTTAACTGTGAAAGAAATGTTGGGGCCAGAGCGATAGTACAGTGGGTTGGAGGGTGCTTGTTTTGTACATGATTGGCTGGGTCGATCCCTGGCATCCGTGAGCCCACCAGGAGTGATCCCTGAGTGCAGAGCCAGGGGTAAACCCTGAGCACCATTGGCTGTGGCCCCCAGGTGTACAAATAAAATTAGTGCTTCATTTTAATTTTTGTTTTATTTGTTTATGGGCCACCCCCAGGTCGGTGCTGGAAAGTTGCCCGTGGCGGTGCTTATGGGACCATGTAATGCAGGAATTAAACCTGGACTTTCTGCATACAAAACTTGTGCTCCAGCCTGTTGAACTCTTGCCCCAGTACTGCTAATGCTTATTTAAAGTGATCAATTTTTATAACTTTTTCTGGAATCTATTGAATACAAATAGTCCTATTTCTGAAATTAAATTATTTCTGAATTGAACACAGATTATGTTGTGACCTAATAATTTTATGCTCAAGTATTAAGGGATATATAGTAGTTTATTACCTGTGGTGAATTAACTCCTGAGATTATTTGCCTTTCTAAAATTGCTGTGGTTGGCAGTTTCTGTGACTCAGGACACACAGGGTAGAAGCCTGTCTGTAAATGGGCTTAAGGGAGAGTTTATGCTCTTAAGCCCCTTTTAGGTCTCCAGCATCGGCGCATCAGGGATCCTTTGTTTGGACATTTCAATTTAGTTTATTGAGGAAGGGAAAATATTTAATCTTGGCCTTTCCTTTTTAAGATGATGAATCAGCACATGGTAGGGATCAGCTTTGCTAAGGTATAAACTCCGAAGGGGAAGAGTATGTTTTGTTTAATGCTGTATCCCTAGCACCCAGCATGATGCTTGGGAGACAGTAGAGAAAATGAATGCTTAGAATAAGGGCAAGGCTTCATTTCATTGCATTTCCTCTAGCACTTTTTTGGGGGAGTGTTGAGGGTAGGGGTCTGGGACACCCTTGGAGGTGCTCAGAGGGATCATATCTAGTGCCAGGGGTGGCCAAGAGACTTACCTCCTGTACTATCTGTCTTGCCCTCCTCTAGTCTTTTGAATTGAGTACCAACTCATCTGTGTAGAAGCTATATTTCCAAGCTCTTAGGAGCTGGATTTATGAAGTGCAAAAAGGCCAAGATAGGCAATTGAGCTTTCTGACAAGAGTCCCCGAGTTGGCAAGTGGGCATCTTTTAAAAGTTTAGGACAGAATTAATTTTTCAGATCATTTATTTCTGCACTATCTTTTACCTTTTAGATGGTTAAAAAATGATCAGTATTAGCAACTGGAATTCAGAATTTCACTGCTTCACACTAGAAACATAGCATTACGGGTGTATACTCACTTTTATAGAAGAAGATGTTATTAAAGAATCATTTAAATATTTTTTATTTTAGTTTCTGTAATTGACAGTATTGTCAGTAATACATTTTCATGTAAACATCTTTCTGCCACATCCTTGCCACTGGGTGGTTTTCTTCCACCAGTCTCAGAGAGCCCCTGGGCCCCTAATTTGTAAACTCAGTTCTGTAGACCAGTTCACAAATGCTTTAGGCCGTTTGTTATTCCTTACCTATGGTTCTTGATGCCCCATTTGTGAGAGATCATTCTGGGTCTGCTCCTTTCCTGAGTGATTTCACTCAGCATGGTAAGTGGAATAGGTGCTGGAAAGGCAGTGGATAAGTGTTGGAAAAGGTTATGTCAAAAACAACTATGAATAACCTTGTAAATCAGAGACTTTAATAAAATTCAAAAAAGATTTTGGTCAGTGTTTAAAAAAGCCCTGTAAACTTTTTTTTTTTAATTTGAATTTGTTTATTTTTAATTAGTGAATCACCGTGAGGGTACAGTTACAGATGTATACACTTTTGTGCTTATGCTTCCTTCATACAAAGTTCGGGACCCCATCCCTTCACCAGTGCCCATTCTCCACCACCAGTAAACCCAGCATCCCTCCCACCCTCCCCAATCCCATCTCCCCCCACCCCGCCCTGCCACTGTGGCAGGGCATTCCCTTCTGTTCTCTCTCTCTAGTTCGCTGTTGTGTTTTGTAATAAAGGTGTTGAGGGGCCACTGTGCTCCGTCTCTAACCCTCGTTCAGCCCGCAATTCCCTTCCCCCACATAAGCCCTGTAAACTTTATAACCTGGACCATGCTGAATTATTCCTTTCCTAGTTATAGCCAGGTCTGTAGAGTAAGAGCTTGTAACTACAAATAGGTAACAGCTTTCCCCTTTGTGTATCTCTGTGAGATAACAGTGATACTGATAATCAACATATAGGAGTGCCTGCTGCATACTAGATGATGCACTGAGTGCTTCAGATACTGAAAAAGTTGATTTGTTTAGTTCATAACCCTATGAGGAAGGAATCTGGCTGTTTCTACTGGGAGGAAAGGAAGGTTGGGAGAAGACATTTGACCTTGCTTTTATAACTAGTAAGTTGCAGGTTAGGTTTCTAGCCCAGGCAGTTACACTAGAGAAAGTCCAGTTCCCTCCGAGCCATTGGCAGTATCTACTTTCTCTGAGACCTGCCTGGAAAGCTTGTTTTTGAGTTTCAAAGGTAACCATTTGTGTTCTGTACACAGTGAACTTAAATGTTACAAATAGTGGTGTGTTCTTTGGGGCACATACTTGTATCAGAATTGAGCTTTTTGCCTCCGAGGCTGTGGAAGATAGGGGAATGGCAGACTGTCTTACTAAGTGGAGGCCCTTTTCTGTTCAGCTCCCCATCCTGTTATAGGAGTCTGGCGCTGAGGGTCTGCTTACTCAGCCATAGAAGTGGTGATAACTTTGGTCTTCAGATTTAATCTTTAATATACAGAATAATTTCAGTTTTGCTTTGCGAAATATTCATTTGGAGTTGATTTTCAGCTGGAGCTGCGGGGCCGTGTTTGGGATCCCTGGCTGTGGAGAATTGTGTGACTTTTCTTGTGAGCAGTGCACTGAC
This sequence comes from Sorex araneus, assembly GCF_027595985.1. Lineage (NCBI taxonomy): Eukaryota > Metazoa > Chordata > Mammalia > Eulipotyphla > Soricidae > Sorex > Sorex araneus. The sequence continues at coordinate 86,273,302 of NC_073302.1, read as the reverse complement.
TTAGTGAAACAGTCAATTCCTTGTATTTTTTTCTTTTTTAATTTTGGAGCCACATCACTCCTGGTGGTGCTCAGGGAACCATATGGGTTATTGGGGGTTTGAACCATGGGCCACATGCAAGGAAGGTACCTTAATCTCTGTACTATTCCTCTATTCTTTTTTGTTTTGGCCACACTTGGTGGTGCTCAGGGCTTACTCCTGGCTCAGTGCTCATTGGGCACTCTTAGCAGGGCTTGGGGGACTGTATGGGGTGCTAGGGAGCAAATCTCGGTTGCCTGTGTACAAGGCAAATGCCCTACCTGCTGTTCACTGTACCACTGCTTTGGCTCCCCTCTCGATTCATTTTTCACTGGGTCTTCTACTGATGCCAGATGATGACAGGCCTGTAGATATTTTTTCCCTGTGACTGATATTTTTACAACAGGCACAGTACCTTTTATAACCGTAGAGCATGTCCAGAGAATTAAAATCCATTGAGTGACTGACTGGGGTCAGAGTTGAATAGAAGGGCTGTGAGATAATACAGTGGATACAGTATATACCTTGCATGCAGCCGGCACCCAGCTTTCCGTTATGGCCCCCAGAACCGCACCAAGGGAAGAGTCTTGTGCACAGAGCCAGGAGTAAGCTCTGAGCACTGCTGGATGTGGCTCCGAAACAAAACAAAAAGGCTGTAATTGAAATTCTCGAGTTGATATTAGAGGACGCACAGAACCTTAAATATAAACACAATGAGTGCCTTCTCTGTGCAAGCGGAGTCTGGATATTGATCAGTCAACGGGACACCAGAGTCCCAGTGAAAGAGTCAGAAAACTTCTCTAGCCAGGGTCGTTTCTTTCCTCAAAGACATTGGACAGAGCCTGGAGATAATTCTACTTGTCACTGGTCGAGGCATTGCTGGTATCTCATGGGCAGAGGCACGCATAAGACTTGTCTGGCTTCTCAGACCGTCATTTGAGAGACCTTCTCAAACCACGCTCTTCAGGTTCTTCTCTATCTGGTGGTGGTGGTGGGTTCTTATTTTTTTTTTCTTTTTTGGGTCACAACCCAACGATGCTCAGGGGTTACTCCTGGCTTTGCAGTCAGGAATTACTCCTGGCGGTGCCTGGGGGACCATATGGGATGCCAGGGATCGAACCCGGGTCGGCCGCGTGCAAGATAAACGCCCTACCTGCCGTGCTATCGCTCCGGCCCTGGTGGGTTCTGAGTCCCAGAAGTAGACTTGAGAAAGTATTCTTTCAATAGATAACCTTTTTTGGGGGAGCTTTTTGAGCCTTCCTTTGTTGCTCAACATTCTCAGACATTTTAGGCATTGTGTGTTTGGTAACCAGTTATAGATGATAGATTGGGCCCCTAGGAGTTCCCCCGTGACTCCTCAGAGTGATCTGTCATAGTTAAGGGTACAGGTCTTCTCTCTCTCATGTAGCTGTTGGTCGAAGCACAGTGCATTTTGCGTGTCTTGTCTTACCTCAATCAAAATGGAGCCTTGTCTTTTCTAAGTAGCCTTTGAACCTAATTTTAATTTGTGCCTTCGTTTGTCTTCTTGCTTTGTGTGTGTGCGCGCGCGTGTGTGCGCACGTCCACTATGAGTGTGAGTGCTTGTTTTAAAGACTTGATTTCTTCAGGGCATAGAACAGTTTTGGAATGTGGTTTACTTCTAAGTGTGTCTACCTTGGTTAACCTAAAAAAAATTATGTAGTTTACCTGAAGTGGTCAGTAAAAGACATGGTTGCAACTCCATAGTTCCTTCAACACTTTTGGCTACGTTGGGGAAGGCAAAATGCTTGCTTTGGCTTCTTGATAGAGACATGTTATCCTACCAAGCCCAGAGTGTCCCTCTGAGGCTTTCACCTTTATGTTAGTTCGAGGGATGTGGAGATGACAGCTTTGCAGCTCTACTTTCTTGTAGGACATTTTTCCCCCTTAAGTTTATGAAGTATCAGATTTAGGAGATAAGGGTGGGGCATGTCCATTTAAGTACACAAACTTTGCCAGTGTGGCAACAGTGTTTCCAGTGGCTGCCCTAGGGAGAAGGCCTGCAGTTGAGACCTACTTTAACCTGGTCTAAGCAGGACTGATAGCATTTTCTTAGAATCTAAGCAAGATCAGGATATTTTGATCAATTTAGGGTGCCTGTAGAATATAGAGAGAGGGCTAGATATTTGTTAAATTTGATTGTGGTGTGTGATATTCATGACATTGTTCCAGGTTAGTTATAAGTCCCCAATATTTCTTTTTTGTTTTTGCTTTTGTTAATTTTTTTTGGGGGGGGTCACGTGGCATTGTTAAGGGCTTACTCCTGACTGTGCACTCAGGGATCACCCCTGGCAGTGCTCAGGGACTATATGGGATGCTGGGGATCAAACCTGGGTCAGGCATGTGCAAGGCAGGCACCTTACCCACTGTACTATCACTCTGGTCCACAAGTCCCAATTTTTCTTTGAGACTTGTTTTTTACTGCTTGGTGGCATGCTTTCATCACGTTTATTTGTTTGAGGTTCAATCTCTCCTCAACCCCCTCCATTAACTTTCTAAGTAGCCATTAACTTGGCTACTTAAAATGTATGCAGCTAGACCTATAAAGATAGAGAAGATTATAACCTAGAAAATTAATCCTAAAAAAGAATTTGTTTTTAAATTTTTATTAGTGAATCACCATGAAGTACAGTTACAGACTTACAAACTTTCGTGCTTGCGTTTCAGTCATACAATGGTTGAGTACCCATCCCTCCACCAGTGCCCATTTTCCACCACCCCTACCCCATCCCTAAAAAAAGAATTTAATTCACCGGAGGTTTATTTACCCTTCATTGAGGTAGCTGTTAGTTAAGATAGTATTTCTTCAGTCTTCTTTCACCTGTGTGTGGACTGGTGCATATTCTGCATACCATAGGTCCACGGACTGGCAGTTGTAAATAAGTGGTTTTCAGCCTTTCTGCACCTGTGGAGTGGCACATGTTCCATGTATTGGTGACCGAGGTACGCTGGAAAGAATTGGTAGTGCTGGACACTACCAATTGTTGAGAAGGCTGTGGGGGTCTTGAGTTATTCATTCAACAAAATGGATTCTTTTGTGTGAGTTCCGTGTGAATTTGACCCATGGACAGGATGCCTTAAGGGCAAGACGTGAAATCATGGTAGAACCTTGCCACTTTGGAGATAATGATGACATGAGAGAGTGATGATATTAGATTGGGGATGTAAACACGAGACATAGAACTGTGTTATGTTAGAGATACTGATACTTTTATAGCACTTGGGCCAGTGAGAATAGTATACAAAAAGCATGTGTTGATGGCACTGTTGTGACATCAGAAGAAGAAAAAGACATCTCCCTGGCTCTGGAGTGGTTGTAAATGCTGTGACAAGGAAAATAGGGACATTTTAGTGGGGCTTTTGAGGGATAGGAACAAAGGACAAAGGAGGTGGCCAAGTGCATGTCCATCATTTTCAGCTTGGTTGGTGGTAGAGGGAGGAGGTGGGTTTACATCCATTACAGAGATCTTGAGTACTACTTACAGACAGGGGTGCTTCTTAGCTACATATATTGTACAGATATTCAAGAAATGTTGGTTGAAATTCTTTGAATGGAGAGGGACATGGCTGGACATGGAATGACAAAGGGGACTTAAAATGAGCCTGCAGCAGTTTCTTTTATGAGTCTGGTAGAAAAATTCTGTGCAGATAGAATCATTGGCAGAGGAGTCTCTGGTGTGGACAGACCTTGCTCTTGATTCTGCTGCTGGAGTCGGGGCCTGAGAAGGGAAGGCGAGTGATAGAGCAGGGGGAGGAAAGGAGAGGGTGCTTGTTGGTTCTCTCTTCTGTGTGTCTGTATCGGCACCTTCCCTTTATCTCCTGCCAAATTTCTATGCTGCCAAGAACCTCAAGGATCTCTTTATAGTGTTTTGCTGTATCAGTGCCTTTCTTCTAGTGGGCATTGATTTTAGGAACTTATTGTAGGGAAGGTGTTAAACCTTCCTATCAGTGTATGGGATTGTTTCTTTTCATCATTTTGCTTGATTACTGCTATGACCTTTATTATAAAGTACCTAAAAGTGGGAGTTTGAAAACTTTGACTTTTTTCCTTTCAAAGTTTTTTAAACCTCAAAATGGGTAGAGAATCCTCTAAATTATTCATCAGCTATCAAAATTCTATACTCCAGCCATTCTTACCATTTCAGTTTTTCTGTCATTGGGATAACAACTGTGGTTAGGTTACTGATTCTGTATATGCATTTCATGTTGAGAAATTTTCTATAAAAATGCTTATCTATAATTGTCTTAAGTAATGACTATATTTTGAAAGAAGTAGTTCTATTTTTTTGGTTGTAGCTGATAAAGTGAAACACCTAAACGACAATGGATGCTATATTCAGTGTGAACTTTACGCATATGATTAGTTTTATTCTTTTCCCCCTATGATATGAGAGATCTTTTGCATTGTAAAATTTTCTCCCCTTCCTGATCCTAGTCTGAAGTTTCCATCATTGAGTGAGAACAGCAGTGATGGGAAGGAGAGCTGAGTAAACATAGAATTAAAAAGGCCATAGAGTACATTTTGGTAAACCAAAATATTGCTTGGTGGCATAAAGCCACAGATCCATTCCAAAACAAGAAATGCGGAAATGTGGTTTTGCTGTCTGTTGTGCAGTCTGTTTCAACAGTCAGAAGCATGCGTTGCTTTATGGGGTTTTTTTTTGGTCAATTCTGACCACAGATTTTAATTTCTCATTCTGCACACACCTCCTACCACACCCCCATAGATCTAGTGCTAATTTATGGGAGAATTTAATGCAGTGACATAATCGTCAACCACTATAAGAGTTAGCAGTTAGCAGTTACGGTGAACTTTCTTGTCTTGGGTACACTAAATTCAGTCTGTGCTCTGGAAACTTTCAGAATCCAAATAAAGTGATTGTCCTTACTTTTGGACTTTTCACATGAAGTTAAATTGAGATTTTGAAAAGCTGTTTGTTATTTTGTTATTGCTGCTTTTAAATTTAAAAGTATTATTTTTAAGGAAAATTGGAAAGCGAAGAAAAAAAGGCAACCTTGGCCTCCTGTTCTTACCTTCCTGCCGACCTGCAGCCCAGACCAGAGCTCTTTATTCTCTCCTCAGCAGCTGAGCTGTGGTAGAGAAGTGTTTCCCGACCTCTGCTCAAAAACTGCGGCCAGGAGCCAAAGATAGTACAGAAAATAAACAGCAGTGTTTTTAATTTCTTTGAGAAGTAAAAAAAGTATAGTAGAATGAAGACTTAACTCTTTAATTTTTTTGTTTAATTGGTAAGATTCAGCTTCTTTGTAGTTAGCATATCAAGTCAATTCTAAATGTTTGTAGGGTCTGCATTTTCTGGGGGGCCCTCCAAGCCATTGTTGACCAGTGGTGTCGATGTGACAGTGTGAAGAGCCCAGAGACCTGGGCCGCCCCGGGGGTGCTCAGGTTCTCGAACCCAGGTCAGTTGCGTGCAGGGCATGGCCGCTTGCCTCTGTGCATGTCTCAGCAACTTGGAATTCTTAATTAAAGAACTTAGTGTAGAATTTTTGTTTTTCATCTCCCACCATCTAGCAAATGGAAAAGATGTATTTCTCAAAGACTTAGATAACTAGTCTTAAATTGCAAAAGCACAGTTGTATCAGAGCAGCTCTTTACAAGAAGCCCAACTTCCTTTTTTTCCCTTTCCCTCCCCCTGCCCCCACCTTGATTGTCTTTACTTCTTATTGCCATATATAAAATTTACTGCAGCCAGGGCAAGTATCTATTTACCAAGAGGAGAGGAGCCTTTGCCAGTAGTGGAACATAAATATTGAGGATGTCTTTTCTGGGTCATAGTGCAAGAAAGTGGAGAAACAGCAAATTTCCTGGGCCTGGGCCTGTGACCTCATGCTTCTCTCCAGTCATGAGGCACTGCCCTGTGTTACGACTCTGTCAGGAAATCTGCCCTCTTCCCCCTTAGCTCTGTGCCGTTCCCCAGGGCAGTGTAAATTAATGAGGGATGCCTTTTTAATTGAGAGGCAGGAAGGGCTTGAAGCTTAAATCAATACATCACATTACAGCTGCTCAATTTGTAGCAATATCTAATCTCAGTTCTATTACAGAAGTGAACTACTTATCTTAAAGGATTTTAATCGTAAGTCTCACAAATATTTCTACTAACCAGATATGGGGCAGCTATTATTCTTGTCATTTCATGGTGCTGGAAACGGGGTTTGAAATCTTTCACAGGTTTGCTTAAAGTAATGGTTCAGCTGGTTAAGTAGTTAAGAGAGTCCAGGATTTAGAGGTTCACAGAGGTGCATCTGGTGCTGGAGAATATTCTGTCGTGTGAGTCTGGGTTCTTACCTTGCCTTTCCTAAGCTGTTCACAAAGGCCTTGAAATAGGCTGCTAACTTCCATATTTAAATGAATAATGAGATGCTGCAGTCTTACTCTGGTTTAGACTTCAGTTTGTATTTATGTTGCGTTCTTTGTGCTCCTCTCATTGTCCACATCTGGCAAAGCCACAAGTGCTCCTGGTTTCCCTTGGGCATTGTGTCTGGGTCCTTGTAGCCACCGTTACTCTCCCTCAGATCCTGTCGCGTCCGTGTGAGCTGCATGCGGGACTCCCGGCTGCTGTTGCCTCAGAAACTTGGCCTTTTCCATTCCTTTATGGAGCTTGCAGAAGCTCAGGGTACATTTCTTTTTTTTCACCCACCTTCAGAAAATCCTGCTAGTACTCCCAGTCTGGCTTTATCCCCATTCTCTTTTCTCTTTTTACCTTTTTGTGTAGGCTGTCTTGCCCATTTGATCCCCACTTTTTCATGATTCGGGGAAGCTTACAGGCTCTTAGAGTCAACATGTCCGTCCCTGAGTGACATCCTCCCCCACAAGTTTGCATGTCAGATGCTCTGTTTCTAGAGTGCCAGCACCATCCGCCCAGTTGCTCAAGCCAGAAGCCCAGAGGCAGGTAGGCAGAAGATTGTCCTTCCCTCTCAGCCAAGTCTGATTATCTGATCTCTTGGAATCTACCTCAGTTACTCTTGGGCCTATCTATGTACTTCTCTTCAGTTATCTGATCCTGCTGGATTATTTGGAGCTGCTTTATTCTTCTCTGGTGTTATCTGTAAAATGGGTAAAAAGTAATCCTCTGCGAATTGTGCTCCCACGTGAACTCTGGCACTGAGGAGGTGCTGCATGAGTGTTGGGGGCAGAGGGCTGGCCGCGATTAGAATCTGCTGCAGTGAAGATGCCTCTCCCGTGAGTAATGCAGCGATGTCCCAACTGGTTGGACCTGGTCGGAATAATCCCCAGGCCCTGGCTTTTCTGGATCTGCTGCCTCAACCCTATCTCTCACACGGGTGCAACAGGCCACTCCTTCCGGGGACTTGGGGACTTGTCTCCTCTGGCCCCTCCCTTCTGCTTTGCAGGCCAGTTCCCATTCTCCTCACCCAAGGAGATAGACTCCTCTCAGACATTTGACAGTACCCCATGTTTTGCACTTTTCTCACTGTTTCTCTCCTGTGCTAGGTTATGGGCTCTGTGAATGCTATCTCTTCCCCTACTCTCCTCAGACGCAGTGCCAGGCAGGAACTGAAAGTTATGGAATTAATATGGCATATGTATTGCTCTCCTACCAGGGGGTTTCTCTCCCCACAGGGTTTCTTTCACCCCTCCCTGGCCTTTTCAGGGCTTCTCCATTACCTTGTAGGTATCACATGGAGTTTGTGATTGTTAATTTCTATTTGGTCTTTATCCATACTGAATTATAAACACTTGAAGGGTCCAGATCAATTCAGTATTCACTGCTGTTTATACTGTAGTTTTTAGCTTACAGTTGGAGTGAATGAATGAGCTAATGTCTAAAATGTCTATTATCCTACACTTGCTGCTGTAGGAATTCGTTTGGTTCCTATTCTGAAATGATCTTTTATCCTCCATATTTCTTCCTAGGGTGATTTTTTTTTGTGTGTGTGGTTATAAAACTTCTATCCTTCTGCAGCCATTCAAATAGAATCAGTGGCAAGACGAGGGTGGTGGAGGGCAGAATGCATTGATGTGTCTTTTGACCTCCAGGAGTCTTGTTTTTATCAGAGTTTTTCTAGGAATTGTCCTTGATAGGTCTCCGCTGCCATCCAAATAAAGTTCAAGCATTTAAGATCTTTCTGAGTCTAACCCTGGTGAAACTTTTCTGACCTTATTTTCCACTCTTTTATTGCATGCATCCTGTGCTCTAGCTTAATGGTTTTCCATTCTTCTTGTACGTTAGAATCACCTGGGGAGCTTTAAAATAAAATCCTAAAGCCTGGCTTCTACCCTCCTGGAGGGTGAGTTAATTGGTCTGGGGTGAGAGTGAGACTTTTGGGCACTGGCGTTGGTGAAGGGGCCCCTCGTAATGCTAGTGAAAAATCTACCAGCTGCAAATCAGGGCTGCAGATCAATGCTCAACACGTCCCCTCGAAACATGGCTTCTTCTTAGAGCTTTGGGAAGGTTGGGTTTCCTAATCAAAAACATTTGGCTAGTACTGCATTTTATCTTTTCTTTTTTGAAGTTATTAGATAACATTGCCAAACTGGAGATTGAGACATCCCACAGGAGAGAAACGTATTAACACTTTCATCTCTCTCCAGTTCGTCTGTCTAATCAGGGAGCCCTTTAACAAACACCTGTTAATAACACGTGCAAAGCTTGGTATAGGGCCTGTCCTGTCCGGGGCAGTGCTGCTTCCCGACCTGCCAGCTTTCAAGTTGTTTCTTTGTTTTCCCCTGGTCATTTCATCTAGGCCCACCCTCTGCACCTACCTTCACCTTGCCCGTTTGTCTTCAGCACTTCAGTGTCTGAGAATCCTCTTCACATTTTTGGATGTTTGCTCTGCGTTTTGTCTCTGTGGTGTTGTGAACTCCACGGCAGCCGGGACTTTGTCTCCTTCACCAGGGTGCTCCCTTCAGCACCTAAAATAGATCTGACAAATAGTAGGTGTGCAGGTATTTGTTGAACAGACAGAAGAACTGCAACACATTCATGGTCTGAACCATTTTGTGTCATTAACATGTTCAGATATTTTTATGTGTCAGCATAGTTTAAAAGTAGCTTACAATTCATTTTAATCATAATTGGGATTAGAAATGTGTAATAATAATTTCTTATAGCTTTTCTTTTCTCAGCCAACTAAAGAATTTAAAAAGAAAGCAAACAAAAGTATATCTGGCATTTGAAATGTATTACAGGGAAATGCTACTATTTTTATGATTATGAAAACTATAGAAATCTTTGGCAGGAGACTTTATTCTTTTTAAATCTTTTAGCAAGCTTATGCACCCCCAAATCAGGGGAAACAAGAAGGACCACACCTGTTGTGTATGTCAGAGGCTTAGATGAGGGATCAGCAAGCGAGAGTGGATTTTTGTGCCAGAGATACTGTGCTTCTGACTAGTAAATAGGCAAGGAATTTGCTTCCTAACTACTTGAACCCAACTCCATGGGGAGTGCTCACTCGAGTGAAAGTACCGTGGAGGTTTGGCATAGGTGGAATTTGTGTTCCTGCCTCCAGACCTGAGAGTGAGCCTGTTACAGTAGTTCCCAAACCAGCCAGAAAGGGCTTTGATGGTGACTTTTCTTTCAGGGTTTCATCACCCCAAGCTGGATTCCAATGGTGTCAGGTTTGAACAGGATTGATAGGCTGACCTGCACATGTGATGGGTGGGAGCGTAAATAGTCCTTGACTATATCTTGAACTTTTAGGAATTATTCTTTTGGTTCCTATGAGATGAGACCTGCTACTACGTGGCTTGGACCTGCCTTGGCCTGTCGGAAAAACTGCTGGTTCTCTGGAGCTAACCGTTACAGCTTGATCATGATGTAGACACATGTATGTCTTTCATACATGGCTAATATGCAAGGTGCTGTCTGACAGGTGCCTGCAGCCTGGTGTGAGAAGTCTCAAGAAAGAATTTCAGGGATATTTTTATTATTTCTAAAAGAATCTGTAACACATTTCCTGCTGACTTTTCAGTAGAAAACTGTAAATTTTTTTAAATCAGTTATGAGTAGTTCAGAGTGAATTTATCTTTTCTTTTCTTATACACTGTAATTTACCTTTTTTTTCCTAAAGTAGAATGATACCCAAAGTGCCAGAAAAGATATGTCGCTGGAGTGAAAGTCAGATTAGCATGTAAGCAAGTCTTACTATATTTCCAAACAATTCTGGCATATTTGCACAAGATTTCAAAAGATAGTAATCACAGAAACTGAAATGCGTTTTTTTTTCTGTTTATTTAGCAAATAGTTCTGAGTGTTTTCTATGTACAGGTCATGGGACTCTAGACAGAGCTATCTCTGCCCTCAATGAGCATACGTTCTTATGTTTGTGCACGTTATTACTTGGTGGGCCTCATGCCAATGTCACTTTTGCATTTGTTCAAAAGGAAAACTTTGAGGTCTTCCTCCAGACTGAATTTGAAGATTCTTAGCACGTTAGTGTGCATGTTAAATTTTGAGAATAACCATTCTGATTCACGTCAGGAAAAAGTATGTTATAGTTTCAAACGGTTACAGTTATTTGAAGGAAAGAATGCTGTGGGCCAGATTGTGACTGAGACTGAGTCTCAAAGGCTGGTGAGTGAAAGTGTCTGAAGATGTCTCATGCCTGAAATGATGAGGAAGGCAGGAGCCGAGAGATGATCTGGGGAAGGCTGTTCCAGGCAGCGAAACACTTTCAGTCTGTGTCGTGTTCTGTTCTTCCCATTTTTCTCCTGTTTTTCCCCTTTGTGCTCTGGCTAGCAGGGGGCCCATGGATTCACTTGTCTGCTTTGTCAGGATGTAGCTGGTGATGGAAGCATTTGACAGAATGGCATAAGTGCAAACAGTTCAAGACCAAAACTTAATTTTGATAAGATTCGGCTATTTATCAAAGTGAAGAGACAATCAGGGGATTGGATGGTTGTCTTGGCAGTGAAGCCTTCCAAAGGTTGACATTTGATATGATTAGGAAGAGGAAGAGGATACCAGGAGAGGAGGTTGCACGCCAGTGGAGAGGATTAGAGAAGATAGCATGCTAGGAGACATGGCCAGAGACATTGGAAAGGGGGCCACAAAGGAAATGGATCAGCACGTTTTTATTTGGCCTGAGCTAATGAGGAAAAGAAGGACAGAATCTCTCTGTGTGTGAAAGGGACTTAGTACTTTCTTGTGAATAGGTATTCTTGATGAGAGTGTGATAAGGACCATTGATGGTTTATTATTTTTTTTGGTTTTATTTTGATTTTGAAAGTTCCTTCATCCAGCTGGTAGGGCTTTTGCCTTGTATGTGGCTGACCCGGGTTCGATTCCTCCATCCCTCTCAGAGAGCCCAGCCAGCTACCGGGAGTATCCTGCCCACACAGCAGAGCCTGGCAAGCTCCCCATGGCATATTTGATATGCCAAAAATAGTAACAAGTCTCACAGTGGAGACATTACTGGTGCCCGCTCGAGCAAAATGATGGACAACAGGACAACAGTGCTACAGTGCTACACTTAAACACATGGATCATTTTGGTAAAAAAAAAGCTTGGTTGATGCTCTTTACTTGCTGTAGGCACAAGGAATGTTTACCCCTTCTCAACAGTTTAGTATAAAAATGCTTTACTGTAAATCAGCATTCAAAGGCAACTGTACAGTCATGGAAATAGGAATAAGTAAGAAAAATAAAACCCTTGGTGGAAGGACAGTGTCTGAGGCAGAGAGACAAAGGGGAGTGATCTGAAGGGGCCAAGGGCTGTAGCTTGGCAGTAAGAGTGCATGCCTCCATTGGTAGTGCCTGGGCTTAATCTCCGGCTCCGCACTGGACAGAAGGAAAGAACAGGAGATGGTTGGCAGGACTGTGGTGACATAACCAGCAGGAGTGAAGCAGTGAACATCTCCAGAGCCTCACACTCTGGCAGCTTTATGCTCAGGGGGTTGAGGTTTTTAGATGAGCTCTACCTTGTGTGAAGTCTGAAACCATGCTCGTCAGTGAAAGTTTCTTTTTCCTCCTGTTACTGACACTGTTTCCTGCCATCTTTCCCTGCCTACTCCTCTGGTTCAAGTGGTTTGACTTTGGAGATCTGAAGTGGTTTGACTTTGGAGTAATTGGGCGTGTGCACATTCTCAGCCTTAATAATGCCTCACTTTTACCATTTGCAGTAATGTTTAAGCACAGTAATCAGTATCGAGATGTGGGCAGGATAATTTGCAAATATCTGGGATTTCCTGTAGAGAACTAAAAAATCTCATGAGGTGAGAGCTATGTGTGTGTGTGTGTTTGTTCCTTATTTATTTAAACCTCTGTAAAAATGCTTCAGCAAAATACAGTGTCACCTTTGAAGACAAATAAGATATTTAATGACATGTAGGTATACTCTAATACTCTCTGGGAACAGTGCCCTATGTATTTCTGTACTGGACCACAAATAGTAGCCCATGCTAATGAGGATGAACAAATGAGGTACTTTAGTGTATTTAGTGAGCTGAATTTATAGCCCAGTAAAATGGCATAGATACGCGTTCAAAACCCAGCCTAGAGAGGGTGGGTAGGGCTCTTGCCTTGCACAGCGCCCACCGGGCTTCAGTACCAGGCACCCTATATAGTTCCTTGAGTCTCTCCAGAAGTGAACCTTGAGCACAGAGCCAAGAGTAAGTCCTGGACACTGCTGGGTGTGGCCTAAAAAAACAGAAAAAAAAAAGTTGGAAACCCAAAGCAGAGTGACATTGCTTGAGGTATTAACATTAGTAATGGTTTACCATGATTACAAATGGATTGCTTTAGTTAGACTTCTGGAGGTGGGGATTTGTAAATGAGAACGTTGAGTATTGTACTTTCACATCATCTTTCAAGGTAATGCTAATGGGATACTTTGTAGGCAGCTTCTCAGTTTTGTTGGGGGGAGCGATGATAAGATCTTTCAAGAAATGTTAATACTTAGGTAGACACTCTTGGGTAGTTTAAATTAGTTCTTTAGGGAATAGATAGATGTCCTGTTAGATTGATTTTTACAATATTAACACTTCGATTTATTCTGTATTAGTCACCAGAAACGTTGGGTTCAGAATAAATAACTGACTTACTATGAAACTCAGGTATCTGGTTTGCCAATTTGCTAGTGATGCTGACATTATCTTTGGTCTAATTCTCAAAGTTTTATTCCTGTCTGGCTTTTATTTATTCATTTTTAATGTGCAAAACAGCTTTATTAGAGGTCCTTACCTATTTTATGAAGTTGAGTTTTGGTGACATAATCAGTTTGGAAAACACTTGACTGTTTCCCCTTATATTTCATCTGGACTTTTTTTACTAAGTTGAGAATAATTTCTCATTGGTCCTCCAATGAGAAATTATTTTATTTTAATTAATAAAATAATTTTAATCCAGTAGCAGGCAGGATCAGTTCCACAAGTCCTAGCATTTCTCAGAAAATTTGGAACAGATCAATGAGCAAATGAAGATTATTTCCTGCTTAATGAAAAATTAGAGTCTTTGGGTTCTTTAGTGGAAAAAGGAGAGTGAAGAAGGTGGTTGCAAGATTCATTGCATTTATTTCAAAACAAACTTTTTAAAAAGTGTAGTAGGGAGTGTTAATGATGAATGCTTGTTTTTTGGTAAGTATTTTTAAAAATTATTTTGTATTTTTGGCTCACACTTGGTGGTGCCCTAGCCCCTGTACTGTCTCCCCATTCTCTTGATAAACATTTTTAAAGTGTGATCTTACTTAATTTTTAAATCCCTTCCCCCACCTTGTCCTTCCCTGTGTTGTGTTTCCTTGGTGGTGGTTGTGATGATTGAGAGTTGCTTCCCTACCTGCCTGCGGTGCGTGCTGGGGCCACAGAGCAGGCCGGTGCTTTAGTGCTTCCATATGTGTACTCAGATCATACACTCTTGGTTGAGACATATAATTTAGTGGATGTGGTGCTCACACTTGGTGCTCATCAGTGGTGGCACTTTTACCTGTGCTCACACACCTGTGGTTGTCCTGTGGTTAGAAATTGCCTGCAGTGTTAGGGGACGGCAGTCAGCAGAAATCCCTGGCTCATACAACAGAGCTGCCGGAATTATGTTCAGCATGCCTGACACCCAGGCCAGATGACTGACCAGATGACTGCCAGATCGGTGCTTACCTGTGACCCTTTGCTGTTCTTCTTGAACTCATTGAGATAGGCATCTTTAAGGTTTGGACAACTAACTTGCTATAGAAAACAAATTAATTTTTAAATGTTACTATCAAGAATATTTTCCTGAAACTATAATTGTTTGAATTATATTTTTTGCCCAACTGCCAAAATACTAATAATCTTATCTTTTTTTTTTCCTGTTCTATTAATACTGTGTAGTATTGTTCTTTGCTTACTCCTGGCTCTGCACTCAGGTATTACTCCTGGCGGTGCTCAGGGGACCATATGGGATCTTGGGAATTGAACCCGGGTCGGCCAAGTGCAAGACAAATGCCTTACCCCATTCGGAGGGCCTGGGAAGCTAATGAGAGTATCCCGCCTGCATGGCAGAGCCTGGCATGCTACTCGTGGCATATTCCATATGCCAAAAACAGTATCAAGAAGTCTCACAATGGAGACGTTACTGGTGCCTGATCAAGCAAATCAGTGAACAACGGGACGACAGTGCAGTGCTACAGAATTGTTCTTATTTTTTAAATTAAATTTATTTTTTTTTCATTTTTTGTTTTTTGGGCCACCCCCAGTGATGCTAGGGGTTACTCCTGGCTCTCCATGCAGGAATTACTCCTGGCCCTCAGGGACTATATGGGGTGTTGGAAATTAAACCCCAGTTGGCCATGTGCAACACAAGCACTGCACTGTCACTCCAGCTGTGTATTGTTCTTATTTTGGTGAGACTAAAAACCCCCATGAGTATTTTTAAACAGTTCCATTTTCCTTTGTTTCTGGGCCATACCCAGTGATGCTCAGGGACCAGTCCTCGTGGGCATCAGGACCCAGTGCCAGGGCTCAGTCCAGGGTAGTTAGTTGCATGCAAGGCAAGTGCCATAACCAGTGTACTCTCTCTCTCTCTCTCTCTCTCTCTCTCTCTCTCTCCCTCTCTCCCTTTCTCCCTCTTCCTCTCCCTCTCCCTCTCCCTCTCCCTCCCTCTCTCTCCCCCTCTCCCTGCCCCCTTTGGCTTTATACAGTTGCTTTGATTACTGAAATAAAGCTATTTGCTTTTTGTTTCTGTTTCTGTTAATTTTTTTTTTTTAAGGAATTCAAAGTGGAAGTATTTTTAAGAGATAACATTGACTATTTGAGGGGGGATGTTTATTTATTTTTTTATTTATTCATTCATTCATTTACTTTAAATGGCTGGCTAGTGAAATTTGTTGCAAATGATAAAATATGTATTTGGCAATTTGCTTTAGAAGTTGATGCTTTTCAGTCTGACTCGATTGAAGCATTCTTTTTAATGCATGACATTGCTTTTCTTTTGATACAAGATAAGTTTTAAATCTTCTACTGTTTCTTGAGTTGAAAAGTGAAGAGACAGGCCTGAAAGGTTCATGTGGGTGTTTGTTTCAGTATAGACCAGTCATGACAGTCGGCACCCTCCACACAGGACCTTAGGTTGCTGGTGCTCTTATTCCAGGTGTCAGACTATGCAGCCCAAGCACTGTTGTGGAATGCTTTTTATTGAGTCATTGTTGCTAAATTACCGCTTAAAAATATTTTACACAAAGGTGCTTTTAATTTTTTTCTGAGCAAGACTGCTCGTCCTTTTTTTTATTGGTGCTCTTCCCCCCCTTCCTTTGGAGGACAGCATAAAAATGTGAAATCATGGAATTAAGAAATAGAATGGTAGTGATTTGCAGGTAAGATCATTTCATATGTGGAACTCTTTTTATGTGACTCTTGATGGGTGGAGAAAATGTATTAAGATGTGAAAAATCTGTGGGTGTATTTGACAAACACTATAAGAAATTTTGGGAGCTTACGTTTGACCTGTACAATTTTCATTTTATTGAAGCCGTAAGTGCTATTTTGGAATATTAGGGGGATCTGACAACAGTAGTTAGCAATGTTCATAACGCATCAAATATCATGATTCTATCCAGTAACCCTATTGCAGTGTTTGAGAATCCCTTCCTGTTTAAATAGGCGATCTGTGAATGTACTTGCTCAGAGATGCATGAGCCACATCACCTATAAATTTGATTGGAAGCTACAGCACTAGCATGGACTGATGGATAGCAGATTAGAGCTCTGATTAACCATGTGATTCGAAGACTGGGAATATATTGTCTAAGCAAGATTCATCACACGCAATCAGAATTTCAAGTGGTCAGATGGAATTCAAATGTGTTTTGTGGCTTTCCTCCCTTAGTGCTTTTCTTCCTAGGTTGCCTTTTTTCTCAAACCTCTTTCCCCAAAGCTGAAAAATACTTCTTTGATGAATCTGCTCCTTACCCTAAAGCTGTCTGTCTGTTATTCATCAGAAAGCAGGTCGCAGTTCAGTGAGCAGAAGAAAAGATTTTAATAGAAGCTGTGCCAAGGGCTGTAATGCATCATTTTAGGGCCCTAATTACATTACAATGACAAATATCAATGGTGACAACAGCAATAACCTACATCCTTTAATGGCTATGCTGGAAAAGGAGTTTGGGCCTCACGCCATTAGATTAGACTCAGTTTCAAAACATAGGCCATTAGAAGTGTGTGTCCACAGTATTATTGGCTGATCACTGAAGCCCAGTGGAAAGGCCTGTAAATAAATGATGCCTCCTAAAGCTGAATCCTCCGGGACAAAAGAGGCAAAATTAGATGACCTTGGAAGCAGCAGCGTTTCCGAGGCAACTTTAGCTTTCAAAGTGAGGAATGACCTGCTTAATTTTATGAAATCACACTCACATCCCACCCCTCCTGCTGCCAATTAGCATGACCATGAAAATCCATTGGCATGACAACTTAAAGAAATTAAGAAGTCTTTTAAACAAAAGACTATTAAGGAAGAACTTTGGAAGTTGTCTGCCCCAGTGCCCTCCACCTTTCCCTTACTGCATTCTGTTGGGTATATGTATGTTAACATACATGAATCAATAAAACAACTTCTGTTTTTTCTGCATTTAATTTTTAGGGGAAAAAAAAAAGTTCCCCTACCTCCCCCTCCCACAGTTACTCAGACTTAAATTAGCCTAGGTCCAGAGTTAAAGAGCCAAGTAAATACCTCTTGGTCTTTATTTTGCCAGATGAATAAATTTCTTTATAGTAAATTTTATTGCCTAGAATTTTTGTAGACAAACTAAAGAACTCAGTTTTCTTATGTTCCCACACATTTTTCAACCCTCCTAGCAAGGGACTATTTTATTTGTGTAAACAACATAATGAGGAAAATATGCTTGGCAGATGGTTCTAAGCATTAGAATCATCAGTTTGGTCTGCCCCAAAGTGTCTCATTATCTTTTATTCTCTCCCCCTCCACCTCTCCCTACAAAAAGCTTAACAGCCAAATGCCTTTGAGACATGGTGCTTTCAGTCTGGTGAATGCTACTCTATTTCTCAACTCACACTGGAATTTCACCCCATAACCACTGTGGTATGTTCCTCCAGGTGGAGAGTGGTTTGGTGATTCCCATCGCAGCTTTTCATGGTGGTTTAAGCATTCTTAAAAGATAGCTAAATGCTCCATGGGGCCAGTGTAGTAAATTAAATCAGATCAGCACAGTTGGGTCCTTATTCACTGCTGCTTATTGGTGCTGGGTTTTTGTCTGTCCTGTTAAGAGTGCAGACCGGAATGGAAAGCTTAGGTTTGAAACTTCATGGTGAATTTGTATTTTCTCTTGGCTGGCAAGGTTTTTAAGGTGCTGGCATTTAAAAGATTGCATAGCTACAAAGGCAAAAGGGTGACTGATGAGAAGGAAACCTAGATTGCACAAGTGAGTATCTCGGTCATTCTGGTAATGACTTAGCAAGAAAAAGAGTGTTTTTGTCCTCTTTTTAAAATGAGGAACTGACCCCAGATGGAATTTATTTTGAGATTTTTGTAGGAATAGTAATAGCTTTGTTTTCTGTCTCTCAACACTTGTCGCCTATCTTTCCCCTATGCCGTCATTAATATATGTTATTTTGTATGCGTGTATAAAAACATGTGTTTACATGGCATATATCAAGCCTTCTGGTAATGCAAATTAAGAGGAACATTGGTAAAGCTTTGGGTAGGTAGCTTTATGACCAAAAGATGTTCAATTAAAAAAAATCTTGTAGCATTCTATTGGTGTAAAATTTCTGTGTGTACAAATAGTAGAGAATAAAAACTATTAATCTGAGGGACTTTTGCACATGTGTTGTGATAAATTTATTCCCAAGGTTAGACTTCATATATATGCAAATTGCTTTCTGCTAAGATTCTATGTTCCTAAACTTAAGCACACAGAAAATCAAAATCAGATGTAGTGAGGCACATTTGGATATTTTTGTTTTGCTTTGCTTTTTTTTTTTTTTTTTGGTCACACCTGTCTGTGCTCAGGACTAACTTCTGGCTTTCTGCTCAGGGATCATTCCTGGCAGGGCTGGGGGACCATGAAGTCCCAGGGATTGAACCCGGGTTGGCCATATGCAAGGCAGGTGCCTTAACCATGATATATCTCACCAACCCAACATTTAGACATTTTTCGATTGAAGAAAGCACGATATTTTCTTAACTGTTTATAATGAAGGATCTGAATTAATCAGCTTGTTTGGGTGGTGCAATATTCCTCTCCTTAGAAGCTGGGAACTTGATTGTCAAATCCTCATGTCTGTTGAAGGAAACTCAAAATTATAAAAATTCAATGAGTTTTACTAATCAAGAGAAGTAGAGATATGAGAAAAAACTGTATTTTTACTATCAAAACTCCAAAAAGTCAAGGTCTTATTAAAAAAAAAAATGAACAAGGGTGCTGTTGAAGGCTTTTGAAAACGGATTCTCAGTCATGAAAATTAAATTCCTTTTTATGTTGTCTGGATGCTTGAAGGTTGACTCTAAGATGAATGCTGCTTAATAAATTGTGCTATTAATGTGGCACTGTTGTCACTGCCTCCTTTTAATGGGCTTGCTGATGAGAGTTTTCCTCATCCTTAGGAAATATGCCAGCCAGAATATAAAGTGTGTTTTAATATCCTGTTAATATTTTGGGGATTTGTAACCAGCTGACTGCTATCTTTATTGCTTTTTTTCCTTCCCCCCTTTTGCAGGCAGAGATAGTCAAGAGGCTGAATGCGATTTGTGCTCAAGTCATTCCTTTCCTGTCTCAAGAGGTAAGACACTTGGACGCAGGCGCTGGTCACAAGGTGCCATCTCAGTGATTTGTGGCAAAGGAATGGTGGAGCTGACTGTTTGCCTTTGTCAGTCTTGATGTTTTGTGTTGCTCATTTCTAAGATGTAGTGTTAGTAGTCCGACTTCTATAACTTACTTAGGGGATTATAGTTGTGTCTACACGATGGGTTCTTTTCTAGTAAGCTAAATTTGCTTTCATAAGACTATATGGTGTTGCATGGAATAATGACTGTGTCATAATGGCATGTTAATAGGATTGAAAATTCACCACAAAGAAGCAGCTCTTTTTCACATGGGGGTTATTGGGCACTAAAGGTCTGCCAAAGAGCCTATCAGATACACAGGTTTTACAATAGTAAGCCAATCAATGTAACTTTTTGAAAATTTCTTATTATTACAAGATGGGGTCTTTCTGTGTATTTGGGAAAACACATGCAGAGCAAGCTTAGTAACTGCAATTTTCTGAAGAACGGATTTCTAACTCATCACCAGTGGGGTCTGAACAGTGTTCACAGATGTGCACCTGGAGTAATGAGGAGATACATTCCCAGTCCCTGGTGGCTCTCTTAATTGCCTGTGTAGTTACAAAGTTGAGGTGAAAGTGCAAGAAAGAGAATTTTTGCTACCAGGTTACTGCTTTTTCATCCAGTCTGGTAGGATCAGCTGTGCAGAAACTCTCGGTAAGTGTATGTTTTTCAGCCCCAGTGCTTTGTGATGCTGGTTAGGTGTAAGAGGGTGAGGAGAGGTGTGGTGGAAGAAACTCCTTGGTGTATAGGATTTGTCTATAAGCTTATTAACATAAGGAGACTATTTAGCTTTGAGCCTAGGTGGAACTACCTTCTTTGTCAGAGGGGATAAAAGGTTTCATTGAAAAGGATGCCTTTTAAAACAGGCCACCATTAGGATTACATCTGTATGTTTCTTTGAAAACCAGGGTTTTCAGAACAGAAAGTACTCTGGTCTGTAGGGAAAAATAACAGCACCTCAGAGTTGCTTATTTATTTCTCTTAACCAAATAATTTTGTAGCAGCAGTCCTTTCAGTCCCCATTATCAGATTGAGTATAAAAATGCAGAATTCCACATTACATTCTTCAATTAATTGATTTGACCAAACTAAATAAAAATACTGTGTGTGTGTGTGTGTGTGTGTGTGTGTGTGTGTGTTTCTTCCTCCTCATTGGTTCTTTATGTGCCTTGTGTCACCTTTCTCAAACGTTTTCTTCCTTCGGCCTACCCATAAGCCTGTGCTGACATTAGCATGCAGTGGTGGGTGTTTGGGTATTTGAGCATGCACAAGTATTAAAAATCTGCGGAGGCTTTTGTGACTTCTTTTTTGGTCTGAACAGGTTTAGATCTCAAT
The DNA here is from genome assembly GCF_027595985.1 of Sorex araneus. NCBI lineage: Eukaryota > Metazoa > Chordata > Mammalia > Eulipotyphla > Soricidae > Sorex > Sorex araneus. The sequence goes on along the minus strand of NC_073302.1, from coordinate 86,252,703 downwards.
ACTTTGGGTACCTTTTATGGGGTATATAATCCCGTGTGAGTGCTAGTATTCAAAAACCATGGACCTTAGTTAATTCAAATCCTCTTCTGGATCTCTGAACAACAAAGCGTTCATTGTCTCTCACCTTCAGCTGTGACCACACAGCTACCACCCACTGTATTCCCATTTACCTATTTCTACTTGGGATTTGCTTGGGACTAGAGTTGATGGAGTGCTAAGGCAAGTCCAAAAGACCTATTTGCATTTCTATTTCTTTCTCGAAGCTTGGCTCTCTTTGGCTGGATCCTGTTTAGACCCTTGTGGTGTGTGTTTCTCCCTAAGCAGCTCTGCCTCACAGAGACCTGGAAGAACCTGGACCTTACAAAGCTATAGCAAGACTGGGGGGGTCCTACCTCTCACGGTCAAGGGAAAAGTCGATTTTACCCCAGGGGCCTTTATGGGCACAGACCCCTCATAGAGTCCTGGGTACAGCTTGTTCCCATGGCATTTTTGTAGGCCTTGGGGGTCTGTGTTCAGAAGCGGAAGGGTGTTACGGAACCGATTTGCTTTCAGTGGTTTCCCCTGTGGGTTTTGTTGTTTGGATGAACGGACCCAGGAGGACCAGGCAGGGGAGTGCTGGCGGTGCCGGCAAGACAGGACTGGAATAAATGGGTGCAGACAGTTATGTCCCTAGAGGAAAGTGGCCGGACTGGAGAGAGATATTGGCACCTTCTTTTCTTCTGCTTCAGACTGGGGGACTGAAGGTGGTAAGCATTTTAGTGTCACCACTGTTTATTTTCCCAAAACTTTTGACATTTTTTGGTTGAAATTCTTGAATCATGTGTAATGAATGACCCCTGTCATGATTTTCTAAACCCTGGTTCTGAGTATATCTTTGCTTCTATTTACTTTGGCTTTTCCTTTGCTCTTTTTGTCAGCTTCCTAAGGTGTGTGTGTATCTTTCAGTGTGTGGGCTACAGACATGTTTGTTCCTGTCAAATCCAGGCCTTGCTGCTGTTTTGTGTCTGAACATTGCCCACCTTGTTTTCTCTCCTGGGCACTCAGGGCCTCAGACTCCTCACACGCACCCCGAGGCCAGATGGGCTGTAATCTGGAGGGAGGGAGAGAGGCAGGTTATTAGAAGAAGATGAATTCTATTTCCTGTCTCTTCAGAGGCATGGAAAATCACTCTTGCATGGCTGCAAGCATCACTCGGTGCCAGAGCCTCTGAAGGACTTCATCTGATCTTTTAACACCGATGCTGTGTGGCAATCTACTGCCAAACTGGCAGCTATGAACTCTGAATTCATTTTAAAATGTTTTTACTTAAAAATTAAACGATTCCACTCAGAGGAAAAAGCCTCTGAAGGAAGACTGCCTAAGCTGTGGGCACTAAGTAGGAATTTGACAGATACTAGAGGTAAATTTACATATGTTTGGGTGAGGTCTGTTTTGGTCTTGTTTTTTTGGGGGGTGGAGTTGGTGCATTTTTTTCTTTTCTTTTTTTTTTTTTTCTGTTTGGCTACTCAAAGGTTCTCAGGGCTCCTGTGCTCAGGAATCACTCTGGCAGGTGGCACAGGGAACCCTATGTGGGATGGAGCCTGGCTCAGCTGTGTGCAAGTTGTATTATTTCTGCATGGCTGGTGGTAGTGACAGTGTAGTGGGGCAAAGGTGGGTTTTGAGTCACACCCAGTGTTGCCCAGCGGCTACTCTAGGTCCTGGCTATATTCTTAAGGATCACTCCTTTCAGTGTGGTGCTGGGATCAAACTCTGTTGACTGCATGCGAGACCAGTATCTTAACCTTTTCTCTCTCTGGCCCTGAAGAAACCTTTATTTCATTTTCACTCCCTGTGCTGATTAATATAGCTGTTTCATGTGGCATGTATCTAGTCTACATATTTATTAAAATAAAAAGGCACATAGAAATGGATGACAGCTATTATATATAGCTTTTTAATTGCAAGGCTTTTTTTTCCAGAATAATTTGTATAACGGTAACCCAAAAGAATTTGAAGTGTGTCTGTACCGAGCACTCACTAAAAATGAATTTCTTTATTAGATTTTATTAAAGCGTTTTATAAAATATTACAGGCAGTATATATAAACGATATGCTTTTTGTACTCACACCTGACTTTTTCCAAAGTCCCTGGAACAAGAGAAAGACTTGAGTCAATTCCTGTAATTTAAGTGAGTAATCATCATTTTAATGATTGTTAAAATTTCAGTATTCTATTACCAGGATGTGTTCTGCTATTGTCAAATTTCTTAATTAAAAATCAAGTGGGAAATTTCTCTGTCCTGTTCTTCATACCATTTGCAGGGGAGAACTATATTTATAGTTCAGTCCCCGTTGGCATAGCAAGAGCTGCCCGGATAATGATAGTCGGGTCTGGGTTGACTTCTGTTCTCCCTGTAACAAATTATTTGCCTTAATATAAGTGATTCAAACTGAATGGCCAGTAGCAAAGGATTTGCCTGCTTCAGCCTCTGTTTCCTTGTCAGTACAAATAGTATAATAATACTTGAGTGTGTGTCATTGTTGTACATATTGTTTAGGGTTAGACACTTACTGGTTAGCACATAGTGAGCATCTTCTAATATTGATTAGTAGTCATACTGGCTTTTGGATTAAACAATAGAGCTTTTGAGTTTGTTTTTGAGACCTGGAGCCAGCCCTCTTTCCCCTTTTTTAATCTGTGCCTTTTGGAAGTTTATGAGTTGATGATCTTAGTCTAAAATACATTTTTGAGGAAAAGTGTAAATTAAAACTGAATAAGAGAATAGCACTGTAGCACTGTCCTCCAGTTGTTCATTGATTTGCTCAAGCGGGCACCAGTAATGTCTCCATTGTGAGATTTGTTGTTACTGCTTTTGCCATATCGAATATGCCACAGGTAGCTTGCCAGGCTCCGCTGTGTGGTCAGAATACTCTCAGTAGCTTGCTGGGCTCTCTCAGAGGGACAGAGGAATCGAACCCGGGTCGGCTGCATGCAAGGCAAACTCCTTACCTGCTGTGCTATCGCTCCAGGTGAACTAAAACCTCAGTGAGGAATTAACCCCATGACTGATTCTCTTTTAGCTCAAAATATTAATTTCACAATTCCACAATTTAGCAAGCCCCTGTTATTCCCCAGCCAGAAGCAGAGATCTGAGAAGGTATATGTTTAGGGCTTTTGACTGTGTCCCTCCAAAGGAAGAGTCATTTTAGAGGGGTTTGTCACACCCACAATGCGGTCTAGAAAAATACCCGTCTCAATTCAGGTCATGAACCATTTTTCAAAATTCAGCTCCCTTACTGAAGTTGATAAAGTTTTTATAATGAACTTTCTCATCAACAATTTCAGGATGTCACTCTCAGAAGTTGTTAGGAAAGCCAGTAGGTAATGACTTGCCTCCAGGCCTCTTCCCATTTCTGTCCCCTCCCTGCAGTTTTAGAAACACACCTTTTAAGCAATTGTAGTGTGGATTAAAAACTGTTCTACTTACTACACCCTGGCAGCTAAGTTTGATATTATTTCTGTTAATTTGGAATCAAAATAGTCCTGGGGATGCTGATCTTTCTGAGCCATATTATTTGTTTAGATTTTTTTTTTATGTTTTCCTAATGTCTTAAAATTCAGAGTACTTGGATAGTTAGTGCCATGTGCCATTCACCCCCTTCCGCCCTGTCCTCCCTTCTCCCCTCTCTAGCAGAATGGGTTCTGTTCCAGTGTGTTTGGGTCTTGAGACATTCCTAACGGAAGACAGGCTTTAGTGAAGATGGGAAACGGTGATAGGTGTGCAGCCTTTCCGTGAACTTAGCCAGGTCTTGCACTGCCATTGGGCAGTTAGCGTCATGCAGATGATCTTTTAGAGAGGTGCTTTCATGAGATAAAAGTTTGTTTCTCACATAACAATTTGTATTTTAAGTTGTTCTCTGAACTCCAGTTCTTTCTGTATTGATACTTATCCTACCTAGCACCACTCTGTTCAGTCCAGCCAGCGAAGAGAGGAGAGAGCATCTGCATGTAAACAGTGCTACATGGGAGTTACGTTTCTGCATATTTGATGATGACCTAGGCCATAGCTAGCTTCAAGGAAAACTTGGAAATGGAATGAACCTTAGCCAAGAGCACACTCTAGATCCACTTAAAATGTATCCTAATGTAAGATCAGGAATATTAGGGGACAGGTCACAGTTGCTGCTAGACATGGTGCTGTGCATAAAATAAAAACTGACCATTTTGATTATTACACTTGGTTTGACGGAAGCCTGTTGGTCCATTGGTGTGTCTTTACAGGACACACTTTGCTTCCAACGTTGTAACAGCATGCGCTATAATTTTTAATTTGTCACATAAAATAATGTATAGTTTTTGTTATGGATATCTTTTCCCTTAAAATTCAGACCTAGTAGAAGAACCATCTATTCTGCATTTTTTTATTCTTCATATATTTACATACAGTAGGAGGAAACCACATGGACGCTAATGGGGCCTATGGACTATATCTAGATGCACAGCTTAATGTTTATTCCCCAGTTTCTAACAAGTAAAAGGATTCCTGAAGACACTTCTGAATTGAAATATGAGAGAGAAGAAATCACACATTGTGTGATCCAGGAGATCTCAAAATACTGCCATACTTCCAAGGAAATTTACTTTTCAAGAGTATGGTAGTTAGTCCTTCATCTTTTTCCTTCCCCTATCTCATGTACACATTTTGTGAATTGCTGTTGTTCTTGAATTGGGAAAATCAGGTCAACGCTTTTGATAGTCTCATTACCTGAGAAGGTACATTGGGGGATAAGTTAGTGGTTTTGTGGAGCCTTTTGTTTATTTCTGGGTTTTGGGCCACACCCCGTGGAGCTCAAGACTTAATCTTGGCAGTGCTGGGAGATATCCTCTGTGCTGGTATTGTGTCAGGGTCAACTGCAAGCTTTAGCCCCTTCACTGTCTCTGTGGCCCCAGAGTTTTGTGGCTTTTTACAACATAAACTCTGAGAGGTTGTTTTACAATATCAGACTTAGAGTTCCATTTTAATGACTTTGGTGTCAGTCATTTCCAAACTGCAACTTAATGTAACCTGAAATCTGCATATTTTATTGGAGACATTGAAAGAATAGAAAGTAGTTTCGCAGGACTAGTGACTACCTGATTCCTGACTCACTAGACCTTTGACCATGTTCCCTTTGGAAAAAGGTTGTTTTTTTCATCCATAACCTGTTTGGAGCAGATTGCTAGAATTTATTTTTTGTCATTCAGTGCAAGGAAAATGTATTTTCCCCTTCTCTTCTTCCTGCTTCTTTGTAATTCTGTAGTTAAAATTCTTTCTTGCTCCTTGGGCAAGGTAAGAGGAATAGAGCCACTGAGAGACTGGCAGTGCCCTGTGGTTCATTGCTCCCAGAGTCATGGCACAGCAGGTTTATGGGCTTAGATTTACAAATCTCGGTTTGATAAACGAAGTGAAGAATTCCAGAAATTCTTGGATCACATTTAAAATAGTGCTCTGGTTGGGAAAGGGGTTCGACCACACCTCTGATGCTGGGGAACCTTTGGATGCCAGGGATCCATGGAGGTTGGCCACATACAAATCCCTACCTCCTGTGTGACTTCTCTGACCTGGATTTTAGATTTCTTAAAAGGGGAGATTAAGAATGAATGTTTTAAGCTCTTACTCCTTTGCTTTTCTGGGGGGGAAGCTAAACATCCTTATTTGAATACTTTTATGGTGCAGATTTAAACTTGAATGTACCTAATTGCTGTTAGCATTTCCAACAAGTAGTTTGAGTAGACTTGTTTTTCTCTGTCCCCCTCAAAAAGAAAAAAAAAACAAACCTGTAGGTTTATTTGGAAACTCTCTTTGTAGTGATGGGAAATAATAAAAAAATTATAGTGATAAGCACCTATTTAAATTTTATTTAATTGCAGTCGGTTTCAGTAGTTAGATGACAAATAAGTTTAGGTTTCAAGTAAGACATGTTTTGTTACTTTCAGTATTTTTGATGTTGGAAAAGGGGTGATCTCTCAAGAAATAACTGGACCATTTGACTCTGCTCAAATGTGAGGATTAGGTGCTGCTTGGGTCCTGTGGTGCTGGGTACCCCCAGGGCCACACTGGAGGTGCTCAGGGGCCTTCAGGGCCCTTTCCACGCTGTGCAGAGTGGGCCTTGTGGTGTGGAGTGAAAACACAGGTTCACTGCTCTTTGCTGTCTTTCTGGCCCTGTTCCTTTTAACTTTATGGAAAACAAAGCCTTCCTACTGTGTTAGGAGATATGGGTACATTTCAAATGCTTTTTTGCACCTGGGTTAACAAGGTACTGAATTACTCTGAATCATATTTTGTATGTATAGAATAATTTGTAAAATGGAAGTTGAAAAAGATGATCAGTCACTTTTGTATTGTGCCTTAGGGAGGAAATGAACAAAATACAGTGGTTCCATGCGCTGGTGGCAGTATTCTCGCTTCATAATGGCACCAGGTTAACTCATCTTATTGCTTGTTAACTTTGTGAGGAATCAATGGCTTGTGATAACATGATTTAATGTAGGAGAACTTGGCGGAAATCACAGGAGATCCTCTAATATGTATGCAGTGACATCAGTAAGATCATCTGCAGAGATTGTTCATTAAGTGCCAGCAGCCTCCACAGGACACGTCTGCTTCCCTGTCAAGGCTGTTTCCTCAGCCTTGGTAATGTGTTAATGGCAGCATTGTCTACCAAATGACTAATGTCCTCAACTGGCTAATAGATTTTTCTGGGCTTCAAAGAATTTTGTCCACTTTCTCATTTTTGCAGTGGACTTTTCTGTGTTTTAATAAATTAAAATACATTTTTGGGGGTCTCATTTAATGCTAAATGAAGCACCAGCAAGTTTAACCCTGTCCTGTGTATGGTTGACTGATTGGCTTGTTCTGCATAACTGCACTTTGTTTACACTTGGATGTTTGGTAAGGCTTAAGGTAGCATTCTCACCTACTTGCCCTCAGGAAGTGAACTTGTGCTTTGAATGTTTAAGTGAAGGCCTCTTTCCAAAAGCAGCAGTGCCAACCTCTATCTGCATGTGTCTGAACAATGAGTGTACACTTGAGAAACTGACTCACTTCTTTCAACTAAATGCTGATTAGATTATTATTACTGGAGCTAAGCTTTAGCTTTAAAATGCTTTGAAGCTGAGTTGTTCAATACCGTAGCCACTACTGTATATGTTACTGTTAGTTATAAGGGCAAAGATTCAGTTTCCCATTCACATCAGTCACATTTGGAGAGCTCAGTATTCACCCAAATGTGTCTCATGGGTACAGTGTGACTAGCACAGGAGAATGTTTCCAAATTTGTAGAAAGTTCTGTTGGAAAGGATTGCACTTGTGCAACTTTCTTTGTTTTTTTGCGCCACACCTGAAGATGTTCAGGGATTACTCTGGCTCTGCACTGGGGAATTAACTCCTGGCCATGCTAGGGGGACCATATGGATCTAAGGGATCCAACTTAATTCCTCTCTCTGCAATTAGTTATTACTCTGGCCTTAACTTTTTGGGTTTCAGTGAAGAGTTCTATCTACATTGAGTGAAAATGAAGAAGGTAGGTCCAGGCAGTCAGTAGGCAGAAGACTTGGTCAGTGTTTTGCAAGGTGTGTGCCTAAAATCTTCAATTCCAAGTTCTGCATTCAAAAATAGTTTCGAGGCTGTAAGGGAATAGTCCTGCATACATATTTATCTTTGTGAATAACAAACTCTGAGAAGACCTATAATTTAGCAGATTTTAGCTAAATTAAACCAAGTGGGTTAGTTGTTGTCTTTCATATTTTTTGTTATGCTTTTTTTTTTTTTTTTTGCTGTGTGTGTGTGTAATAGGATACAGCATTTCTTGGTATACTGTTTAGAAAACATTGAGTTTCAGATAAATGTAAAGTTTGTATCACTAAACTTAAGAGTTGCTGAAAAGAGCTCATCAGAATTTAGCCTGACTTACTGTGCATATGGGGTAACACTAACTTACTTGAAATATTGTGTCTAGTCACAGTGACCATGCCAGAGGAGTTACTGGAAAGACGAGTGGCCTGTGTCAGATACTTGGGGTTATTTAATCTGAAATAAAGATAATTGAAAACATGTTTATGTAATTTTTAAATACTTAAACTGACATTCTAGTGGAGGAGAGTGAAGGCAAAACTGGGTCAAAAGCATTTGGAAGAAGCTACCAGAAGACAGATTTCTCCTTAATGTTAGGACCCTTTTCCTTAAAATAGAATATAGTATGCAGAAGTGAGTTCCCTTTCATAGGAGTTGGTAAGAGGCTGAGGATGCTGAGGGTGTTGACAGAGGAGATTGACCAATTTTAGCTATAGTAGTAATAGTCTCTAGTTTGTGGCTGGTACTGCAGTGCCCTCATCCTAATGCCAGTGTTTCCATTTAACCCTAGCAGCATTTAGAAATCTATAGGCATTTGAAAGGAAGTCTTTTTGTTGTTGTTGATTGGTTGTTCAGTACTTGTAACATAACTCTGCTGGGTCTTATGGTCTTTAGCCACTTCCAGTTCTAAGTGACTCACTTTGAGGGACACTTGTCTACTGACTCTTCTTGGTTGGAAGGGCATATGCTTCATGTTCAGGTGTAAATATCTTAACCTTGGAGTATTTCCCTTTTTTTTTTTTCTTTTTGGGTCACACCTGACGATGGTCAGAGGTTATTCCTAGCTCTGCACACAGGAATTTCTCCCTATGTTGCTCGGGGAACCATATGGGATGCTGGGGATCAAACCATGGTTTGCTGTGTGCAAGGCAAATGCCTTCCTTTCTGTACTATACTGCTGATCCCTGGAGTACTTCCTTAGCCCCTACACTGTTCTCCCTTCAGTCTGTTTCATCCACCTGCCTACCTGCTTCTTTTCTTTTTCCAGTCTCATTTTAACCAAAATGAAGAACTGATGGTCCACTTAAATGTTTTTAATAAAAGAAGCCCTTCCAGGCTAAAGTCCAGCTTTTTTGCATGTCATGCAAAGCCCTTTGCTTTTTGGCCTCCTCCTGATTTACAGATTTTACTTCTCATTAGTATGTGGTTCTGTACAATGTATTTAGACTATTTCCAAGTGACTTTATGTCCCTGTTTTTGTTTCTTTCCTCTTTGAAAACCTTCAAAATCAAATATGCTTTTTTTTTCCAGTTTTGTCCCTTTCCCTGCTTGCCTCCTTTCGCCACACATCTCTTTGAGAGACAAGGTCCTTTTTTCTTCAGAGACTGTACCCAGGATGCTCTCTCTGCATTCACTAAGACATTTTTTAAATTAGACATTTCCCTGATAAGTTATTAAATAGTGTTCTCTAATTTTCTTCATGGAAATTAACTTCTAGTTGTACTGTGGAGTCTCTTAAGTGTCATTAATTCATAGACTCGTTTGTTTTCTACCATAGTACCTGCTGTATAACAGAAACTTAATGCATAAGTTAATGGGTGAGAGTAAAGCCTTTTCTTGGTGCCGTGGCCATTGTTTTCTAGAACTTCAGCTTGTATGGTATTTTCTACCTTCCTGTGTTTTAAAGTGCTCTGAGTTTTGTGAAGAGTTGGGTATTATTCCATGCTCATTTTGCAGTTCCACATTCCTGGAATATTAAGGTTAACTGTTAAGAGAGACCTAGTTCATTTTTCGTATCTTTATTATGCCTATCAAAAAGCATAGAATTAAAAGAAATCTAGAGGCCAGAGAGAAGCATGTGCTTTGCATGGAGGAGGCCTGGGTGTGTTTGGTCTCTGGCATCAAGGCCCCTGCAGTGCTTAATGGACCAAGAGTGGTCCCTGAGCACCACTGGGTAACACCTAAACCCGTCTCTCCCCAAGCTGAACCAGTTGGTTTCCCATGCCCCCACAAACACAAACCAATCTAAGTTGTGTACAGAGTTTTAAAAATTGTTTTTACCAGAAGTACCACATCTAATGCCACCCCTCAAAGGTTGTGAACATGGCAGCTATTGTCACTATGAGCTCTTATGAAATACATACAGGACATACAGCATGCTAGTTTGATGCTGGAGTTACCATCATCTTAAATTGCTTTAATTTTTTTGTGGTGGAAAATATATTTTAACGTTTCCTGAATAAATGCAAGAATGTAATTTTATCAGGACTGACTGGAGAGAGCGCTCAGGGATCCAAGCATGCGCTTGGTATTTGAAAGGCCAGATTTGATCCTGGCATTGCTGAGTGTGGACTCAAAACAAAAAATAATTTATGAGATGAAATAAGTAGGTAGATAGTTTGATTTATAGGATTTATTTTATTGACCTCCTTATTCCTCCATGTTTGTGTTTTTCGAATAAGTGTTTTTATCAGATACGATTTTTCATGTAAAATGTACCCATTTAAGTAGACATTTCTGTGATTATTAGTAAATGCAGGTATATGGCCCTAACTGGTCTTTCCTATGGAAAAAAAAATTCTAAACCACTGCATTTATTTTATTTTTTGGGCCTTACTTTCTTGTAAAACCAGGTGGGGCTGAAAGAAAATTGAATCACATGCTTATTTTCTAGGTATGCTGTAACATACTTGATGGCTTAAAACACTAGAAATTAACTTTCCTATAATTTGGAAATTAGAGGTCCGAAATCAAGGTGTAACCAGGACAGTTTCCTTCTGAGAACCTAGAGGGAATCTTGACTTGCTTATTTCTAGTTTCTGGTGTCTTCCAATAAATGAAACTTGTTTCTTGGATGTGTGTATATCACACCAACTGAACTGCATTTAAAAGAATAAATAATGGGTTATTATTTTTTTCTTGTTCTTTCACATTCCAGTTAGAGACCCAAGCACCTTCTTTCACCTGTGACATATTAATATATTCCTAATAGCAATTTAGTTGGGTAGTACTCGTGGAAAGTTTAAGCCGGAAGCTCATATCTGAGTGAATGATAGCTTGAGCTGTAAAAGAAGCCAGAGGACTTGTAGCATTCTACAGATTTACTGGGGTGTAAGCAGGAAGTGGGAGAGGAGCGGATGGGGAAGGGGAAGAAAGAAATGGGAAGAGACAGAGACAGTTCGAAAACCTTCATGGTTCTAAGAAGGATCTGAAAAACTTGTTACATTTTCTAAGTTAGAGATTTTTTTATTTGTTAAGATTTGAATGTGGTTGTGTGTGTCTGAGGAACACTTCCTTTGAGTCTGCTTCCAGCTTACAGAGTGCTCTTGACTATGTATGGCCTTAGGTGTTTGCCTCTTTTTTTTTTTTTCTTTTTTGTTCACTCTTCCTCCCGAGTTTTAATTTTCACCTCGTGCATGCATAAATCTGTGGTTTGTTAAGTTTGTGGCTAAGTCTGATTATTTCTGGCATTTTCAGAGCAAAGAGGAGACATTATTTGCCTTAGCAAACTTCTGTATACAAAGGTCTTTAAACAACAGTTGATTCATGGTGGGAAGCAAAACGGGGAAGTAGAAACCTGAATTGCAGGTCGAGTCCAGATGTGGTAGAGGCTGGCCACGGCCTGGAGAGAAGAGGAAGGAACAGAATCATAACTCCTTTTGCATTTCAGCTCTTTGCTCAGTTTCTGTAGGTTCATGTGGTATGTTTCTGATTTCCCTAGTAAACATGCTTGATTTTAATGTCAGGGTGGGAAGATAGCCCAATTTCCGAAGGCATTTTTATTCGGTTTGGGGGTTGAAGGCTGTTTATGAAGTCAGAATTGAACAATATTTATGGGAGAGAAGTCCTGACTTGGCATACTTTCTATCACTGTCTCATGGGACTGTTTTTTTGAGCATTTAATATAGTTATTTCTGTAATACAGAGATAATTCAGTCACACACCAAAAATGGCATAAAGCTAAAGCTTAAAAACTGATTAAATGATTGAATGTGTAAGAGGAATGAATGAAATGTGTGTCAGATGTTTGTACATGGCTCTTTGCTGTTAGGTTTCTGAAAGTTTTGAGCAGCTGTTGTTGAATTTGTAAGAAAGTAAAAGGTGGACCATTTCATGAAAATTTCTGTCCATAAACTTACTTAAGTCCCAGTGTTGTTGTTCTGCCTTTTCTCTGCCGCAGAAGCACTGACAGCTCCCACTGCTTCTTGATAACCAATTTGTTCTAAATCTAAACAGGAGCCTTGTGCTTGGTGGTAGTAAGTACTCAGTGCATAGTTAAGTTGACTTCAAAAAAAAGAAATCAGTTACTGACTAGCCTATAATAAGCTTAAAATGCATTTACATATAATTTTGATATTTTTATTCCCATTAGTTATGGGCATAAAATACACATTTATATTAAGAAGCCAAGACAAATGCCTGGTGAATTTGACTAGTTTCCTTTCCTGTGTTCCCTCCCCTCTACTGAGTAGCTGGGGGTGCGAATAGTGACCATCTGGTTACCAACTCAGAATGTTTCTCGTGGCGGGTTTGCAATGTGGCTCTTAGTGTAGTTCAAGGGGATTGTCCTATTTAACTGCTGGCTTCCATGACTCTTGGATGTATCGAGCAGTATGACAGCTGAGCTTCACAGCTAAATTTCTCAACTAGAATCAACCACAAGACTCTTCTCAGCCACATAGAGGAAGGGATGGGAGTACCTGTTTCACAGCCTGGTTCCTTCAGCTTCGGTTCACCAAGCCGACTTGATAGAGGTGCAGAAGGGTTCACTTTGGGACTGAATTTGAGTTTGTGTACACCACCAGAAAGTTTAAGTATGTTTAGAGTAATACTAGGGGGGGCACTTGTAGTGGACACTTGTTTAGGTCAGATATGAGATCCTTCATGCTTCGGGCAGAGACTTAAGTGGTTATTTTGTTCTTGCTCATTGTCCTTAGAACTAAGTCCTGAGACGAGGATTTGCTATCCAACCTAGTAAAAAACTTAAAATGGCAGAAATTAAATTTAAAATAAAAAAAATTGAAAATTGGAGATACTGGTTTTTCTGTACATTTAAAGGAAAAACCTGAAATCCTTAAACTTTACTGCTAGTGAGTGTTGTACATTTTTAAATCTTTTACATGAGTAGCCATTTTAATAACAGGGATTAAAATGTTCAACGAACACTATCCTAGACATTTAGTCATCTCCCGCCCAGGGCTTGTATTTAAAACATGAGAACCCCCAAATCCTGTTTTGCATGTAATGGAAGTTAGAGGACATATTAGGAAAAGCTGTTCTTAACTGACTAGAAAACAAATAATTGTATTCTGTTTCTGATCTTCATTTATAGCACCAGCAACAAGTGGTGCAGGCTGTGGAACGGGCCAAGCAGGTGACCATGGCAGAACTGAACGCCATCATTGGGGTACGTGGCCTTTCCGTTTTAGCTCTGGTCTTAGTGTTTGTCATCAGTTCTCTCGCTCTGGCTTTTTAATCTTTATTTTGTTGAAGGGACAAAAGCAGTAGAGAACCACAGAGTGAAATGAAGCACTTTTCTTGTCTCAGGTGCAATTTGGTGGCTACCTCAGAGCCTTGGAATCAGGTTTCCACCAATTCAGATTGACACGTTCCTGAAAATTCCCTCAGCGATTCTGGATAGACCCTTTCATAATGTTTCTTTCATTTGCAATCAGCCTGTTACTACTCTGTGCTAGAAAAAAAGATAGATTGTCCTATGTTAAAATGACCTCATTTCTTTTATCTTTCTTCAAATGATCACATAGTATCTTAATGTCTTTTTTAGTGAAATAAAATGTACGATTTTGCATCTCCCTGGTGTTCTTCTTCCCTGGTTATGAGTGATTCTTAAGGGCTAGTGTCCAATTGCAGTAGAAATAGCTGATGAACTGTATCTTTTTGAAAAATCAGTGGCCCAGTAAGAAAATCCTTCCTCGTGATAGTAGTAAATTAATGTTGCATTAGCAATCTTGTTGGAATTTAGAAATTTGGGAGTCACTCCCAACTCCATTTAAAGTTTGTTCTCTCAGGTTAAGGTAGCAAATAATAAAATGAGGTGCTAAAACTTGGAAATAGTAAAGGCAGGAAATCTGCTCAAAAGAGCACAATTCTCACATCTCTAGTTATGCAGCTGTTAGAGGCAGTTCTCTCCGCCATTCTAATGAAGACACTACAACTACACTTTTTCTTCTTTCTGCTTCCCCCTCCCAAATACTTTCTTTTGTGCACACAAAAATCTTTTCTCTTTTCCCCCCTTTTGGTATATCAAACACACTTTGATATGCTAATTATTCCATTTACTTTCATTAAAATTCAAATTTCTGAGTGAAGATGTGGATAAGGGTCGCAGGATAATCAATGTGAAGTGAAGCTCTTTCTTCAGTCCTGCCTGTCTTTCTAGGGAATCTGACTCCTCCAGGGGGACACCTACAGAGGTGGAGCAGTGGTCTGATGGAACATTACTTTTCACTGGGCTCTTTAGAGCTCGAGTTGGGGACCCTTGACCACAAGGAAAAAAAGAAAAAGTATAGTCGATTAGATGACAGGATACATGGAAAAGACTCACCTTTGTTTCCTCAGAAGGGAAGAGGCTGACCCTGAAGGAGTCTTTTATATAGACTATCTTGTCATTCATTTTCCACACTCTGAGAGGGGGAGATAAAAGATGTGAATGCATTTATTTCATAATTATTTTTTCCTGAAGCTCCAGAAACAGCAGTGCATTAATTAATAATTTATTAAAAGTTGAGAAAGCCTTAAGTTTTTCCTCCAAATTTTATTTTAGGCATTATGATCTTAGAGTATTGAGAATGGTTGGGTTTTGTTCCAGAATCGTTCCAAATTAGGCTTACCTGTATACCCGATGCACGGGGGTTTGTGTTGCATTCCCACCGGGTCAGGCTTTGGTCCCTGAATCCTCCTTTCTCCTCCACTACACCTCTGCTGTGTTCAGGCGGAGAGATGGGGTGGGATGAGGACTGCGGGAACTGGAAAACTTGGAGGCTTACTTCTGGCTTGGTGCTTACTTATTGTGTCTGCATGAGCTTCTAGGATACAGCTGGCCCTCCGTTCTGCCTCATGCCTGATTGTCCGGAGCCTTTTTTGGGAGAACATAATGTTTTTCTGTATCTTTTCCAAGTCTTATTTGTTACTGCCTGTACAATGAAAAGATTAAGTAAAAAACACATCCGTTTTATGTTGGGTGTTGTGTTAATATGCCAGGAAAGATACAAATCAGAACAAGTTCCCTTTATGTTATCAAGAATATTTTTAACCCAGTTTTGTATCTATTTCATTTTCTACACACTTTGTTTTGAATGGACTAGCAGATTGTCTTTTCCCAGGGGAAGGATGATTTATTGCACCATAGTTAAGTCACTGACAGGCAGTGTGTGTGTATATATGTATGTATGTATACATATATACATACATATACATGGATCCAATTATTAAAGCTAAATTAATTTTGTGACCTATAAAACTTGAAGAATTCAGAAAATTCAGAGAAGCCTGTGCTGAAGTTGGATCTGGTGAGAACTAGCAATTATTGGGACTGGAGTGATAGCACAGCAGGTAGGGCGTTTGCCTTGCATGCGGCCAACCCGGGTTTGAGTCACAGCATCCCATATGGTCCCCTGAGCACCGCCATGAGTAATTCCTGAGTGCAGAGCCAGGAGTAACCCCTGAGCATCGCCAGGTGTGACCCAGAAAGCAAAGAAGAAAGAAAGAATTAGCAGTTATATGTATCTGAGCAGAGCATGGTGTCACAAATCACATAATCTATTTTGAAAAATAGATTGCAGAAATTGGTAAACAAACCCATTGAGAAAGAAAGAGGCCAGTTGCAAATTCACTTGCTGTTTTTCACTTACTCTCTTTTGTTCTGGCTCTTTGTTTCAGTCCTGGTGGTGCCTGAAGGCCAATAGTTTTCCCAGTTGTGACATGGTGGATTTGAATACACCTGCTCTTATGTGTCCCTTTGTATACGGATGTGGTGGTGAGATAGTTGTATTTTGACCTGCTTCCAGAAGTGATCAGGGGTCTATTTTAGATTTTTGTTATTTGATCTTTAGAATGTAGCCATGACGGTATTCTGCAGGAGAGACTCAGTCTGCCTCAACCCTTCATTTATTTATCACTCCCTCTGTATCTGTTTTGTATGTATGCATACCGTCCAGATTGGCAGAAATGTTCCCAAATTTAATGAAATCTGATGAAGCACCTTTTTAACTCTGCAATATTATTCTACTTTCATTGGTAAATGAGCCAAGCCAGTGATCCATGCAGTTTAAATGCAATGTGCTGAAGTGAGCCTGAAACCTGGAGCGGTGGCGTGTTCTCTTGACAATAAGCTAGTTGTGTTTAATGGAATGAAACATAGTTATAATGATTTCTTTCACAGGTCATGTTCAGTTTAAAACTTTGATAGATTGAAATAAGTTAAATATCATTTATCTTTTATTTATAAGGGAAAAGCCAGGAAAATTTCCATGTTTTCTATAGTTAATATTTTGTGTTTGTTTTGAATCGTTTGTATTTTCACATTTCCTTGAAGCTTATTTGAAGCTCCCCAAATGGGCTGAGGGAATGTTATGTTTCTAGTTTGGTCTTGTCATGTGTTCTTCTAGCCACTGTGTTTTTAAATTAGAATCTCTGTGAGATCACACTGTTGGAACAACACAGATTGTAGTATTAAATCAGTAATATGATCTAATTAGAAATGATGTTTTCATTTCCTGTATTATTAAATTGAGTCATCTGACTATCTTATAAAATGCTTTTTGAATCCATTACACTATATAATCAGCACATGCTGTGTGAATGTGGTTCTGCTTAATAAAGGAGACTGGATTGGAACCTTATAAGAAATTTACCAAAGACACTACTACCATTAGTAGATAAAGTTTTGTTAATACAAACATCGAAAAAGAAAATGTTTTACCTGTCAAAACCAAACATTTCTTACTTTTTCTGTTCCTTCAGTTCCCCCCCCCCTTTTAAATATAACTCTTGAAGGGACAAATGATAGAAACATGCATATTTCTATAAAAGCACACCCCCTTAAAAATTCTTAAGAACAGGTATGCCATGGTGTTACAGGAAAATGCAGTTTAGCACAAGAAATGCTGAACTTCAATTTTTAGCAGTGACATTTTAATGATAGGAAGTCTGCAAAATTATTTGCCATCAATTGTGAAGGCAATAACAAGCCTTGGTGGTTTTTCACACTCTCTGTGTTAAGTGCTTTCAGAATGACAGCGTAAACTGTGTTAGAGAACTCCAAGGAAGTAAAACTGATTAAAATGTTCATGCTTGAATGGTGCTGATGGAATAGTTCATTTGGACTTTCTCTACCTCCTGCAGCTCAAGCTGAAATATTAAAATTCAGTGGATTTAAATCTCTCTCCTCTCAGCTCAGGAAAAAAACATTACATTTTAATAGGTTTTAAACCCATAATTCATTGGTTTGGAGCAGCACTATTAAATCTATTTAAATATTACTTGTATTACTAAGGAAATGATTTAAATGACTTTGCCTTTACCATCCTATGTGTTTGACTTAGTTTAAAAAAAGAAAGACAATACCCTCAGGGTCTCTCCCTTCCTCTTAGCATTTTGTTTTATTGTCCCTTAAATTTTATGTGTTCTCTTTCTTTATTTGTCTCCCCCTCGCCCTCTCTCCCTATTTACTCCTTCACCACCTTTTCTTTCTCGTCCTTTCTCTGCCTCACCTCCCTACCCCTTTCTCCCTTTCTCCTTGTCTCTTGTCTATTAACTTACCCACCTTGGCCTTCCAGCTGAGGTTGTCGTAGTAAGCGTGGTAGTTTAAAAATAGATGTCCTTCTTCATGCATTGCAGGGTTCAAAACTGCCTTCCAGTTTCAGAGGCACTTAGATGTGCCATTTTGCTCATTTTTTCTTGTCTTTAAATAATGTGTGTATTTATATATGCATTTTAATATGTAATTTTTTTTAAACCGCAGTTTTTAAAGATTGACTTCTCCTTGCTTTTTCCTTTGTTGTGATGACCAGATGACACTCGGCTGGTACTCGGTGGTACTTGGGTGCTTGGTATGGTACTCCCCATGGGCTGCACTCCTGAGTGCCTTGCTTTTTGACAGTTTGGGTCAAGGCCCTCCTGGCTGTGGTGCTCATGTGTCTTTCACCCCAGTGCTCTTCCATGATGTGTTCCACAGATCGCATGCTTTGTGGAGGTGCTGGGGACCATCCTTGACTCATGTGGGTGGCACTGGGATTCTTACTCCTGACCATACACTACTGAGGCAACCTTGGACATGCTGCCTGTCTTTAGTAACTAATCAGCCATTTAACAGACCTAAGATACAAATATAAAACAAGGATGTTTTTGTGTGCATTTAAATCGGGTCTCTTTCCCCCCTCTACATCACAGCATCCAGTACTATAAAACTGCAAATAAAATTGGATACACACATCACTTTTTGTTGTTACTGTTGTTTGATTTTGGTGCCACACCTGGTGGTACTCAGGGCTTATTCCTGGTTCTGTGCTCAGGGATCACTTCTGGTGGGACTTGGGGATCATATAGGGTATCAGGGATCAAATCCAGGGTTGGTTGCATACAGGGCAAGTGCCTTATCCACTGCGCTATCTCACTGACCCACAACTTCACGTTTTTAACAAAGTTATATGTGGTATTCAGGGGCCATACTTTGATCTCGTCCTTGGTTGCTAATAAAGTGCTTTCCAAAGACATTGCTAGTTTTGCCTTCATACTGTGCCTTTATACTTTGGTGTGTGAGTGGGGCTGCAGATGATCTTGCTGTGAAAGCAGCTGAGTTGTTCTTGCTCCACCTTACTTTCATTTATTGCCATTGCCATCGCTTTGTGTTTTCAGTCTTGACAGCATCTCCCCTCAGACACACTGAAGCTGCCCATCTCCTTGCTTCATTTCTTGTGAAGAACTCACCCATCTCGGTGCATCCATCTGTAGCTGGGAAAGGCGAAGTAGTTAGTTTAGTCTCCCATGGGGCATCTTCGACTTGAAGGAAAACTCCCAAGAATACACCCCTCTGCCTTTTGGGAAGACAATATGAAGACATGTTCTTCATTACTGCACAAAGGGCATCAGTGTTGGGGCCTCAGGTGGCTGGGCTAGTGACCAGCCTAGAAATCCTCTCCTCCTTCCTTTCCTGAGCACACTCTCCTGTTCAGGGACCAGTTTTGACAATATTGTGGAAACCGGTCCTGTATCTCCCACTCCGGGGCTGGAGTGATAGCACAGTGGGTAGGGCATTTGGCTTGCATGCAGCCGACCCAAGTTCGATTCCTGGCATCCCATATGGTCCCCCAAGCACAGCCAGGAGTAATTCCTGAGTGCAGAGCCAGGAGTAACCCCTGTGCATCGCTGGGTATGACCCAAAAAGAAAAAAAAAAAAAAGCTGGTCCTGTATCTCCCATTTCTGGAAGGAGGAAGGCACTCGGGGTTTGACATGGAGAACTTAAGCTCTTGAACGTGTGGACTCCAGACATGTACCATTGGTGGCTTTTTCTAAAGTGTGTTAACAGAACTTGCAGTTCCATCATGAATGTGTTTCAAAGGGGTTGTCTGATGTAGATTTTGTGGTGGGGTTTTCATTTTGTTTGTTTTGTTTTGCTTTTTGGGCCACTCCTGGTGGGGCTCAGGAACATTATTGGGTACTGGGGATCAAACCCAGGTGACCATGTGCAAGGCAAGCATCTTACCAGCTGTGCGATCCATCTGGCTCCACGATGGGCTGTTTTTCTACTATGCCAGTATAGAATCCTGGTTTGCTTTTTGATAAGAGTTTTCTGTATAAAGTATTTTAACAACTGAGTTGTGTTTTTAGTTTCATTGTAAAAAATACTTCAGCAAACCTACAAGTGAGCTTCACTTTATTCCTCTCATGCTTGATTCACTACTAGTATTTTCTAAATGTACATAATATGGAATATACTTAGAAATAAGAAGTAAAATGCATTTTTACTTCATAAGAGATTATATTGTAGCTTTACTACTGTCTTTCCAAAATAGTTTGCCTGGAGCTTAAAGGCCTTGTAAAATATGCTTGCCCCTGGCTGCTGATTTACACGGCTCCCTGGAATAGCGGTAGGAAGGAAGAGACTGTCTTTCTGCAGTTACAGAGCTTTGCTCACCTCCTCTCACAAATATGATAGAGCAATGATTGCACATTAACTCAAAGCAGTTTCATATCCTCAGCACACATACCTCTGTATCTTAGCTTGGTATTTCTGCCCCTCGCTTTTTCTTTTTTTAAACTGGTTCATTTGCTGTTCATTATTGAGTGATGTATTCATTTTAATCTTTGTGCCACAATTTGATGAGGTTTTCAGAGGCAGTACTTTCCCTTCTTTCATAACAATGACTCATATATTTAAGTAATTTTTTTTAACTATCTCTACTTCAGAACTCCCTGAAAAAACTAGCTGAAGAACAGCTTCTGATTTGTGCTTGAGGGGTTTACTCTCTTAATTTCTATTACCGAGCTTCCCTGAAAGAAATTTCTAGAAGCTCATTTCTTTTCATTGTTGCTACCTGAAGTGCTACTGTTTTTCTTTCTGCTGAGGGCAGAGCGCTTTCTCCTTCCTGCCCTCCCTGATCCATGCGTATTTATACCTCAAGGTGGTGTTGAGCACAGTGTACACTGTCAAAGCACCTGCGGGATGTGTCTGTGTGGGTACCTCCAGCATCACTTAAAGCATGTGGGGATTGAGTTTCCATTGGGAAGAAGCAGCGGAAAGTAGAGGTTCCCAGTCAGAGAATATGCATTTCTTTCACACCAGGGCAGCTCCGCCTGTGTAGGGATCCAAGTGAAACTGAGGAGAGCATATACATTGTACATGCCCCCACACCCCCAGTTTTCTCTATTTGCGCATCAATCTCTGAAGACTTCCACTCAGCAGTATTCCTGCAAGCTGTATCACCAGCATCTAGTTAGCTGATGGTGGAAGGACCATGCTTACCCTAAATGGGTACCTAAAGTGGAAAGACATAGACTAAATTTTTGTCCGTCTGTCCATCCGACCTGCCTACCTGCCTTCCTCCCTTCCCTGGGGCTCTATTCTTGACTCTGCTCTAGGAGTGACACCTGGTAGTGCTTGGGACCAGGGCATTACCCCTAGTTGGGCAGCTTCATGCAAGGCAAGCAACACTGCATGCATACTTAACCGTTGTTCTTTTTCCCCTGGCCTTTCCATTTTAAAGATTGTTATGTTTGTCATCCTCAAACCTTCCCAGGAAATCAGCTTGGGAATCATATCTTAGAATGCATCTGTGATCCTATGTGTCCAGACGTAAGGACCTTTGTAGAAGGCTTAGAACATTTTAAGCAGTGATATGAATTATTGATTCAGTTCACTCTTTCATGTAGTCTCTCAAGTAAATTTGAGTTTCTTTTACAAGATCTTATTAGAAGGGGCATATTTTTACTGTGTTATCTAAAATGTACTCTAAATGATCTTTAAATTACATTTAAGTCATCTTATTAAGAACTTGGCAGTTCAGACTTTCTGGTTTTATAATTTACTGTACATAATCAACTTTTAATTAACATGTTTTAATTTCTATGCAACTCTGATTTCTAAGAATAACTGTAAAGAATACATTAAATAAGAGGCCATACATGCATTTAGAATTTTGTTATTTGCTTATATTTGGAGTTAGGTATCAAACAATAAACATTCTTTGTCAGTGTTCTGTATCCTTTAGAAATTATCATCAGTGTGGTATAATTTGCAATTAGCAGTTTTTTTTTTCTCTAGTGTGTAGTTTGAGTTCTTTGAGTTTTGAATAACTCCTATTCTGTAACTGCTGTTACCAGGGCACAGAATATTTTTCTTTTTCCTGCTTTGTCCCCACAAATTTCTTTGTTTCTTGTACTCATTTCTTTTTCCCTGCCTCAGTCCTTGGGAACTGCCAATAATGTTTTTTTCTCTCATGAAATGAGCTTTTCTTTAAGAAGGTGTTGAACAGAGATCTGCATACTCTGGAGCTGTTTGTTGTCGTGGCGGAGCTTTGGAGACGTATAGGTCAGAATTCTTGTCTCCATCAGAGATATTCTATGATATTCCTTTGTATGGAATTAGGTTTGTTTGGGTAGTGAAGTTGGCTTAATGTCTTCTTTTGGTGACCCAGCACCTCTACAAAGCTAGTGGCAATAACTTTCACTTCCAAATTTTTTGTACGTAAATAATAAGTTGTCATTTCTTTTGGGTCAGTACCTAGAAATAACATTGCTGACATAAATGGCTGTTTGTATTTTAATTTTCTGAGAAACTAATGGACTACTTCCAAAGCAAATGCATTATTGGGTGTCTCATGATATGCAGGAGAAAGTTTTTGCTCCAGATCTTCTCCAGAACTTGTTGGTATTAGGACTGCCCGAGGCAGTTCTCAAGGCTTACTCTTGGGTCTGTGGTCAGGGTTCATTTGGCAGTGCCAAAGGACCGTCTGCGGAACCGGGGATCAAACCTGTATCTTGGCTGTGTGCATGACAAGCATCTCAAGCCCTACGATATCTCTCTGGCCCCTCACCAGCGCTTGGAATTCTGTAGCTTTGACATTTTTCAGTGATTTCTGTATGTATATTCAGTACTCATTGAGTTTCTTGCAGTTCCAGAACAGCAAATGATGTTATTGTTTCAATGTTTTTACTTGCTAGCCTTACGCCTTTTTTGATGAGTGTCTGCTTAAATATTGCCTCAATTTTTTTGGGGGGGGAGGAGACAGTTAATTTTTTTATGATTGCATTTTGTGATATTCTAGATCACGAATCACGAAATCCCGTTAATCACCAATTTCTCGGGCGGGCTCAGTAACATCTCATTTTGTCCTTTCCCTGAGATCCTAGAAGTCCATCTCAACTCAGTCCTCCTAATGATGTTGCACTGGGGGCTCTTCAGGGTCAGGGGAATGAGATCCATCTTGTTACTGGATTTTGCATATGAATACACCATGGGAAGCTTGCAAGGCTGTCCCATGTGGGCAGGAAACTCTCAGAAGATTGCCAGTTTCTCCCAAAGGGAGAAGCAGGCTAAAGCAGGCTGAGAGCTTGCTTTTAAGTCTCTGGATGTTGGCCGTTGATGGGATTACACACACCTGGGTTCCTCTGCCTGTACCTTCATGCTTGAGGCCTGTCCGAACATGTGGAGAGGGGTCTCCAGCATGGCTGTAGCTAGGTTCCGGTGGTCTTCGGCTGCCAGGAGCTCTGCTCAGCATGGGGAGGGAAGCTGGAGCCCATCCCCTCCGAGGGGCCCTGGGGAAGACAGCCAGGCATTCAGGCAAGAGACACACTCTCTCTCTCTCTCTCTCTCTCTCTCTCTCTATGTATATATATATATATGTATATGTATATGTATACATATATACACATATATATACTAGATATGAATCTTGCAAATATTTTAATTAATAAAAATTAATTAAATTTAATTAATAAAAATCTTTAATTTTTAATGTATTTTTAAAAGCAGAAGTTCTTAACATGAAAAACTATAAGTTATCCCCTCTCCCCCCCTTATGCAGTTTATTTTTGGTATTACTTTTCAGTATACTTTGTATTCCACGACCATGAAGATTTCTCCTTGGTGACATCCTAAAAATTTTATGCTTAGCCCATAAAGCAGTTTGAATTGATATTTGTTTATGGTGTGATATGTAGACCGACTTTCATTATTTCAGATGGACATCTGACTAAATTATTCCTTTAAAAGACTTTTATCCTCTATTGAATGACTTCTGTACCCGTGTCAAAAATAGACTATGTATCTATGGGCCCATTTCTGGTCTGTTTTATTTCAGTAAAAGGGAATCTAGTTCTTAATTAAATGAGATTGTTTTATTTCTGTAGCTTTTCCTTATCAATATTTCTCATGTCCAGCCCTTTCGCGTTGTGCTTTTTTTTTTTTTTAAATTCTTTTATTGAATCACCAGTGGATACAGTTACAAAGCTTTGATGATTGACTTTCAGTCATACCATGATCAAACACCCATCCCTCCACCAGTGCCCATTTTCCACCACCAGTATTCCCAGTATTCCTCCCGCCACCCCCACCCCCTGCCTCTGTGGCAGGCACCTTACTTTTTACTCTAACTCTACTTTTGGGCATTGTGGTTTGCAATACAGATAATGAGAGGCCATCTTGTTTGGTCCTTTATCTACTTTCAGCACACATCTCCCATCCCCAGCGATCCCTTCAACCATCATTGAATTATTGGTCTCTTCACCATCCCAACTCCCATTTTCTCCAGCACATGAGGCAGGCTTCCAAACCTGTTTCTACTGTCCTTGGGTGTTAGTCTCATTTTATATTCCACACATGAGTGTAGTCATTCTCTGTCTGTCCTCTCTTTCTGACTCTTTTCACTTAGCATGCTGCTCTCCTTCATTGTTGATAGGAATGCCGACTGGTCCAGGCTTTTTGGAAAACAATATGAGCATTCCTCAAAGAGCTAGAAATTGACCTTCCATATGATCCAGCAATATCACTTCTGAGAATATATCTCAGGGATGAAAAAAGCACAGTAGAAATGACATCTGCTCTTATGTGTTTACTACAGCACTGTTCACAGTAGCCAGAATCCAGAAACAACCCGAGTGCCCAGTAACAGATGACTGGTTAAAGAAACTAGTTACATCTACACAATGGAATACTATGCAGTTGTTAGAAAAGATGAAGTCATAAAATGTGCTTTTTTTTTTTACTTGCCCTCTCCTCAGAGCTTTCTGGGACTCAGTTTCTCATTGTTGATGTTCTTGAGGCAGTGTGAGAGAAGAGAGATTCCACACCCAGTAGAAAAACTTAGACCCCCAGGCAGTTCTTTCAAGGGAAACCCCTTTTCAGTCTCCACCTGCTTCCACTCTAGTTTTTGGTTGGGGGAGCACAGCATGAGACTAGGGGGCTAGCTGGTGGGACGGGGAATGGGGTGGTGCAGCACACAAGAAGGAGACAAGGTGGAAGGGGTCACAGCTGGGAAACTCTTCTAGAAGATCCGGCCGCAGTGCCTTTGCTTGGTCTTTCTCGTATTCACTGTAAAGCCTCAGGTCATGTGATATTTCCCTGAGAAAGGACTTTGTCCAGTAGACTTAAGTGCATCCTTCACTCACTTTAATGCCTCTGATCCATCAGCCTGCAAATAGTCATTCATTGACTTTATTTCCTCTTGACTAGGAGGTGAGATCTTACTCAGTTTTGTAGCCATAGTGTATATCTCATCATTTTCACTAAATACCTAACAAGTACTTAGTCCTGTGTTTAATCACATGCAGTCATTTACAGTGTTTAATATGTACATTTTCAGTAAATATTTCAGATATATAGATATGGCACATCTCAACACCGTCAGTGTATCTGAGAACTGAACCACAGAACCAACAAATCCAAAGCACAAGATTCCAACTACAACAACCACAGTTGGAAATGTGCCTGTCAAGGAGCCAGGTGGGTGAGGTGGAGGGAAGCTGGGACACTAGTGGATGGAAGTTGACACCCGTGTTGGGATTGATGTTGGAAAATTGTACACCAGAAATCAGCAATAAACTTTTGTAAATTTGGGTGCCTCGATTAAAAAAAAAAATAGTTAAATAAAATACCACATTAGAACTATTTTCTCATCGGGAGTTCTCTCCCAGTTCTCAGTTTTGAGCCAAAATCGAAAAGAAGCATTTTCTAGTAGAAATACTTAATCCTGGATGTCACTTATGATCCTTTCTTAGAAATTTTATGTATTATTTTTCTTACCTGTAGAATGCAGCTTTGTAGCTTATAACCACCAACATAATATCTAGTTTAATAATCTCTGGTTTGGGAAGTTGCCTCATTTTGGTTGCTATGAGATCTTAATTTTCAAACATAAGAGCCATTTATGTTTTAGTCTTTTCTTAGCTTTATCAGTCAACAAAAAGTGGCAAATTATTTAGCATTTGCTTTTTTGTTGGACTGGAGCAATAGCACAGCGGGTAGGCCCTTTGCCTTGCATGCAGCCGACCCGGGTTTGATTCCTCCGCCCCCTCAGAAACCCCATCAAGCTATCGAGAGGATCCCGCCTGCACGGCAGAGCCTGGCAAGCTACCCGTGACGTATTTGATATGCCAAAAACAGTTAACAACAAGTCTCACAATGAAGACGTTACTGATGCCGCTCAACCAAATCCATGAGCAACCGGAGGACAGTGTGGACAGTGCGACAGTGCTACTTGCTTTTTGTTGTTGTTGTTAAGTCCCTGTTAAGCATTTGCATGCATTATTTTGTTTGATTTTTTCACTTGAGTCTTAAGTGAGGGTAGTATTTTGTTCCAATTTTGCAAATACTGAAACCAAGGCTTTGAAAGGATAAGTAGTTTTTTGAGAGCCACACAGGATAGGAGGAAATGGCAGAACTGGGGTCCAAACTTAGCAACTTCAGAGCACACACATTTAACCATTTTATTGTACTGTCCCTTACTTGTTCTCCACTTCATTTTATTCTCTCTTATGCTTGGATCAATAGTCTCTTTATCCTAAAGGTTCACTAATAGGATTGCCCTCTGTTTAATGTTCAGAGCTTAAGGAGAGAAATGGAAATTGGGTGTGCCTGATGCACATGCTAATTGGTTAGTCTCAATTGTTGAATGATACGGTTTGTATGTCAGTTTTGTACTCTTGATTGTAACCTTTTTTTCCTGTGAGGTTCTACTCTTCCCTGAGTGTCGGAAGTTACAAATACATTTCCATGTGGGTGTTTCAAACCATCATCCTTCAAGTGTTTGCGAGATGGGGGTGGCTGCTGCGGTGGTCTAAGGGAGAACTAGGTACATTTTCTGTGGAAGAAAATTTAGTCTTAGATTCATTCCGACAAGGTCTCACAGCACACACGGTCTTTAAGCCTGTCTTCCAAGCTAAACAGTTCAAAATCATGCTACTAAGTGGTAAACTATTAGGCTGAATGTATGTCAGTGGGAAGCAGTTGTCTGTCTAGTTTTAAGGAACTCTGTCTAATTGTTCAAAAACCTGGGAATTGGGTTTCTCACTGATAACTTTATTTCTGATGTGTCCAGGAGATAGGGAGGTAACCCAGATACTGCTAGGTGTAAACAATCTAGTTTGTTGGTTGCCCCATGGGCATTAGGGAAAATCAGTTAGCTACCTTAAACTTTTTTTTAAAATTTGGGTGGGGGGAGTAGGTATTGAGCCACAAACCCGTGGTGCTCAGAGCTTACTCCTGGCTCTGTGTTCACAGATCACTCCTGGTGATGCTCTGGGGACCATCTAGGTTCCATGTATCAAACAGGTCAGAGGCATGCAAGGGAAGCACCTTGCCCGCTGTACTCTCTCCAGTCTCATTAAACATTTAAGATTTAACTAACAATGACAGTGATCCTTTGGGATATTTTTTTTATATTAAGAGGAACTGATTACAGCCAGCAGCTGCCTTCATAGGGTTGTATTAGAAGAACATGAGGGCAAGTAAATACTCCTCAAGAATTTTTCTTCTTTTGCTTTATCTTCAGTCTTGCATTCTTTGAAGTTCTGGGTCACAGTGACCCAAGCTAAACCTGGCTTGACCTCTTCACTGCCTTTTGGTTGGTGGGGTTGTGGAATGTGGTCTATTGTAGGTTGACAGATCACATTTGTATAACGTTAGGAGCCAAGGGACCAGAGAGATAGTAACATGGGCAGGGCACTTGCCTTGCACACAGCCAGCCCAGGTTCAGGCCTCAGCAGCTCATAGAGTTCCCTGAGCTTCCCCAGAAGTGACCCCTGGGTGCAGAGCCAGGAAGTAAGCTCTGAGCACTACTGGGTGTGGACCCCAAGCCAAAACCAAATAAAGAGAACCGAGCCTCAGGAAAAACTGCAGTGTAGTAATTTCCCAGTGAAAGCAGATGCATGCCGTGGAAACTGACTGTTGGCAGCCTTGGGTGAGAAGGGAGGAGGACTGGGAGGGTCCGGGGAGATGGCCACATCAGCCTCTTGCCAGGCCACGGAGACAGATAGAACCCATGGGGTTTGCCGGTTCCTTCCTGCTTTTGAATCTGCTTTATTTCCCTGTGATAAGTTGGTCCTTACCTGCTTAGGCTTCCCCATTTTGAGAGAGTCTTCTTCATCCTGCTTGTGGGTGACACCTGCTTCGTGGGGTTTAGATACATTGTAAACTTGACTAATGAGGCTGGTCTGAAACCAAGAGTTGAAACTCCTTCCCACCCCTTTGATATGGACCGAGCAAGAAAAACTAAAGGTAGCACATTAATGACTTGTTTTAAAAGGCATTGCCGTGGCAGGCCAGCCCTTTGTTTCCCATAAGGTTTTGTCCTTGTCAGATTCACAGAACTGTTGGCCCATTTCTTTTGGCCCGGGTTGTCTTCTGTGAGCAGCAGCGGCAGCACAGCTGTGGCCCCGAAGCTCGGTGCCAGTCGTGTTGGGCTCTCTATTTCCCTTGAGTGTTTCTGTGTCGACCCAAAGCAATTGTAGGCAGAGCTTTGTAAAACTTAATATCCGAGAGAAGAAACTGTTGAGGGGAGGAAAACAGTTGAAGCTGCTGTCTGCTTGGATTGAAAGCTCAGGCTGCTTCTGGCTACCTCGGCGGAAGGCCTGGGAGGGCTGCGTGAGCAAAGGTAGACGTCACGAGCAGCTCATTGCTGTGTCTGGAAGGTAGGGTTTGCCCTTTGCTGTGGCGCGTACTCCGTACAGCGGTCTCTAAGCTGCCGGCACTGACGCCGCACAGATCAGTAAGATTTTGAGAAGATTCTTTTCCTCCTAACAGAAAAACTCCTCAGATAGAATTATCTTCCTTCTGACCCAACAGCATAGGAGTAAGTCAATGCTTGGACTGCCATCTTGCAAGGAGGGCGGGCGCGGGGGCCGCAGTAGAGCCCCTGAGAAAAGCAAAGATGTTGACCCTGGCATTAGTATTGCCAGGTAATCCAACCAACTCTGGAGTTATGCAAGAAATCAAATCCTTAACTGATTAGGCTACTTTATAGCTCTCAGAGGAACTTAACATATACAGTAAAACTATAGTGATTCTCTTTTGGTTATGTATGCATAGAAAAATACTGAAACCATCTACCAGAATCTGGGAGGGTGATTCCCAGCTTTTGATTTCTTTCCATTATGAAATCAGCTTATCTTATATGTAGAAGTCAACCCAGATTGTATAACATGTATTTAAAAACTCACCATAAATGAGTCTTTGGGATTTTCATTTTAAATTTTGAGGTAGAAAAGTATTCATGGGTCTCAGCTATGTTGAGAAAACTCAATATGAAAAGAGCCTGATAATATTCCTCAAATAAGACTCAGAACATCTGTTTTTCCAAAGGTAACTTTTAAAAGAAGAATAACTAAAAACAGAGAGAAGCTATTTGTACTATATCAAAGCCAAAAAATGATTGTGAGCTAGTATATGCCATTTAAAAAGAAAGTAGAAGTGCAACTTTGAAAAAAAAAAGCCAAAATGAACCAACCACAAATTAAATCTCTCATTTGTAAGTAAAAGTTTCAGGTCTTTGTTCCATGATCTGATTTCTATAACATTTGAATCCTTCTACATTTTACCTTTGCTTCCCATTTTCCTCCTCAACTCTTGGTCACCATAGGTGTTTTTCCTGTTCCGTGTCTCCTGCTCAGGAGATGGCGTCTCCTTTCTTGCTGCTTTCTGGCCTCCTTGCTCTCTGGAAGGTGCTCTCAGTTTCTGGTTCTGAGGTCTCCTAGGGACTGTCTGTAGACAGTCAGTTCTCATGAATGAATGGTTGCTTTTCTTGCCCACTGGAAGAATGCCATATCTTGGGTGGATCAGCAAGCCCACCACTGGATTGGAAGGTGGGAGCTCACCCTCAGTTTTTCATGCAAATAGTTCAACATTGGACAGCATGGGTTCAGGCGTTGGCCTGTAAGTGTTTGGGAATAGGAGGGCATTCTTACACCACCAAGCAATACTCAGACACCAGCTTGGTGTTTAACACTCAACTTCTTGCTCAGTCTCCCAGGAAGTAACTTCAGATCCCATCTGGTAAGCATGTGGATCTGTAATTTTGCATTCTTATTCTGGTGTCAAGCCCAGATTGTAGCCTTTTCTTCTAACCTACTTGTTATAGGTAGGCATTCCAACTTCTAACCCTTGCTGGGTTTGGTTAATATTTTAATGTGGCTTGCAGAACTCAGCAATATTTTCCCTACTGCTACATTTATTATTCATTCACCAGGATCTTGAAACCAAGGAACTTTGCGTAGGACAGGTCGAGAGGAGGGGTTGGATTGAAGGCAATCAGAACATCCCTCTTCCCCTAAATTGGGAAATTGTGTCTGTCTCAGTTTTCTGGAGGCTTCATCACATAAGGATGATGATTAAAGTCATCATTCCCTTGGATTGGATGGCTCTGTCTCCTCTGCTTTCTGCTTCTCTCTCCAGTTGTCTAAGGGTAAAGGCCCAGCCCACTAGTCCCAAGGTAACTTTTTCCAAGTCTAGCTGAGACCTTAGGTGTTTTCTAAAAGTTGTCTCACTAATGAAACAAAAATTCCTTTCTTATTTGTTCTCTCAAAATCTGAGTTTTACCCACATCGATTCCAAAATCAGGGGAAGAAGACCAAGTATCTCTTTCTTATTTAAATTTGTATTTCTTAGGATATCAGTGTAGCAGACCTCAAGGCCTGTCTCACACCTGCATGAATGCCTTCCAGGATGGCTGTACTTGGCCTCCCCCCGTGGTGGCCTTCAGGAGTGCGTCTTCACCGTCAGCCTGTGACGTTCACTGTGCCGCTGTCCCATTTCCCATCCTCGCAGCCTTTCTCATACCCTTTGAAAGTCTTGGGCCTTTGCTCATTTGTTTCCTGGTTGCCAAAGACCCAGATGTTCATTGAGCAGCCTGGGACCCTGTAGTGAGGAGAGGTGGTCCATCTGGGGGCCATCAGGACCTCGGAGCCCCTCTGCTCTCTACCTCACCTCATTGGTCCCCCAGCCCTACCTGGGTAGTTCCATTTCTGAAAACTTAACTATTAGGGGTGGCCTCCAAAACAGTGCTCAGGCGGTCTGGGGGCTACTCCCAGTGACACTTGGCCAATAGGCTGGTCGACTTAGTGCTGGGGCTCCCGCAAGTGGTGCTGAAGAGGGGTCCAGCCAGGTTCAGGAGCCTCTCCCCAGCTCCAGGGAACTTCATTAATGTGCTGTGGTCTGCTGTGTTGTTGCTCTCCACGGTACTTACATTGTCACGAGTATTATCCTGTTACCACTCTTCCTTACTACCCACTCTTGCCTGGGTAGTTTTTCTGCTTTCTGTCTGGGACATCTCACCTTGCAGACTCACTTTGCACTTTTTGGTTGATTTTTAAAAAGTAAATCAAGATGAACCAGAGAGAGAGGTAGGGCTCTTGCCTTGCACACGGCTGACTCAGGTTTGCTCCCTGGCAGCCCACATGGTCAGTCCAAGCCCTCCAAGGAGTGAGTCCTGAGCATCAGTCGTGGGCATCACCCAGAAACCAAAAGATAAATAGGTAAGCCAAGACATGACGTTAGTGTACTCATTGCTACTGAGGTTAGTGCTCTTCTTTTGGTTGGCTTTAGGATTCTTTCACCATTAATAGCAGAATGGATATGAGGGGTGGTAGTCAAGAAACCTTCTCCATGGTTTCTAGTGGCCATAGAAATCAGGAGACTTGTGTGGACTTGGGACTTTTCCCTCTCCCAGCTCCAACCTGGGCATTGGCTGTGCTGACCGGGCTCTGGTGTTCAGACAGTTGGGCTCTTTGATTATTAATAGTTTCTCTTTTTGCTAACAGGCAGCCTATCAAAAGATATTTTCTGTGCATTTGATTCTTTATGGGTACTTTTCTCCCCTTCATTGAAAACTGGAAACCAAGGAAATAATTGTTACAGAAATTCCAATAAAAAGTTAATAATAGAATTGATGCTTTGCCTACCATTGATTGTTGTATATTTCAGTAATAATTACTGGCTATTTTTCAAAATTAAATTAATGATCTTAATGGAGTACTTGCCTAAGATTTAAAGTTCACTCCATTTCAATGTTTATTCTTTTAATAGCCCATCAAGGAAACATTGTATTGTAGTTGAGACAAGAGTATTTGTTTTGTTCTAATGAAATAAAGCCCTTGAATATAGTAATGGACTAGGAATCTCAGTGAATAATTATTATCTAAGATCTGTAGCTTTCTTGGGTATTTTCAGGAATGCTTTCATTTTTTTTAATGTGAATGAGCACCACAGTGTATGCTTTTGTCTTTAATTAGGTAGTCTTATTTTTTTCTTTTAAAGTGACATTTAAAAAAATTTAGGTCATTTATAATTAGAGTGGTTATTCATCTTAAATACTAATAACTAATCGTCAATAAAGTTATTTGGTATTATATTTTCCTCTTTTCTCTTTAAAAGAGCTTTGGAGACTGGGAGATAAATAGCAGTAAGGTGCATGCTTAGTATGTATCTTGGCCTGTGTTCAGTTTCCAGAATAACGTGGTCACATTAGCATCGCCACAGACAGCCCTGGAGACCCCAGCACCTGCAGGGTGGCCCTGATAGGGCCCATCTTTGGCCTGGAAACACCCAGGCTGTGTCTCCTCCCCCGGCCTTTATGAAACAGTAGCATTGCCTGCCAGGACTCACTAGGTGGGGCCTAGGCCTTCTGAACACTGTTTGGTAGCAGCCTTCCCCTCCCCGAAAAAAGAGTGGGGGCCAGTGATGTATGAGACCATGTGATACATGGCCACGTGATGTAAGGTTTCCTATATCAGTGTTACTGTAGAATAAGTAACAGTGCTCTGCAGTATATTGCTCTGTAGTACAATGGAGTGGAGATCACAGCCTTAAGGCCACCAGAAAATACGTTGTATTAAGACCATCAGGAAACATTTAGGTTATGTTGTCTTCAGAAAGTTTCTTGAATGATAAGCTCAAGAAATGAGGGGACCTTAGTTGTTCTCTGTTAAAGAGAGACTTGTTAGAGATTTATTTTTATAGGGAATTCTTGAATATTTGAAATTTGATGAATACTTTTTTAGTGGAGGAAGAGTTGAAGTTCATTTTACCTGTGACTGTTTTTAAAGGATCTCTAATAGTTTGTATCATGGACTAATCGAACGTTATTATCAATTATAATTTCATGTGCACATTACTTTTAGGATAGTGTCTCAGAAACATAAAAGAAGCTTTATTTATTTTTAATTTATTTATTGAATCACCATGAGAACAGTTACAAAGCTTTCATGTTTGAGTCTCGATCATACAATGATCAAACACCCATCCCTTCACCAGTGCACGTTTTCCACCACCAAAAACCCCAGTGTACCCACCCTCCCACCTGTGCCCCTGCCTGTGTGGCAGAACATTTCCACATTACTCTCGCTCTACTTTGATCTCATTCCGTATTTTGACACCAGTCCCACCATTGTTATTTGGAATTTTCCCCAACACTGCGGGAAAAGCAACATTAGACAAATTGTTTTCTGTTGCTGGTTGTGAATAGCATATCATCTTGGAATTCTAAAATGTTAATAATTAGGTCTGGAGAGATTTGTACCAAGAGCCGCTTGGTTGTGTCTCTGGGATCATGGCTGTTAGGGAGCTTAAACAGTTGCTGGGGGCTGTTCATGGGCGGCATCTCAGGATCCTGTCGGGGCAGGGGACGAGAAGGACCGGCTCCTCCCCTATCCCATGAGGCCTGGCGTGTGTCCTCACTGCTGACCCATACCTGCATTTTCCAATGAATTCTGGCAGATGGCGGCTGCCGGAAACAGGCAGAGGGACAGCACCCGCTCCTATCTGAGGTGGTCGAAGGCAGAGTCTGGAGGCATTTCTGCCAAGAGCCACTCGCTTCTGAGATTCATTTGTATGTCTCTGGGATCATGGCCGTTAAGGAGCCTAATAAGTAGCCTAGGGCCGCTCCTAGGCAGCATCTTGCGGTCCCATCGGGTGGGGGAATAAGAGAAGCTTTAAAATGACCAAAAATAAAGTGGTTTGTTTTATTAATAAAAACCCAGTATAGCATTTTTGTGGGGCAAAGGGAAACCCACACTTTATGGTCCTGAGGACTTCCCCTTGGCTTAGTCCGTGTGCGTCATTCCTGGTGGTGCTTGGGTGCTGTGTGCAGTGCTGGGATCAGACTGGAATCAGCCACATGCAAGGGGAGGGGGAGGTATACTGTAATGTTTTAGTTTTGATAGACTCTGTGGTTTATAAGTTGGCAGCTTGGAAGTCTGGGAAAGATAGATAGGACTTCTTCATTTAGTATTTTTTTTTTAATTAAAGTCTTATGTAAATGGTCATGTAACCAGTAGTGAATTAGTTGCTCAGGGTATAGAGGGGTCTGAGACTGATCTTTTCTCTCCAGTCATCCAGTCACTTGGGAAGGTCAGGGTCATCGTATCCATTCGAAGATGAGTATAGGGACTGGAGCTTGAGTTCAGCAGGGAAACCCTTTCCTTGAGTGCTGCTGACCTAGTGCGTCCTCAGGTGTGGCTCAAACTTTCCCCCCAGGGGGTGGAAATAACAAAAAGATGAATAGAGAGATTAGAGAGAGATAGTATAGCGGTTGATTTGATTCCTAGCACCCTATTAGCTCCCCAGACTCCACCTTGAGTGATCTCTGAGCAAAGAATCAGAGGTAAGTCCTAAGCACAGCCTAATCCACACCCCCTTCCCCCTAATGAAGGTCAAAGAGATGCTCAAAGGACTGGAGTTCATGCTTTGTAGGAGCCTTGAATTCCATTCCTGTCATCACATGTCACCCTGTCACCTTTAGTACCTCAGAAAATGATCTCCAAGAACTCCCCAGGTCATAGACCCTGAGCATCCTGAGAGTGGCACACCAACTATACCCCAGCCCCTCAAAAAAACCCAACTTCTTAAAAACAGGTGAATAGTGGTATCTTTATGAGGGATCCTTGCTAATGAAAGGAAAGTGCGGTCAGGTCAGACAGAGCAAATGAGAGATACTTGGGTAGCCATTGCAGAATAGGTGAAAGGAGACTTGGGGGCAAGCGAATGCAACTTTAATAGCTAATGGGGCTCCAGAAGGCGAGAAGAGATAGAGTTACAAAATCAAATTACCAGTGGTGTTGCAGGATCTGTTCATTGGAGCAGAAAGGAGCTGATGGAGACTTGGTGTTATCAGGGTATGGGGTGATAAGTCATGCTAATATGGTGGCAGGAGAAATAGAAATCATCACAATACAAATAGAGAATTGACAAGCTGAATGCTTATGAATCTAGAAGCACAAATCTATAAGGACTTGAACCGGTGGAAGTTACGTAGAGATTTGTGTTTAACATTTTCATTTTAAGGTAGCTTTTTGTAGAAATGCCGGCAAGAAGATGTAGGGGTATTGCGCGTGGGAGACCGAACTGTGGGAGTATTTTTTTCTAAAGATGGGTGGTGCCAGAGCAGGAAAAGGTTTAGGCTCTTCCCTTGATGTAGCAAGAGAAGAACAAGTCAAGAAGACGTTCAGTGCCTGTAAAGGCAAGACACGACAGTGATTGTGATGTTTCTGAGCCACAGGAAAGTGAGTTTCTGCAAGGACTTTTTTCTCTGTGGCTGCAGATATGTCTGAAATCTTGAAATAATTGCTGTCTGACTGGTCAGTTTTATGATGCTGCTTATCGGGCTTGGACCTCAAATTATGGGGGTTAATGAATAAAAGCTGTGGTGTGAGGGTAGGAGTGTATAGGAGGGGACAACTAAGAAATAGATGGCAAATTATCATAGTTTTTTCAAAATAAGTCTATATTATAGGGCAGTAGATGAAGAGGGCAAAAGAAGGTCATTTCAATTAAATTTAACAAGTGTTTATTAAGTACCAATTATGTGCAAGATGTTATTTTAGGGGCAATGAAAGATGTAATACTGTTTTTCTCCCTACGTGCCCTTGAAGAAAGGGGCTCTGTCAGGTTCTTCAGACTTTAGGTAGCAATACATCCTAAGCAGAATGTTGGCAGAATGGCAAGTTCAGTGAGAAAAATGGAAGGTGAAGAGTTGGAGAATTCAGGGAGCAGTAAAAAGAAGGGAAGAAAAGCTGGAAAGACTTGTCAGGTGCAGCGAAGAATGTCTGGGAAGGGCAAAGGGAGTCATCCTCTAAGATGAGCAAGGTTGTGGAGGCTTGAAGGTGGTTGTGAAGTTATTTGGGGGTAGTAAGGCTGAGTGAGGAACTTGGAGTTTTTACCATCATCTTATGACATATATTTAACCTCTGAAAAGTTTGTGGTCAAATGGAAAAATCTGAGGTAGGTAGTTTTTTTTTGTCCTGTGAGAGGAAAAAAATGACATTCTTTAATCATTGGATGAAATGCTGCTAGCTGCATTTTACACATTTATTTGATAGTGCCTAGTAAATTAGACATTTTAAAACTTGCTACCGTTTCTTTCTTAGTGCCTCAGTTAGGGCTTCGGTGAGATTTAGTCTCTGGAAGCTTGAAGTTCCAGAAGGGAGTAGGAGGGGCCTCTGTGTAGGCTCTTAAGAAACACTGCACCTCAGACGAATCATAAAATATTTGTGATTTACTGGGAAAGAGAAATCGGGGTGATTTCGTGGCTATTTCAGATGAACAAGGTTTTGAATTACGTTTGTGACATAATTCCCTGTATCATCTCTTCTTTGTTTTCCTTCAGAGATATTATTTTCTTTCTTTTTTTAGGGTTGTACATCCACTGGTGCTCAGGAATCACTTCTGACAGGGTTCAGGGTACCATATAGGGTGCTGGGAATCGACTTGGATTGGCTGCACGCAATGCAACCACCCTACCTGCTATACTGTCACTCTCACCCCATTGTTATTTTTTACATATTCAGAACATTGAATAGTGTTCTCGTACTTTTTAAAGGTCATCATCAAAACAAAGAATTGTGAACAGAATTTTTGACTCCCTAAATGAAGAAATGCATTATTTTTGGATAACTAGGATGCTGTGGCAGTACCATAGGGATGACGTTTGGTTGGAGTAACTTCCTGGGTCACTTTACAGATTGTCTTCCTGTATGTAAAGTTTTATGCCTTAAAAGTGGCAGTTATTTTATTATTTTTAAACACAGCCACAAAATTGTAGGACTATCTCAAAAAGGAACTGTTTATTAGTGTTTTACTTGGACTTTCATGTTCAGGCACAGGAAAACATGGGAAAAGAAGAGAAGTGCCATGAAAGCAGTGTGTAGACAAATTTGATAAATCGGCTTTTTTTTTTTTTTTTTTTTTTTACTATTTTTTGTGGAATCCTACTTGGAAAGAAAACTGTTGGCCAATATAATTTGGCTATCAGAGGATATTGCTGAATGTGATTCACTTGAAGGCAACAACTAAAATGTAACCACTTACAAAGTTAGTCTGAGAATTACTCAGTGCTTGTTCAAATAGAATATTGTGACGCAGGGGCAGGAATTAAAGGGATTCTTACAGAGGGATATGGTTAACTTAATATCCTTCGTGACTTCTGTAGCCAAGCTTGATGTGGCCTCGGCTGAGGTCAAGCATTCCAATTCCAGCCTCTCGAGGGCTTTCTCCATGTGCTGCCAGTGTGCTGGTAAAAATGACTTTAAACTCTTGTCAGCACGGTTACTGGTGCATGCATCCCAGCCCCACTCAGATAAACCTGTCACAACACAGAGGCGGTTGCTGGAGAAGAGTACAAGGGCAGGCCTCGAGCTTTTCATTCGAGCATCACTAAACGTGCACAGAGTGCCCAATTATTTCAGCATTATTGAGCAAGCCTACAGGAGGACCCAAGCCTTGCTACATTAGATTTTCTTTAGTAATTTGCTCAAGTACCGCTGAGGACACTTAAAGGGCTTAAAACGGTGGCTGCAACCCGTTTCCTTTTCTGGGTTGTTAATTCAGGTTTTCTCTTTCAAATTAACTCTCACTGCATGCTGTGTGGCAGTTCTGGGAGAACTGCTTAACACTAATTTTCTCAATTTTCAGCCTTTTTTTTTTTTTGGTTCAACATAACTGCTTTAATAGTCACATATATGTTTTGATTAGAAATGTATGCTAGCAAGGCCTTCTGTGGGGTAGAACAAAAACAGATGCTTTAAAGAAAGATGGAAAGCTTTTTGAATTTCAGCTATTAAAAGTTACTTAGATCATTTCACCACATAAAGTTCCATTTCTTTCCACGACATTGCAGAATCCCCAAACCAAGTTAGAAACATGTCGCTTGTTCTGTTACTGAGCTCTCGCCCATTCCTTTAGCCCTGTATGTGTAACTGGGCTGGAGAGACAGTGCAGGGGTTCAGGTGTTGGCCTGTCGTGCGGATGACCCTCTCCCCGACGTTCACCCTCATTGGCACACTATGCAGCCCTTTCTCAGAGCGGGGACTATCATAGTCTCTCTGGCTAAAATGGTCCATTTACGGACAAGTGGTGAGCAGTGGATGTTGAGTTATCTGTTGTCCCTTCAGCCCTCCCACTCACTTGCTTCTTTTTGGCTGGGGAGAGGATAGAAGGGACAAGTTCAATATCTTGGTTTCATTTCTCGCAGCAGCAGCAACTCCAGGCCCAGCATTTATCACACGGACATGGTTTGCCAGTGCCTCTGACACCTCACCCGTCGGGGTTGCAGCCCCCGGCCATCCCGCCCATCGGGAGCAGCGCGGGGCTCCTGGCCCTCTCCAGTGCGCTGGGGGCCCAGTCCCACCTGCCCGTCAAGGATGAGAAGAAGCACCACGACAGCGACCACCAAAGAGGTGAGTGGTTCTTGCGGGCCGGCAGGTGGGGCTACCTGTGGCTGAGTGTAGGTTCTCAGGTGTTTTTCTGTCTCTGGATTTAATTTTACCAGTAATTACATGGGATTTCTGTTGGGGGGTAAATCAGTCACCAGAAGCAGGTTTGTGGTCCAGTGATCCCCAGCCATTATACTCTCCAAAGGCAGGAGAGGCTGTTTCCTGGATCTTGGAATTTGTTTCCCGAGTAGTGAAACCCCAGAATGTGCCGTTTATTAATAGTGATAGTAATAACTAATTTTAACTGAATCCACTTGGGTGCAAGTCTTTCTGATAAAAAGGCTTAAGTTGATGATTCGACAGAACTATTTTATAAGTTAAAAGCAGTTTAGTTATGGGTAGGATCATCTATATAGAATAATTTTAAAAAATCTTACAAGTATATAAACAATTTCAGAAGTTTAAGCAATTGAGCTAGTACAATCAATCCAAGTCAGTGAAGTCTCTTAGTTTACTTATGTTTTAAATCCCAGCTTGTTTAGAACCATGAAATAATTCATCCTTTAAGAACAATGAACTATAGTTATTTATGTAAGGTTAGTTAATGCTCCTTTAAGTTGATTTCTTCATTAGAACACTTGAACAAAATAAGGGAAAACTTTGATGTGTCTGTATGTTTGCATGGTGCCTACTAGAAGTATTTATTTGCTAATGGTAGGAAAACAGACGAAAAACTCTCTCCCATCATTCTTTTGTGGGAATTTACTTAACACATGGGTGGTTCATTGGTAGGAAGGGTGTGGTTTGTTAATTAAAAGCTCATGTCTACTCTTGTTTCAGTGTTATTACCATGAATTATAATCTTGGGTAAATGATTTTTATCACATATACATGAATTTCCCATCTCTGATGTTAAAAACACTGTAATATTTGTCACCCAGTTATTGTAATATTATGGTGTAGAGCTGGGTTAACACTATAAGCACTTTATAAGTGGAAAAGTTGATAGAGAATATAACATTAATATACAGCTTTTCTGAAACTGCATGAATAATAGATTGGTATTTTGTGAATCCCATTAATAAATAATATTAATAATTAACATTGAAAATTGAGATCTATGCTATTACTATTTAATAGGTTACATCTCTGAAAAATATGTGTATTTTGTATAAACCAACTTGTGCTTTTCTCTTTACCCTTCCTCTCTGCACTGGACTGTGTGCTGCTGCTGTTCCGCTCACAGACAGAGACTCCATCAAGGTAGGACTCAGAGGCACAGGGGAAGGAATGTCTTTGAACAGCCCCTAATGATCTGAATAATTTGGAAAACAGTTCTGTGAACTTTACTGTACAGTGGCTAGTTCCTTTCTTTTTTTAGCCTATTTCTTAAAAATCATTTTCCATTTAAAGAACCATGATTTACAATTATTGATATTTGAATTTTAGGCATATAATATTTGAACACCAATCTCACCACTAGTGTCAGTTTCCCTGTACCAGTATTCTCCAAACTCCATGCGCCGCATCCTGCTGCCTTGGCAGGCACATTACAGAGTTTGGTGGTCGCAGCTTAGATCTCTTTTTTGTTGTTGAATCTGTGCTTTGGATATATACACACCTTCACATCAGCAGTATCACTGAAACCCCAACCTCTGACCTGATGCTTTAAAAGGATTACTTCCAGATGTGTGGTTGAGATTATGTGTGTGTGGGGGGGGCACCCAGCTATGCTGAGGGGGTCACTCTGCTCTGTGCTTAGGCAGCACTTCTGGCAGTGCTCAAGGGACCATAATGTGCCGAGGACCAAACTGCATCAGCCATGTGCAATGCTAGTACTTTAACCTTAGTCCTCTTTTTTCTTAGATATGTTTTTAAACTATTGGCCCCATTTCTTTATCAGGATCATATTTTTAAATCTAGATGGAATTATTAGATCTGACTTGCATTCATCATTTATTGTGTCTTGCACTATGAAAAGATTAACTGCTTTTCCTCAGGTATGCCATGGCCATAAGGTAAATAATACTGAGAGGAAACAAAATAAAAATACATGTTTGTCTCATTTTATGGGGGAAATAATTTTATCTTATAATTTTTTAAAATCAGTGTTTGCT
This sequence comes from Sorex araneus, assembly GCF_027595985.1. Classification (NCBI taxonomy): domain Eukaryota; kingdom Metazoa; phylum Chordata; class Mammalia; order Eulipotyphla; family Soricidae; genus Sorex; species Sorex araneus. Next base: position 86,212,123 of record NC_073302.1, on the reverse strand, counting down.
TAAGAGCACTTTTCTACACCAGAAAGAATTTTTTAATTTAGTAAATAGTTTTACAAAGTAGCATAGCCTTTTTTGTGTGGTTTTTTGGGTTTTGGACCAAGCCTGGCAATGGTTGGTGGGCATGGGGAGGTGTTTCCCTCAGCTGTGATCCGGGGTCACTCTTAGTGGTCCCAGAGATGGACCCTGAGCTTCCATAGGGTAGGCACCCGCTCAGCCCTTTGTGCTCTGTGCTCTGTCATGTCCCTTTTCTTAGGTTTCCTCCTGGTGTCTCCTGCCTTCCCTAGCTTTTGCATAGATAATTTGTAGGGGAAAAGGAGAGTATGTGGCATTTAATGATCGGGATATCTGTGTCACATCAGAGTGGGATGTGGTAAGGTTTCCTGAATTGATGTATAGTCAGCAAACAAGAGTAACAGGTTACCAAGCAGGAAATGAACAGAATATGAAAATTGCTTGATGACCTTGAGCTAGGCATACAGCTGTATTACATATTGCATTTTGTATAGATTAGAAAAGTCTCAGGCATAGGTCATAACATAGGGCTGTTGGTTCCTTTTCTGGGATTTTACAGCAGTTGAATGTGTAGTGTATGGACAGTCTCATTTCTTTCTGCTTAAATGAAGTGACATGTGAAAATTAAACTCTTACCTGAAACCACCTGTGATGGTGTTGACCACCTCATTTTTTTTCTTTCACAATAAAAGGGAAGTGTTTTGTTTTTTTCCAAAGCTCTTAGACACAAATACTATGTTTATATATATATTTTTTTCTTTTTGGGTCACACCTGGCAATGCACAGGGGTTACTCCTGGCTTTGCACTCAGGAATTACTCCTGGCGGTGCTCAGGGGACCACATGAGATGCTGGGGTTTGAACCTGGGTTGGTCGAGTGCAAGGCAAACGCTCTACCCGATGTGCTATCGCTCCAGCCCCATGTTTATCTATTTTATCCCCCAGAAATTTTTGAATTTGAGGGAACATCTGCACACCTATAGAAATGCCAACATTTACAATTTGAACTGCACACATTGATCTAATTATGCATTTTCAGTTTTATATTTTGTTAATACGTAAATTGAAATGAACTCTTGATTGCACTAAGTGTTCTATACACGTGTAGTTAGGAAGTAATAACTAAATGCATTTACTGAAATTAACTGATAGTAGCTCTTGAAAAGTCTAATTCTTTTGAAGCCATAGTATAAACATTCCTTGTCTTCCTATGATTAATACATACCCTTTGGTGGGCCAGTGAACTAAACAAAAACCTCATCTCTTGTCCCACTCACAGAAGACTATGAAAAATATTTATACCACATTGCACTTTTATGTCAGCAACATTTTATATTTCCTTGTCCAAGAGTAGGGTGTATTTTAATGTGATTTGGGATGAATTTGAGAGGGAGGATCTATGTAGCTAGAAGCCAGCGGAAAAACAAGAAAGGAAACGGAGCTGGATGGTTTTGTCTTGACTTATTATGGGCTGGGAGCTTTGAATAGATGTTTTTGTTGGATATGGCGCTCAGATTGGAAGTTGTATCATTCACATTTAGGGCCGTCCTGTTGCTTTGCAAAGTGAAATAGTTTGCTAATTTTCATAAACGTGTTTGTTCTGCAATGCTCAGGGAAGCAGTGACTTGCTTGTCCCATTGATCATGCTTTTCCTGCTGTAAGGACCTCCTGGTTAAGAGAGGCTTTTTATGACTGTTTGCTGTGTGGCTTGAGTTGGTTTTTATCAGCCAGAGTCTGCCAGTTCCCTGCAGCTGGAGTCAGACTTATATGAAATAATTTATTCATGCAGGATAATGCTCCTTAACATTTAACAGGTAATGAACGTGACATAAATTTCCTTCTTGCTTTTAATTTTTCCCTTTCCTCTTCTAATGTGCAAACAGGCAGCTCTGGTGCTCTAAATAATAAGTAATTTTTGGCCATCTGTCAAAGGGAAATTTCAATACAAATTTAAATTAATGGTGCCTGAAATTTTTTATAGCTCCTCTAAAAGCCTCTAATGTGCAGAAAATTCTGAATCTGCTGGTAGTAATTAGTGTTGCATGTAATGAGGATGTGGGCAATGTTATACAGCCCCAGTGTAACATTTTGATATGGTAGCAAAATTTTGATTTATATAGATTGTAGATAGATTTAATTGTGAGAGATACTTTAAAATGTTTTCTTGATGTTACAGATTATTAAACAGGGCAGATTCCAAATAACTCATAAAGTATAAATTTAAACTTACAATAAAGATTCAGGTAATTAAGGTGCTTTACCTTCAGGTGTGAAGTAAAAGGAAAGAAATTATTAAAGTTAGTGGATTTTTTTTTCCTGTTTTCTCTTGGAAGTTCTTTGGTTACCACATCACACACTGTTGAGTTTTATTGACCTTGTTTCTCTTGCTCCAATAGGCACTTCCATTCCTAATCCTATTATTTGCAGGTGTGTATGTAAAGTCCTAAACAAGAGTAGAGGCTGTAACTATGGGCCTAAACAAAATAGCATTGTAGGAGCCCAAGTATCCATTTATTTGCCCATGAAATGCTATAATGGGAGTGTTTGGTTGTCTTTAATCACTCCATATCCCCCAAGGAAGGCCCTCATTTGGGAATTGAAAATAGCCAGGAACAGATCACGGTCCATTCTCTTCTTTGATGATAGGCTCAGAAACCCAAATTTAGCTCTCTGAAAGGTTTCTGCTAACCTCTCCTGGATGGCAGTGCTTCCAATCCTCTGGAGTGTTTAAAACCAGTTATGTCATCCCATGCAAAGTCACAAGTGAAGCCCAGGAAATGTTTTCTGTGATGATGTGATCTTCCAGTGCTGGTCCCTCCCTCCTTAATGAGAGCTGAGGAAAAAGTTGTTTAGTTCTAAAGTGGTAACTAGGGCATTCCCACATTGGCTGGGAGCTTCTTAGTTGCTGGAGATACCAATTCATGAATAGTCATTAGGTTCCTCGCATTACTCTCGGCTTTCATCTGGTGGCTGAAATGAGGGTAATGATTCAGAACAGTGAAGTCCAAATTGCCTGAAACTTGGTTAGAAACGGAGTCTGGGAAATTAGTATATTAGCCATCTCTACCTATAGTATCTAAGAAGTTCTACTACCTCCTAAAATAACATATATATGTATATAAATAGCAGAATTTACTGTCAGCAGCTATTGGTAAGGTCTATGACTTTTCCCAAGTCAGTTATTTCCAGGCATACTTTATTACTTCATAATTTATTTTAATGTATTTAATTGGCCTTCCTTTTTTTTTTTTTTCTTAAGTCTTAATGGGGTGACCTCAAGTCAGGTATTGTCTTAGACACACTAATAGATCACTATGATAATCCTGAAACTAATGATTTACATAGGAGGGAAAGGAAAATATGGCATATACATTGCAGTTTGAAGGCCTTGTGAGTGGGCTAGCGTTTCTGTCTGTAAAGTATGATATTATGTACTTGTATTTTCTTCCTAGTGCGATGGTGTTTTGAGTTCTGTTGTTTCATTCCGAATGTCTTTCCCAAAGTTTGAACTCATGACTAAAGTAGGTAATGATTTATTTTCAGAGAAAGGCTTCTGGCAAGAGTTGGGGGTTCCGGTAGCCCTCTTGGCAGGCTGTGTGGGTCTGCGTGTTCCAGTGCTCCTGCCCATCAGTGTCCCCACTAGCAGTGCGCATGGAGAGTCACAGCCGGGGCCAGGGTGGCGTGTCAGGCGTGCACTCTCTAGCCCTTTGATCTCTTGCCCTCTTTCCCTCAGTCTGCCAGTATTGGATTTTATAGTTTTCTATTTTTTGATAGTATAAACATGGATAGTACTACACTTAATTTTTTCTAAAATTGACAGACATTTAAAAAACTTTCTGGGGCTGGTGCAATAGCACAGCAGGGAGGGCATTTGCCTTGCACACGGCTGGACGGGTTCAATTCCCAGCATCCTATATGGTCCCCTGAGCACCGCCAGGAGTAATTCCTGACTGCAAAGCCAGGAGTAACCCCTGAGCACCGCCAGGAGTAATTCCTGACTGCAAAGCCAGGAGTAACCTTTTTGGGTGTGACCCGAAAAGAAAAAAAAAAAAAACCTTTGTGCTTTTCTATGAATGTTTAGTTATGTTTTGTTTTGTGTCCCTCCTTCCTATTTAAATTTTTTGTTCATGGATTTTCATAATCTATTCATTAGTTGGAGCTAAGGCAGTGCCTTTTTATTCTGTCATCTAAGTTTTATTTGTTTGTTTTTGCTTTATAAAACCTGTGTAGAAAGATTGAAACACCAAATCTGTGGTGATATTATGTTGGCCATAAAACTTTATCAGTGGAGTTTCTGTGTTCAGGTTGAAATGTGTACTTCAAGCCAAGAAAACGCTTCCACTGTGTTGTAGGTCAAAGTGGGGTTTGAGTCTGAATAAACTAAATAAGCAGAATCATTATTTCTGTTTGTTATTCCACCTTGTGTATTAATATTTGTCAGAGTGTCTCGTGTGACCGGGTCCCCAGCACCCCCACACCTGTTTCTCTCTTTGAAGGGGGTTATTAGAGAACAGTCAGGCCTGATCTTTAAAGATTTCATTGACTCCCATGGCATGTTCTGTGAAGGAAACAGCAAAGAAATCTGAGCCAGACACAAGGAGAGAGGAAAGTGATATGGTCCAGAAATTCTTTTAGCACTCCTTCTCCCCATATACCTGTTTAAGATGGGAATGTTCATGATTTTACCCTTTGAGGGAAAAAAAACAAAATTTGTTTAACTATATAACTTAGAAGGACACGTCATAAAAGAACAAAGGCCTAAAGTAATGGAAAGCTGCCTGGAGCATGGTGGCAGCTGGGTAGCAGAGGTCAGCTGCTGGGGCTGGGTCCCTTGGGGTGGGGAGGGTCCTCACCCACCCCCCTCTGGGGCACCCCTGATGCGGAGTCTGGTAGCATAGTTATGGGGGCCTCATTTTGTACTCCCTTCTGAGAGAAGCAGCTGTGAGTTCTGGAGGGTGGCCCAGGAGGAGCTTATCTGGCGCCAGCAGGAGGTGGCTTATGGGTGTGACCCCTGGGTCTCCAGAGAGTGGGGGAAGCAGGCAGAGGATCTCTGCTCCCTGGTCCCATTGAGCCCAGAGTCCAAGATCACAAAGTTCCGCATTACCTGGCTTCCGTGGGACTTTGCTCATGCCTGAGGCTCACTCAGCTCAAGCGTGTGGGAAGCTTTATTAAGCTTTAGTTGCTTAATAAAGATAATTTACTATTGTCTCCAAATTCTCCCTATAAGCAAACTGTAATTATTTGAAATAGTTGGATTGTTTGAATGGAGTCCAGCTATTCCATTTTGTTGTGGTATCTTGTGTGTCTTTTTTGATTGAAGAGTTACCCTCACTTTAGAGTTTCTCCTATTACTGATGTGTTGGAGAGCCTAGGCCAGCTCCTGTAAAAGGACCTAGATTCTGGAGATGCTTCTTTGTGGTATCAGGAGTACTCTCCACTGAACCATGCCCAGCAGTGTCTTAGGACTGGAGGAAGAGGTGGGAGGGTTGAGTCTATTTGCATGACCATTCTGGTGACAGACAATTTGGTGAAGTATACCAACAATAACCAAGAGATTAAAATATTTTGCTAACCATCAGTATAAAGAATCTTATTTGTATGTTTTAACTGTTAACCACCAGATGATCAATTTGAAATCCACCTCCAACTTTTTAAACCTATATATTACTTAAGATAGACTTTTATTTTTTATCTTTTAAAAAACCTTGTTTTGGTGGGTTACCACATACATGCAAGGCACTTGCTTTTCCCCTGATTTTCATCCTCAACCCAATACAGACTTTAAAAAAATACATTTTTTAAGTGTAAGCTTCAATGTGTGTGTGTGTGTGTGTGTGTGTGTGTGTGTGTGTGTGTGTGTGTGTAATGTAGATATGGATTATAGCTAACCAAGTCATCATGTGACCAGAAAAGTTTTATTCCCGTAAATTTTTAACACATATAGGCAAGAATCTTCATCTTTGTGCTATTCTGTAATAGAACTAGTCATGGACTAATAAGAGGGTGACTATAATAAAATCAGAAATATCTTCACCGTGCTAAGAATCCTCACGCTCCTAGGTAAGCTGGTGTTTCAATGGGCAAGTCAGTTAACTTAATTCAAAACTAGGCATTTGGAATGTGTAAATTTTCTTTCTTTTTTTGCTTTTTGGGTCACACCCGGCAATGCACAGGGGTTATTCCTGGCTCATGCACTCAGGAATTACTCCTGGCAGTGCTCAGGGGACCATATGGGATGCTGGGATTCGAACCCGGGTCGGCCGCGTGCAAGGCAAACGCCCTACCCGCTGTGCTATCACTCCAGCCCCAGGAATGTGTAAATTTTCTTACATTGTTAGTCTCATTCCAAAATGAATTTAACAAAAGTCTTACAGGGTATATTTCAGCAATAAAATTGACCATAGTGTTAGCCAATTAATATAGCATAGCAGTAACTGTATTTTGCTTTTTTTTTTTGGATCACACCCGGCGATGCACAGGGGTTACTCCTGGCTCTGCACTCAGGAATTACCCCTGGCAGTGCTCAGGGGACTATATGGGATGCTGGGAATCGAACCCGGGTCGGCCGCGTGCAAGGCAAACGCCCTACCGGCTGTGCTATTGCTCCAGCCCTAGTAACTGTATTTTGCTTGAGATTGAATAGTAGGAAGATTATTTTAATATTTGCCCACCAAGCATTTAATGTTGAAGTCTTAAAATTGCTTTCCAAAATAACTAATTTGGGAATGAAATGGTAATCTGAAACCAAATTTTTGGCATTGCTATTGCTTATTCTTTGCATATTTTTGGAGGGGTCGGGTGGGGCTCCCATTTCTATTATGTATTTTACTTTAGCAAAGAAAATTCAGAACTTTATCTTTGGGTTTATGATGCAGCAGTCTGCTGTTCTATATTAATTGGCACCTGCCTTTGGGCACGTAAGCTGTGTGAAATGACAAGTGCCCTAATACCCGGAAAGTGTGTTGTAATTGTCAAACTGATGAGCATCTTTAGGGTAGACTGATCCTTGGGTAGCGAGTGTGAGTGGATTATAGATGTGGCTGCAGTGAGGGAGGGGTGTATCCCTGTGCTCTGCCTCTTCATCTCCTGCTGAGACAAGTGCCACCTCCCAAGGGCGACTGCCTGGTCTGCCATGGTCAGCCAAGTGGCCAGCCAAGGTTGCGTGTGGGAGGTCGAATTCTTTACCTGCATCCTCTTCACCCAGCCAGCAGCTTCACCCTTATGTCTGATGTCTCTGATGATTTGATTAGCCTATATTTCTATCTTTTACAAGGGTTTCACACACAAACTTTGAATCATTTGGAATTTAGAGGCCCCCAAGAGGGATTTAAGTGTTGTAAATGACCCTTGAATTTCAAAAGCATTTGTCTTGCAGAATGTAGATCATTCTTCCGAAAGAATTATTGTACAGAAATACTTACATCTTTTTTTAATAGTAAAATCTGGGAAAATTCCAAAATTGCTCTTTTAAATAATTTCTAAAATGCTTACCTCTATATGACACATATATGACACATAATTTTATTCTTTGATAGTTTGAAATAGTTTGAAGTGTTTTCTGGGTTAAAGACTATACACCAGCCCTAATGAGGCCTGTAATCTAGGACCTGAATAGAAATTATATCTAATTATTACCATGGCAGTAGAGTTGCACAGAATTTTGGTTTCATGAGTGAGAACTAGAAAAGTAATTTGCTGAAAGCTGAATGCTTTCTGAAAGTGATACTGATGTGATGGACTGGAGAGATAGTACAGTAAGCAAAGCGATTGCCTTGATGGACTCTGCTTCCATTCTGTGGTCTCTGGGACTTACCAAGAGTAATTCCTGGGAACAGTGGGGTGTCCTCTGCCACCAAAAAATAGTGAGAGGTAGTCTTTTTTTAAATGAACTTGCTGCTACATGAAAGTTACTTCAAGATTAAGTGTTGCTTAGATTTAGCAGCTCTAACTTTAAATCTTGAAGTTTAATGCTTAGGTTTTTACTCTCGATGTAATAATGAACAAAGTACTAAACATTTAACTTTAACAAATTAATTCACAACCAGTTCTGTTGCTTTTGTTTGTATTAAGTTATACTGGCTTTAAACACTAGTTTAAGTACAGTTTGTGTCTGCTTTTTGTGACTGGTGATTTAAGCGCCCCACCCCCCAGGGCCAGTGATGCACTAGGAACAGGAAGACAGCAGCATGCACATGTGTGTCATCCAGCCTCCGCCTTTCTTCCTTCATGCTGCTTAACATGCCATCCCTTCTTCAGCCACTAATGTTCATGAAATGCTTAAGCTTCCCTCTCCTCTGAGATCCGCCTTCCTCCGCCTCGGCCTTTCCCCCCCCCCCCCCATACTGAATTGCAGGCAGTGAGTTGGAAGTACTTAAAATTTAAGTCTAAAGTATTCTTGTTTTAAGTGAACTTTCTAAATCTGCTTATTGGGTGAGCATGAGGAATTATTTTTCATGGAAATGTACTCATTATTTAATTGTATCGAACCCTAAGGATTCTCGGGTCTTTTATTTTCACCCCAGAATTACTTTGAGTACTTTTCAAGTCATGGAGCATTCAGATTTAAGGGGGGGCAAGGGGGAGAAGGGGGCAGGGTTAGCACACAGGTTAGTGGTGCCACCCAGTGAGAGCAGGCTGGAGCAGAAAATGACACCTCCGTTTTATTTATTTTTCCTTCCTTCCTCTTCCTTCATCATTTCAGCTCTAGAAATTTGTGAATATTTCGTTCATTTTCTTTAAACTTCTGTTTTCTTGAGCGACATTTGGCCTTTTGAACAACAACATAAAATTGGAAATGCTAATGTTTCGAGCCAACTAAAGGAGGAAAATAAAAATGTCACCATGGTAACAAAGCTGCTTTCTAGATGGTTTCCTAAGATATGCCTGAACTAGAAGCAGATGTCTGATTTGAGAATCTTGCCTCCTTCAATGTAAACAAATAACTTCTGGGCAGGTGTTGGAAATAATATGGAAATCCTATTAAGGGGCCCTGAGTTTCTGTCAGTCAGGAAGCCCATGCCACAAAAGGGCTGGTTGTCACATAAAGGAACAGAGTAAATTCTCATTAGGCTTGAGCTTTTCCCAGGAAATGATTGTCTCTGTGGTGTGTTCTTTCTCCTGTGAATCTCAATGTAAGCTGTTGCTTCTATTGATCTATTCACTGGCTTTATTTTTCTCCTCTTCATTCCAGATTCTCCCTCGCCCTAGCCGGCCCACACTCTCCCCCTCTCCCCCACCCTCGCTTCCCTTCAGATTAACACTTGATCTGTACTATGGCTCTAAGAGCTGTGACATTTGTGATTTTAACCTCCCACCCTGAGTGGGGTGGGCTGGGGAAGGAGAAGTCAGTTTTCATCCATTGGTCTGTTGGACAAAGAGACCGGCTGATTAGGCCCCATGCAATCATGAGTACTGTTCTCTACCTTTGCTTAGAGTTAGATTTTCATGAATTACAGTGCAAAGAACTGAAAGAAGAGACAGCTTTTTTGTGAGCCTTTAAAAACCTGCATTGTTCCTGCATTGTTCTATGCTAAGGCTTTGAAATTGTGTTGTCCAATATGAAGTTAATTGAAATGATGTAAAAAAAAATTTTGGGGGGGCGGGGTTGTCCACACCCAGCTGTGCTCAGGGCTTACTCCTGGCTTTGCACTCAGGGATAATTCTTGGCAGTGTCCAGGAAACCATATGCGGGGGGTGGGGGGCTGGGGATTGAACCTGGTAGGCCACAATGTGGAAGGCAATTGCCCTATCTGCTATACTCTGCCCCCAGAATTATCTAAAAAATGTTAATGTTAATTCAGTTTCCTAAGCTGCATTAGCTACATCTCAAGTTGCCACACGTAGCTCGCATAACTACCCTATCAGTGTAGATACAGAACACCTGTATCATCTCAAAGTATTTTCTTGCATAAGGAGAGAGAGATGACCTAACAGGACTTTACTGGTTCCTCTGTGCCATCTGGTTACAGCCATTTTCCTACCTTCAAAAGCAAGGTCACGGGGCTGGAGCGATAGCAAAGCGGGTAGGGCGTTTGCCTTGCACACGGCCGACCCGGGTTCTAATCCCAGCATCCCATATGGTCCCCTGAGCATCGCCAGGGGTGATTCCTGAGTGCAGAGCCAGGAGTGACCCCTGTGCATTGCCAGGTGTGACCCAAAAAGCAAAAAAAAAAAAAAAAAAAAAAAAAAAAAAAAAACCAAAAGCAAGGTCACGCACGCCTGGTGCATGAAACCCTGTGTGTGCAATATAGTTCTCTGGTGTTGCTGCTGCTCTCCTTCCTGCCCAGCATTGTTGGAGGGCTGGGATGGCCGACCTCGTGCCCAGAGTGGATTTTAGCTGGTTAAGCACCTTTTCTGTTCCCCCTGTGGAACTGTTTGAGCAGTTCAACATGGGTCTTCTCAAAGTGTACCACAGGAGGTGCATTTTGATGTTTCCATATAAAAAGTCGAAGCATTTTGGTGATGGTGGTAGTAGGGGTTGAAGACATAAGCGTATTCTTTCTGATGCTCCGAAGGTTAAATGTGGATAAACACAGAATGAGCTTCAGAAAAGCAACACTATTATTATGCAGTGTTTCTCGGACTATAGGCCTGGAGACTCACTTCATAAAGCCAATAAAGCACTCACTGGTGGTCTCCTGTTGCCCTAGCAACGGACCACGGGGCACAGTGTATGTGAAATGCATGAACATCTGTGAATTAATCTTTTTGAGTTTGTTCTTTTCTTGGCACTGATTGGGCCACTCGGGCTTGTACCTGTGACGCTCTGGACAGAGGGGTGATCTGGAGAACTCCCCAGGGCCTCGCCCCAAAGCGCACGGTGGAAAGGAAAGTGAAGGGAGATTTGTCCTGCTAGTGAATTCAGCAGTGGGAGGATTTGGTCTGACAGCAGTCGCAGTGGGACATTATTAGCTTACTTTCTGATGCATGGGGAAATGAATACAGATCTTTGTAGTGAATCTGTACTTCATTGGTTTTTTTGGGCTGCCCTGAAGAAATAATTGTTGGAGAGAGTTGAAATAATCGCTTGTGTTTATTATACCTGTGTTATCAGGACTAGAAAGATCTCAGAGGTATTCCATACGCTTGCCCCAGCCCTGCCTGTGCCCTGGGGTAATTACCAAACCATACTGGAGTAGTCTGAAGAAAACTGCCGGATTGGATGTTGAGCTTGGAATCTTGTTTTGATAATAAAATCTGGTTGTAGCCCTCTTGATTTTATTTAGGGGAACTTTTAAATTAAGCTGATGACTGTTTGCCCTTGGGAGAATTAAGCTTGGGAGAATTAAGCGTATTAAGCAAATAGAGAAACATCATTGAATGATCTACCTTCTGGTTAGGTAGGGGTCCAGACCCTTCACCCACACAACACGTACTCCTCAGAAGGTTCTCTTTAGTTCTCCTTTTCCACTCCTCCATTTTTATTCTGCCCTCCCTCTTCCAGATTGGAGCCCCAATACTTTGTGTTCAGTGGCTTATGCCAGAGCCATGTCATCCCTCATACCCTGTTATTATCACCCATGTTATTTTCTCTTTGCTTTCTCTTTTCCCCTCCTACACCTTCCTTCTCTCCCTTAAGGGTTGACCCCCTGCTTTCCTAGGGAGACATGGCTTATGTGGCATGCTGAATAACGCCTGTATAGTTGATATTTAGGGGAAAAGATGTGCTTATTAAATATCACTAAGTTAAAAGTTCTTGCTGGGTATTAGTCCTCTTGATTTACTGGGTAGTCATTAATTAGTCATTAATTAATATTGAAGGACACTTAAAGAAGAACTGCTTGTCAATTTGTGTGTTACCCTTTGGATATTAAGAAGGCACAGCTGTACTCTAGTCAAGAGATTTTCCTGATTTTTAAATTTAATTAGACAACTAAAAATGATCATTTTAATGACTTTTGAGATTTGCTGGTATTGACAGATAAACTTGAAAATTGAGCAGTGCAATCAAAATAAAATATTTAAAATTAGTTGCCAGGTATTGATTTGGCAGCTGGAGGGCAAATCTGCCTGCACTGTGACATTGGGGTTGCATTGCAAAGATTAGATACAATCCTCTCCCTCAAATTATTTTCCTATTAAAATATGGAACTGAAATCTGCTGCCTTCTGAGGAGAATAAAGTATATTAATGGGTCGTTCCTCTTCATTTCTCTGAGTTTCCGGTTAGTCCTGAGTTCTTTTTAAATGTGCATATTTAACTAGTTTGTGATGAGTGGAGGGCTGGCAATGAAAGGCTGGCATCCCAGGAAGCTGCCAGGGCTGGTGTGCAAATACATGCAAACGTGGGTCTTCAGCAGCACTGGCAGCAGTGCAGTGGCCGTGTTTAGGTGACTCTGAGTCTTACTGGTGCTGTGACTGCCCTTCGGGTCATGCTCTGTAGGAATCCCTGGACCAGGTGCTCTGTCGAGCTAAAATACTCTGTGTGTGGTGTTGGAGGAACTTTCGCTGTCCTGAGGCCTGCGCGATAGCGACCCCACCCCCCACCCCCCACCAGAGTGCCTGCCCGCCTCCCCCCACCACCACCACCCATGCCCTGCCAGTATGTCCCAGCCAGGTCAGCTCAGTTCTGTTGCCTGTGACTACGCGCTGCTCCCTTACTATGCATCTTATTTATTTATGTGTTAGAATCTGTTTTGTGATTCAGAAAATCCTTCTTAATTTGTTTTTTGACATCCAAGTGCTTCATGTTCTGTCTCCTCCCACCCTCCACCTCCCCATTTCTCTTGTGTTTAATTAACTTCATTTTCAAAGCATCGTTATCTGGTAAGATAGTTGGTCAGTCTTGATTTTATAAAGATAAAGTTATTTTTGACCCAACAAGTGCACTCTCTTGGAGAATGTTCTATGTCTACTGGAGAAGAATATGTACTAGGCTTTTTTGGAAGGGATGAAGGGACCTGTGCATCTGTTAGGCCCCCTCAAACAAAAGATTCCTGAGGAAGGAAGACACTCCCCTGGTTTTCTCCCACAGTATTACAGTTGGATATTTGCTTAGGGGCTTGGGCGCAAAAGAGGGTTACCGTAAGTTAAATGATGAGACTTCCTGATGGAACTGCTGCGACTTTTTTCAAATTTTTAAAATTTAATTCTAGTGCAAATCACATGATTGCAGTAGTGTAGTATATAGTATTGATATACAGTTGCTGTACCCTTACTGCCATCAGTGGTGACAATTTTGGGGAGTAGAAAAAGCACAACAGAAAGGCCTTAATGTTCCCATTTTTGAAAATTGCAAATTAAATTAATAATGATCACCTTTAATGATGATCTAAAAGGCCAGACTGAAATTTTTAATTCCCAGGCTGCTTGAGATTAATTGCTGGAATTGAATTTACATGAGCCTTCTGACTTTTTTCCCGTAAATACTATAGATGTCACTATAAAGTGAAAGTTTCAGTGCATCCCATGGCTGTCTTTAGGTGTATGTGTGCACAAGCCAGTAATTTGGTCCAGTGGTTTTCACATGCTGGTTTGGGAACTGGTGCAGGTCCACAGGAATTTTTTATTGGGCTGTGAAAAAGTTATCGATGCTTAACAAATGATCTGCCTGGATTGTGCAGCTGAGCGGAGTTGACGCTGTCTTCCTGGAGGCTTGCACGACTGCGGTGCATCATTGGGTATGTGCATTATGTGAACCAAGACGGCTTCCTCAAAACTTCAAAGTGCAGTAGCATTCTTGTTTACTGCTGTTCCTGGTATTTTTAATTCGAATACAGAATTTTTTTCATTTTATAGTAGCTGGGTTTTAAAACTAAGACATAGAGTGTTATTATAGGTAATCCTTTCTATTTCTGCTGTGGTGGGGCTATTTCTTCTATTTTCACTGGACCACGGGTATAAAAAGCTGGAAAGACCTAACCTGGTTTACTCCTGAGAATCCCCAGTTTAGGGGCGGATGCCACTGATATTGGCGTTGGGGCCTTTGGGGCAGGTGGTATCAGGATACTTGGGGCAGTGGGTATTAGGACAGCTTCTGGCCTGTGTGGCCTGGCCCACGTGTGCGGTGGCAGCCCCAGCTGGGAACGCACTTGAGTCTCAGACTTTGCGATCCTCTGATTAGGCTCCCTGGTTTGTCTGTAAAATAAAACATGATATTTAAGAGAAAGAAAAGCGGAGAAAGAAAAGTTACGTGGCAAAGTGATTTGTTTGTTAAATAAGCACCATTTTAATAAAAATGAGTCCAGGCAATTAACATTCTAAAGTACAGTGAAGTTTTAAAATTTAATAAAAAATGTTTTGGGGTTACCCCCAGTAGTCCTGAGGAACTGCTCCTGGTTTCCTTCTGGGAGCAGTGAGAAGAGAGCAGGAGGTGGTGCCAGGGACCGAGCCTGGGCCCCCACATGCAGAGCACGCTTTGCGAGCATTTACGGCCCTGAGCTGTTCTTCACGGAAAATGTTATTCTCCATTAAAAATCCCAAGTGTATATTGCACCTGTTGTCAGTGGTGGGGGGGAAACTTTGAAACACTGAGCCTGGTGGGGAAAGAGCGCCAAGCCCCTCACTGCTGTGGACTCCACCCTCGGAAAGCTTGGGCCTCTGTGCTCACCTGGCCAGGCTTGGACCGACAGGATTAGCGTCCAGACTCCTGTTCTCAGGCCGGAGATTACCACCCGGAGCTCACCCTGGGGCAGGATTCTGTTTTCAGCTGCTTTTGTTCCTTTCATGTGCTTCTGCAGTCGGACAGCTAGGAGTGCCCCAGAAATATTTGAAGAGCCCTGTTTAGCAGTTTATGTGGCAAGTTGTTGAATAATTCACATAACAAATTAGACAAGCACTTGTCCATCTGACCGAATTATTCTACATGTTTGCCGAGGCAGCGAGGGAGGAGCTCCACGTTTCCTCCTCAGAGCGTAGACAGTGGCTATTGACCCATCTCCTTCTTGGGTTTCAGCCTTTTGTTGACATTGTTGTAAATGAAAGCAGCCCTGAAGAGCTCCAAGCAGCTGGGCTGGATAATTGTGAAGGATTCATGCTTGTTGCTGTTACCCCGTGTTTGCAGTGGGTTGTTTGCTTTGACTTTTGTTGAACTGTTGACAAAAGCATTAGATACAAATGGGAACAAATAAAGTGGTGAGATGCCAGAAGGGCTTGGCAGGAGTACTGGTTTTCATTCAGTCTTAAATGGGTGATGTCAGAACTTATCTAGATGGGAAATGGAAGGTATATTGTGCATGTGTGTGCATGAGACAGAGAGACACAGAGAGGGAAGAGAGAGAGGGAGAGAGAAAGGAAGAGAGAGGGAGGGAAGGAGAGGGGAGGGGAGGGGAGCAAGCAGAGGGAGGAAATAGCTATTTTCTTTTCAAATACCAAACACAGAATTGCTTTGTTTTTTCTCTGTCTTGGCTCCCAGTGGTGAGAGATTTGAGGCCACCATGTCTTTTAGAACTTAAAAGCCACACTGAAGCACTTCGGGTGTTGTGTCCCTCTGTGGCGAGCAGTGACTATTTAGAAAGTCACTGTTGTGACTTTCTAAATACCCCCACCGTGGCTTAAAAAAATACTTTTAATAATGGCAGCAGTTTTTATTGGAGCGATGAGAGGCATGACATTGAGGACAGGGAAGATTCAGAAAAACAGTATATGCTAAAATAGTATAGCTAGCAAAATGGAAGTCATTTACTGGAACGCTTTTAATTTGGTTTAAACAAAATACTCTTTTGTATATTCAAATGGAGAGTAGCTCAGCTGTTGTGAAGCCAGAAAATTAATGGTATTTTTAGTGAAATAGCAAAAGCATGTCAACAACATAGCTGCGGATGATAATGCTGGCATTTTATTCATGAGGAATTATCAATGCAAGTTACTGGACAACATAGTGTGACTGAAAATGATTGAGTGTCGGAGAAGCTGCTGTCCTTCTGCTCGATGATTTCATTTTGCATTTAGTCTTCCTCAGGCTTCATTTGTGCATGTATTTGCCTATCCCAAACCAAAATATAAAGTCCTCTTGGTGGAGGATTGTACGCATATTTCTCCATTTAAAATATCTCCAGTGAAACTTCCTTTGAGTATTGACTCAAGAGCTGCAGTGTTTCCAGGGGACAGATGGTCACTGGGGGCTGGTAGATTGGGGAGAAAGATCTCTTTGAAGAATTCCTCTCTCTCAGGCTACAGGAGGCTGTCGAGGCACTAACTAGCAAACCTCCCCGTATGTGTCTTCCCTGAAAGAATATACAGCGAGGCTGGTAAGGGGCTGATAAAACAGGGGAAGGTAAACACACTGAGACTGTGTTTCAGCAATAGGGATAATTAAGTTTCGTAAAAGTATATTGGAAGGGTCAGAGAAATTGGGGCCTGCCTGTTTGTTCTCCAGTTTGGGTCTCTGAGCTCTGGACTGAGGTATAAGTGGGACGTTATTTTGTTGGTGCTGCCAGACCAAGCCCAAAGGAAGGCGGAAGCTAGTACCTTCCTTCATCTCTCCTGCTTCATTCCTTGGGTTCCCCTCTCCTCTGTAAGTGTAATTTCGAAAATTATTCTTTGGTTCCTGTACCTAAAATGACTGAACTTTAAGAATTGTGAGTCTTACGGGTTATGGAGGGAAAGAGTAGAAATTTTCTGGGGTTTATGGTAGAGGTATGATATTATTTTTGCAGCTTTGAGGTCCTAGAAAAGAGTAATGAATTGAGAGGTGGGTGTGGCAGCTTTAGGTTTAAATGGAAATGAGGTGTGCTTTACAGGTCCATGAGGTATACTTTACATGTGCTGAAAAGAAACTCAAAGGCATCTAAATGTGCCCGGCTTTCAATCAGGTAACATTTTCCTAGCACCAGCACTGCCCCGAATGCTCAAAGAGAGGGACTGGGATCCGAAGTGCATAAGCAGGAAACTCCAGGAGACGTGAGTTCTAGACGGCGATAAATGTGTTTGTGTTACTGAGCAACTGATGTTTCTTCCAGGGTGTAATCTTCAAAGGAGGAGGTGGGGAGTTCGTGCAAGTTAGAAGTGTTGAAAAGCAAGCCGTTGTCTCCACTGCTTTTCAGTTTGGAAAGAGAAAGAACTCACAGATGAGACTCCACAGACTTGACTCATCACGACCCCAAAAGTATAAGGAACCCCTGGGCCAGCGACAGCCACACAGAAAGAGCATACAGCAGAAAGACACCCAAGTGAAAGGGTTGAGTTGCGGTGAATTTGACTTTAGGCCAAGACAAATAGATGGGTGCCCTGTGGCCCCGGGCAGGGGCAGGGCCATTCGGGTAAATACTCCGTGGAGGAGACCTGTTTCCCAGACTGCTGCCAGGGCCGGCCTCCTCCTCCTTTCCCACTACTCCGGCAGGCATTCATGTTTGCCGTGCTCTTAAAGCTAAAATAACACCCTTATCCTTATAAACGGTGACTCAAGCTCGCTCTTTGTTCACTCTTTGAACCGTATTTCTTAATGTTGGCAGCCTGGTGTGTGTTGGGACCTGTCTGTTGCTGGACATGTGACATGTTGTGAATAATAGACAACTCTCCAGAGGCAGGCAGTGTAGTGTGGGGAGACTGGGTTAGTGCCTCGAGCTGAGTCAGTGGGGTTCAGGCCCTGCCTGAGCTGTTGACCAGCCTTTCAGTAAACTCCTCCTCTCCATTTCTGCTGGGCCCTATAGCAGGCTGGGCCCTGATATTTAGTGCTCGGGGAACACTACTGTTAGCTAGTTTTCAGTGTACAAAATAGATATTTTGAAAATAACTTTTCATTGATTATTTGGAGGTTTAATATTTAATTTACATTCCATAAGCAAGCACCAGATTGACAGCAACAGAGAAGCGATGAGAAACATGACAGGCTGTGGGGGGAAATTATTCCGGGATTAAAATTTTGCTACAGAAATTCTACAAAATGGATCGTGCATGTGCAGATGGTTGGGAATTAACTTGAGCTGATCTGAGCACATATTCATTCCAAAGGGAATTTCGTGTTTCAAGATAGTTGGGCCTCCACTGAGAACGTGACTTTTACGCATTTTGCAGCAAAAAACCACTTGCCACTCATAGCAGATGAAATTGGAGACCAAACAGAACCTTGTGGGTTTCTGCCCGTCTGAATTCAGTTCTCAAAGACACCCGCCTGCCGTGCTGGTGCCATGTGCTCCTGCGGAGGCCGCCTTCAGGACTGTGGTCCTGGGGGCTACCTGGTGCTGTGTGCAGCCTCGTCTCCGCGCATGTCAGATTGTCTGTGGAATGGACTTCTCCCCCCAGTGTTGTAAACCATAGCTGGCCTGCCATTACGCTAATTGTGTGGGGAGCGGGAGTATCCCCAGTAGATGCTGTCGAGCAGGAGACTCTGGCTGCCTTGCATTGTTCCACTGCTCGCACAGCGAATCCCTGTCAGCACGGCTGGCCGTGTGGGTGGGAACACGCGTGCCTGCGCGCGTCTGTTTCCCAATCCCTAGCGGAAGTTTAGAGAGAGTCCGTCTCGGCATGGGCTTTGGTAGCGATGCCTTGGCAAGGCCGAGGAATGCTGGTCACCTCAGGTGCTGGGGGAAGCAGGGAAGGCCAAGGACTGTGGCCAAGGACTCATGCTGTCAGGAAGGGGATGCTGAGGAGATGCTCAAAGTGGGCTGCCTCGTCTCTGCGCTTTCCCTCACGCAGCAAGTTTCGGGTTGTCTGTCCACGTGTCAGGAAAAGCCTAGGAGATACTTGGGCGTGCTAGGGCATTGACATCAGTTTCCTTTCTTAGCTTTTTGGGGTGTGTGCCTTGTCAGGGGGAGTGCTCTTCCACTCCGCCAGCTCCCAGAGGGTGCCCCCTTGTCCTATGAAGAGGATGACCAGATGAAGTCAGAGCTTTCAGAAAGCCCAGCCATTGGGGATTCTAGCAAACTGCATCGTCGTCTTCATAGGAATGGCCAGAGGGCCAGAGTTCGGGAAAGGGGTGTGTGTGCTGGGCCTGGGGTGGTCCTTGCTCTCACTGGGAGTGTGCAGCCAGAACAGGGCTTCCACAGGTGGGCAGTGAGGTGCAAGGGACACCTCTCAAGTACTTCACCCCCCCAGCCCACCCACAGGGGCCAGGGCCTGTGTGGCAGAGCCTTAGGAAAGGAGAAGCGGCGGCTCTAGAGAATTAACCATATCTGGGTACTTAGGGGCAGATTCATAAGGATGTTTTCTGTGAGGCAAAGAAGGATGCCAGGGAATCCTCCAGTCAGGCCAGAAAAATAGAACAGCCAGTAGGGTGCCTGCTTGTGGCTGACCCAGGTTCCATCCTCGGCACCCCGTATGGTCCCCTGAGCTTTGCCCTGAGTACCATCAGGTGTGACCCAAACACATTTTAAGAAGTTCTCCAGTCTCAGTTGTCCTTTCCCTCACCTGAGATGCCCCGAGGTTATTTCTTAGTTCAGTTTTGGAATTTGATTAGGGAGATTAGATTTCTTTGGTTATGACCTGGGTTCAATTCCCAGCATGCCATATGGTCCCCTGAGCACCGCCAGCAGTAATTCCTGAGTGCAGAGCCAGCAGGAACCCCTGAGCATATCCGGGTGTCACCCCAAAAGCAAAAAAAAAAAAAAGCACAACTAAACACTGTGTGTTTTGTATAGATTCATTTAAAAAATAAGGAAAAGCAATATGTTTGATAGCTGCGAAACACCTAACTTAGAATGAGCCCTTGCTCCAGTCACAATTAGGAGTTCTGTTTAAAAAAAAAAAAAAACAAGCAGAAGAAGGGCGGTGGGACTCAGAACACTCCCAGCCTAGGGGCTCAATTAAAAATGTTTCTAAAGTGTAATACCAATCAATTTGGGATAGTCTTAGAACATTGCAAGATGTGTGAAAACATGCTTTAAATGCCAGCAACCAGAGAAAAGGGCACAGTTTCAGAAGCCCTGCTATGAATTTTGTGCCTTTGGCTTTCAAAAACGTAGGGAATATATCACCGAAACATTCAGAATAAATCCCAGATAATTTATTTGCATCCTATAAGGATCAAATTTTTTTGGAACCGGTTTTGCTTAGCCTACGATCCTGAAATTATTATTTTAAATGATCGTCACATTTGTTTTGGGAGATGTACAAATCAAATCTGGTTGTAACAATATCATTACAGCAGTCATATCCCCAGAACCAATTTTTAGACCTCAACCTATAAATAGTCCACTTACTTAAAACATTATTGCATGTAATCCAATCCCATTAAAGCAAAATAATGTGGGTTAGTCTTGGAGGTTCTCCCTTCATGATTTACTTACCTTCTGGAATTCATAACCATGGATTGACACTGTCACTTCAAAAAATGTTTTGTTTACTTCCAGACTATGTTATATGATTTCTAATGTGAAGTTTTCCTTTCAAATCATTTTCTGAAAAGGTCCTGTTTGTTTGAACATTTGTTTTTGAGACAAACAGAACACTGCTGTTCATCCCCAACTTGGCGTACTGTAGTTTCTCATACTCTCATATACCATTTTCTCCTAAAATATAGAGTGCCATTTCAGTTTTGCTCATGTAAATAATCACGAATCCCATTGATCGTCGATTTCTCGAGTGGGCTCAGTAACCTCTCCATTCGTCCTATCCCTGAGATTTTAGAAGCATCTCTCCACTCGGCCTTCCCAACTCTGCCACACTGGAGGCTCTTTCGGGGTCAGGGGAATGAGATCCAACTTGTTACTGGCTTTGGCATATGAATACACCATGGGAATCTTGCAAGGCTGTCCCATGTGGGTAGGAAACTCTCAGTAGCTTGCTAGTTTCTCCCAGAGGGAGAAGTAGGTTATAGAAGTAGGTTATAGAAGCGGCCATGCGCTTCTGGGAGCTTGCTTTTAAGTCTCTGAATGTTGGCCATTGATGGGATTACACACACTTGGGTTCCTCTGCCGGTACCTTCATGTGTGAGGCCTGTCCGAACGTTTGGAGAGGGGCCTCGAGCATGGCTGTAGCTAGGTTCCAGTGGTCTTCAGCTGCGGGGAGCTCTGCTTAGGGTGGGGAGGGAAGCTGGAGCCCATCCCCTCCGAGGGGCCCCGGGGAAGACAGCCCGGCATTTGGGCAAGAACTCCAAACATGCAAATAATAGGATTATAAAATCGGCCTCAATTTACTCAGTTGTATCAAGAGAGAAACACAGCCTGGAATCAGAATTTGGCTTTAGTGGTTGATCATTGTCACTATTGGGATTCGTTTCTGCCTCTGAGCATTGGTAGTAATTGCTTCCAGTCATTGTCCTAGGGGCTCTGGCTGGTGGCGCCTATGCTCATTGCCCTTGGGACTGTCACTCTGGAATACTGGAATATTCTTAATTGCCCCCGCCTTCCCTAGTTCCCTCACCTGACACTTGGCCTCAGGCTTTCCCTTCCCCAGGTAAGAATTGAGAAGTGGTGGGCTGCTTTTCTCCTGCTTATGAGAATCATCAGAAGGCTATTGGTTACATACAGGGTGAAAAGCAAGTGTGTACTTTGTAGCTTTGTACACACTGCAGAGGGTTTACCCAGGACAGTTCCGACACCTGCTAGCATATACCCCTGGATGGTAATAATGAAAATAGCACGTGAGTGCATTCAGCCTGTCAGCCAGGTCCTTACTAATCTTTATTTCTAAACTATCTTCTAAGGTGGAACTTGCATTTTTTCTTGTTGCAGATGAGGAAAATAAGTGAGTGAAATTCAGTGACTTGCCCATGGTCCCTGCGGCAGCCTCCCAGGAAATGATAAGGTTTTCAGAAGCAAGTTAGATCCAACAGCCCTTCGTTTGAAGTACTTTCTGGGTGCAGGCTAAGTGTGAGGATTTAAAGATATGGATGAGGAGTTCCAGCCAAGTGCCTGCCACATAGAAAGGCAATTAATAAATGGAAGACAAGCAACATCCCTTTCCTGTCAGATGCACAAAAATCCAAAATAATTAGCTGCTCGTTTTTGTAGTAATAAGACTGTTGTGATGTGTTCTTTTTCAGTCACCTGTCATGTTCTTATTATGTAAGCAATTCTTCCTAGGGTTGGAGACCTGTGATTCTAGAACTTCATTTTGTGAACCTTCAAAATGGAGACGAGTCCATTTTTATTTTATAACGTTTTGGAATGTTATGCAGTCTTGGGTGTTTTTAGTTACAGTTTTCAAACCAGTAGATATATTCTCTTAGAACTCAGGGTCCGTTATCAGTTTAATTAGAATTTATGCAGATGAAAAATATAACAAAGCATTTTAGGCTGTAGCCTCGTCCATTAAAAAATGGTTAGTAGCACTACTCTTACAGTAATGGAATCCCTCATTATGGATTTTATAGTTTGCTGTATTTTCATATTTCATTTCTGGGAAAAAGAAGGGAGTGCGTGCGTGTGTATACATGTGTCCCTTCCACGTTTTACAGTGTGTGTGTGTGTGTGTGTGTGTGTACACGTACCTACCATGATCTGTATTTACTAAATATTTTTTGTCTATGCTAATTTACACTTTATTTTTAACTTTTATTAGCTAATTTATATTTTAATCATCTTTGCTGCTTTCAAATTCTTCCACTCCCTTTTGCCATTACCTCATCCCAAAAGAGTGAGTTAGAGCCTCTAGAATGCAGCAGCTGGGAGAGCTGGGTGCTCTTGGGGAAGAATGAATGCTTGACTTCATTGCTGTGCAGGTTTCTTGAAGGACATCTTGAGGAGTTGAGTGAAGAACTATAAATAATGGTGATTTATACTTTGACTCTGCCTGATTGGCCCCATCGCGTCACAGAAGCATTTTGGTGCCTATTTAGGAATTCACTTATAATACATAAAATTTTTTATTCTCTGTTTTTAGCAGACTAATTATATAGCATGAAAATGAGGCCTGCTATTAGACCATGTATGTTTAATAGGTATTAGGCCTGATATTAGACTTGGTCTGCTTCGCTGAAGTGACCGTATCCTCCGCCTTGACTGCTGCTGGAGTGATGTGCTCTGGAGTACTGCTTGCTCACTTAGAAGATGAGGTGGGGGGTGGGGATCGGGCAGTGGTAGCTGTTGAATGACTTCTGGGGAGGGAGTGAAGGCCAAACAAGTTTGGGAACCTTTGTGTTAGAGGATCTTGCAAGTCTAGATTGTTTAGTCATTATCAGCTATTTGTGACAGGAGGGATTTAATCATTTTCAGGATCTTTGTTTCAGTCACTAGGCACTACTGGTACCACCCTAGTAGTCCTTTGGCTGCTTTTCAAAACAAAATTCACAGCTCTGTATTGGGAAACTAAAGCAAGGTGAGTGCATGGTGTCTCTGCTAACTTTGCTCTGAGTGGATCACAGGCACCGTCTGCAAAGATGCTTTGAGCAAGATCCCCCTGGAGAGTGGCAGTCAGAGACAGCACTTTGATACTTATTTTATATCGCTGCCATATTGGATGGTCTGTTAATTACTGCTGTTTGTTTAGATTTTCCAATTAATGGGATTATGAGCTGGTTTTGCTCCTTAAGGCCTGCCTAGCAGAGGGTACACCAGATAAATTGCTGCTTTTGTTACCACTGCAGCTGTTTGGGCTCAGTAGTGTATGTTCCTTGAGTATATGTTACTGGTTTTAAAAATAAAATACGGGAAAGGGGTGGAGGTGGGGAGGGTCAATTTAAAAATTCATGATTAAGGAATGCTGAATGCCGCTGTGGGAGTCAGGGACTTAGCTGCCATCACCTGACCTTGGATGTGCCCTCTGCAGCCACCCGGCTTCTCAAACTTTCTTATTTGATTCACCTGGGAGCTTTTAAAATTCTTAATGTCTTCCTAATATTCCTAATAACATGGTTGGAAGCCAGACCACAGCCCTGACAGTGCCAGCAGAATCATCTGAGGGCGGGAGCCTCAGTAGTTGCTGGTCCCTTCAGGTGATCCCAGTGAGCCATCCATGCTGAGAACCACTGCGCCAGACTCGCCGCCTGAGGCCTCTCGGCACGTTGCACAAGCGCTTGGCTTCTTCTGCACCTAGAATTAATGGTGTATTACACGATACACTCTATAAAAGATCTCATTTCATATTTAATAGCAGTGCATGGTTATGCAAGAGCCCAGAGTGTTCGCAGGCCATTGTTATTATGCAAGAGGCCCAGTGCATTGTTAGTTCTTGCTAGGTGTTATTCTCTACTTCAGCTGTTCCAAAACGGAGTTATCTCTCATATGTAAACTATCAAAGATTTGACATTTTAATTTACTTTCCATGTCTCAAGGTTCCTTCTATCCCTCCCCCAAACACTAACCTATGTGAGAAAATCGTGGTTTTAGCCATGACTCCAACAATATGTGATAGAAGGGTGACAGATTAGAATAAATCTAGTTTTAAATCAGTCTTTCATAGGCCAGTGATACGATCTCTTAGTTTCTTTGTAATAATGACAGCGTTATCTATTTTATTGGGTTGTTATGGATTCAGTGTGTAAAGTTCCCTGCAAAAAGTGCCTTGCATGTGGTAAGTTCTGAGAAAAGGCTATCATCCTACTGTCATAATGTTATTCTAGCAAATTCGCTGTCATTTGCACCTTAAAAGTTTGTAGTGCCTACAATTAATTGTGGTTTCTTCAGAGTTATTTTTTTATTCTTTGAAAATGTACCCAGGTACAAATGATAGTGATAACTAGAGTACCAGCAGCTTGTGTTATGGGTCAGACACTGGATACACATATGCTTTCAATGTCTTGTCTTAGTTGTGGATTTTCTTACCTTTTAACACTTTTGTGTTTTGAATTCATGTATAACCAGTGGTGGTGGTATTTTGTTGTTGTTGTTCTGGAAACAAACTCTAAACTTATACTATCAGATTTTTTAAGAGATGGCATCCTTAAATTGCTTCTGAACTGTGTAGGTTTGCCATTAATTTTACATCCATTAAAATGTGGTTCGGTTTTAGCACTTTTTACTTTAGAATCAGAATTGAACAGTGTTAAGGTTCTTCATAGTTTGCAAAGAAGTTTCAGAGTATTGGAAGGTTAAGTTCATCAGGTTTTCTTAGAGAAAAGCTCTTTTGAGTGCCTATTTGTGTATAAAGGTGAATATCAAACCAACATCTTAGTAAAACTAGTGCTATACAAGTTCATGGAACTATTTTCTACTGTAAACATTGTCCTTGAGTCTGTTATAGAAGCTAGCAGGAAATGATTCTGTTATGAAATAGATGAGTTTAGGAGAAAAGAAACTGTGTATAACCATACCACAGAGAGCAAGGGCACTCAGCCTGGGCTGAGGAGCTGATTCATCAGATTATGGGTGGGAACTTGTCTCTTTGATCATTAGAACCTCAAGCCTGTTTCCTTACACACCTAACCCTGAACTTAATGTGTATGAAACAAAAAATAATATGTAGCCTTCCATACTTGTTTCTCAGGAGAATTTCATTTCTGACTTGAATTGGGAACCACATGCAGTTCCTGGCTTTGATTTTACTAGCTATTGGACCTTGGTCGAGTCCTTAAAACCCCTTTTACTTACTACTGACAGTGAACTAACTGGACTAGATGCTCTCTGGGCTTGTCTCCGAGTATTCTGTTCAGCCTGGGGGAAATGATGTATTGTCCGTAGGCTTCATTGTGGTGAAAGGAATTAACAGTCTGCTAATTCAGTGAACAATACATGTTTGTTTTTAATATTTAGGCATATAAATAAATGCTTATGGCAATTAGAAATGTAAAGTCCACATTAAGGTCATCGTTCTAAAGGCATATGTTTTTTTCTGGCTACTTAGTCGTAGGTATTTAGTGATTGATGGACAGTTTGATAAGGAAGCCTTGCTGAGCCAGAGAAGTGACTCAGTGATAGAACAAACGCAGTGACTCTAGGTTGAATCTTAGCTCCACAAGGGTGAGGCAGAGGAGAAAGCAAATACCATACTTGCCTTTCCAAGGCTTCTCCAACTGTCCCACCTTTGAACCATGATATGATGGGTTTTATTTTGTTTCATAGTGATTCTATGTGGCATAAGGAATGTTACTGAATTCAATCTTTATCTTGTACTCTCCTCACTGTTGTCTAAGGGTAATTCCAATTGCAAAGATCACTGTCACTGTCATGACAGTGCCATAAAGTTGGCCACTGTAGAGCAGCAGAAGTTGGTGGTAATTGTTTAGTTTGGATCTCACATCACCACATTCTTAGATTTTCTAAAGTGAAAGCTATTTTAAAAGAAAAGAAACCTGAAATAAATTTTGCTCTCTAAGACAAGTCAAGCCCTTATCCACTATATTTTTTTTTCCATCTCACTTGGTAACAAAATTAGATGGGTTAAGTAGAAATATCTGACTAGGCAGCCTTATCCCTGACTCTGCTACAGTTAAGTGTATCCTTTATTTTTTCCTCAAATTCCAAAAATACTAAATTCCAAAACACGTTTGGCCCCAAAGAATTAAATGCATATAGCCTTGCAACTTGCTTGCTTATCTTATCTGACTTCTCACAAAGGTCTGAGGACAAAGACCTGTCCTTTAGACTTAGTTCATTCTTGTCTTCTCAGAGTGCCTCACTTTCAGTAGTCATTTGCTCATCAGTGAAGAGAGAAGAGTTTTCGGACAGCATTGACCCATTCTTCTCCAAAGCACTTAGACCACAATTTCCCATGCAGTCCTCAAGGCCTAATAGGCTAAACCATGAAACTGAGTTGACAGATAACTGAAATTATTAGATAACAACTTTTGACCTTTCCTCTACATTTGAAATCTTGAAAACTGAAATGCTCGTGTATCTCAGAGTGGTGAACAGTTTCTTAGATGGGATCATCATCTCTCTTCTCTTGGAGCCTACTGATTGCGTGCTGAGAAACCATGCTGGAAATTTGATGCAATGTCATTATGATAATCTTAAGATTGTAAAAAGTGTAGATATACACTCTAACTTCCTTATACTTAGCCCCCACTGGGTTATGTAGCTAAGTGGCAGGGGTAGAAAGGGGTGAAGAAAATTTGTTTTAGGGGTCAAGAGCGATAGCATAGTGGGTAAGGCATTTGCCTTGCACATGGCTGACCCGGGTTTGATTATCAGCATCCTGTTACTCCTGGCGGTGCTCCCTGGCGAGCACTGCCAGGAGTAATTCCTGAGTACGTGAGCCAGGAATAACCTCTGTGTATCACTGGGTGTGACCAAAAAGCAAAAAAAAAAAAAAAAAAAAAAGAAGAAGAAGAAGAAAATTTGTTTTAAAATAATTTTTGATTTATTATTTCAAATGTTTGATTTGTGTACCTATTTTATTTACACAGGGTCATGTAAAACTTTCTGTCAAAAAGAGATCTCTAATGGAGAATGTTTAAGAAACCCCAAAATAGACCACGTTCTCTTGTAGCTGAGGGGTTGTTAAGCTGCCCATTTCCTATTGACTTTGTTTTGTTACTGTTTTTATTTCGTGTTTGTGTTATCTTGTAAGGAAGAATATATTTTTTAATTTTTAAGGTTTACAAACAATGTGTCTAAGACCTTATCTGGCCCTCAAAGTCTAAAAAACATCACTGTCAAGACCTTAATAGAGAAAATTGGCCAATTTTCTATAAGTTAGTAAGATGATCTCCAGAGTGCTCCAGAAGCAAGGAGTTGGTAGATTCTAGTGCAGTTGTGGGATACTTCTATTTAACCCCCAAGTATTGCTCCAGTAGTTTGAGGAATTCTTTCCCTCTGACTGGTTCTCTGTAGTCTTCAAGATTCTGCAGAGAGAGGGTCACTACACTACTCTAGAGGGGCTCTACTTCTTTATCTTCTAGAGGGTGTCTTGACTCTAGAACTTAGGTGTAATTTTCTTTTCCCTGATGTTGTTATAGTGCACTTACAGTTCTTGTCCTTGGGTGGTCAAAATTGGATGCTGAGAACTGTATTCAGTAGAAACTCTTTGAGGAAAGAAAGCTGGGGCATGGAGGTTTCTTTAGGAAGCCCTGGAAAGGTGCAGAACTTCAATTTATTGTCTCATAATTAGGAGGATGGGTGAGCACTCTGCATTGGGTGTTCCTAATCCCATTAGAAAGAAATTTAAATGAAAATGAGATGTGGAATTAAGTTGAACATAAACATGAAGTTGAGGATTATTTCATGTTCAGATGTGGGGAAAAGAATTATAACATATTTTACAGTACCTTTTTAGGGTTAATTTTGTGAAGGAATCATTACAAAATTCCTTCGATTCACAAAATACTAAGTTATTTTGAAAATTATGACTTAGGGAAGCATTTCATTGTTTCATATCTTAAAAATAATGATACTTACCTGAATGTTTTAGTTCTTGAATATCATGTAGTATTTAGAATTTAAACCATGAGTTATTCTGGCTTTTAAAATAGATTATTTGTTACCTGAATATAGTTTGTATATTTGCCTTCATGAATTGGACATATGAACTCCATAAATCTTGTGAATTGTTTACTATGAGTACTCTTATAGACCATGCTATATTTGTGTTCAAGAATTTCAAGAATTTTTTGAGTAATTGAAGCTGAGGTGTAGTGTCAGAAACCCTGTATGCTAATACCAGCTTTATATCTCCCTAGCTGAGTGATCCTAAGCAGTTTTAACTAGAGTCGTGTTTGTATGTTACTAACACAGTAATGACAATACAATCCTGATGTAATTGGGGGCGGGCAAATATGATCTATGTTGAAATGATTTGAAAATAAGAGTGCCTTATAAATGTGAGTGGGAATTTCGTGAAGCAATAATTAATTTATGATACTTTATCATTTATACATACGTTGGTTTGTTTGTTATCAGAGGTTGAAAGGTTGAGAACTGAATGGAATGGGTTTGTTTTTAATTTTTTTTTTAAATAAAGGCCAGGACCCACAGGGGTACTTGGGTGGAGGCCAAGGGTCACCCCTACTGAAGCTCAACCCAGTGGCGCAGGTCTGAAAATCCAGTCAGTGCTTTGGCTCCAGTGAAGCCCACGCCAGCGTGCGCGGTGGCCGTGCAGGGCTGGGAATGGAGCTTGGGGTCTCATACGTTCCAGGCACGTGCTCTGCAGCTTGAGCGCTCTCCTTGACCAAAACTTGCTTCTTACCTCACTTTTCTGTGTTCATTTTGTTTTAGGTTTTTCGTTTCTGGGTTACACTCAGTGGTGCTTAGGGCTCACTCCTGGGATGTTTGAGAGACTGTGTAAGGTATTAGGGAATGAGCCTGGGCTGGCCACATGCCCTACCCACTGTACTATCTCTCCAGTCCCTTAACTTCATTTTTTTATCTATTCTAATACAGGTGATTTTAAAAGGGGATGGAGAGGTATTCCTATGCTGCATAGTTTCTGTTAGAGTTATATCAATTGGCAATTAGGTTTATAAATATAATTTATACTATAATTAGGTTTATAAACCCTTTTCAAAACTTAGTGATATAAAATGAAAACTATGTGCCACTGCTCATTTGTTTTGGTTGATTGCATTGGGCTTCCATGCTTCTGATTGAAATTGCTTTTGCTTGATTTTGCTCTTGTCCGCAGCCATGTGGGTATTGTAGAATGTCTTCAGCTTGATTAATCTAATTCTCTCCCACATCTCTTGGTATTCCTTTAGCAGTTAGCCAAGACAGGGTTCTTTGAGCATTAGCATAGTCCCAGAAAACCTCTTTCCTTGTAGTAAGTTCACTGCTGTACTGTGAGTCAGGTGACCACATCTAGCATCAGTCTGACAGGACATTACATATATGTGAACAAGGAGTGCTGAAGAAAAGTGTTGACCCCCACTGTACTCTACTCAACAGTCTTAGACGGGAGGAAAAGTTGGTGCAAGTGGAAAACAGGTTCTGGCCTGGCAGAAATCACAGTGGGCCTGTGTTCTGTGATGCCCTTGTGCAATA
Organism: Sorex araneus; assembly: GCF_027595985.1. Lineage (NCBI taxonomy): Eukaryota > Metazoa > Chordata > Mammalia > Eulipotyphla > Soricidae > Sorex > Sorex araneus. The sequence continues at coordinate 86,182,444 of NC_073302.1, read as the reverse complement.
CACATGCTTATGAACCCCCATTCTTCCACCACTGACCGAGTTTCTTGGCAGCTTAGTCAGACTACATCACAAGAAATATCCCACGCCCAAATATGCACCTCTCCTGCTTTCAATAATGCAAAGGATATTGTTTCCAAGACAACTTGATGAAATGTCAGCTTTCTCTCCAGGTCCTAAACCCACACAAGAAGCATTGTTGTCCTCATCCCCGCTGGGTAATCTGTCTACTGCAGTAGATTGTTTGGAAACATGCCTGTTGTTCTTTAAAATATGCTTAATGCTAGATTAGAGAATGGATGTTTTTTTTCTGTTTAGGCAAGCTCATTTCTAAAGCATTTAAAATAAAGAACTTGTGCATGTATGGTATTTAAAAAACCCTTCACATGATGTTTTTAAAACAGATCAATTTCAGCATTAAAATGTTAGGAATTCAGCCAAGGAAAATTCAGCTTGGATTGTATAGCTGTAATGATAATGTATTATAACCATCTTCTTTAAAGTAATTGTACCAGCAGAGCTGAACCTGGCGAATTACATAGTTTTAAGAGTGTTTTCCAGAACACAGTTGTTAGGGGTATTATCCGGGCTTTCCTAAACAAAAGTGAAATGCAAGATGAATTTGATTGATGATCTCTAGTCACAAGAGTGGGCATCACAACATCTAAAGGCAATTCGTCTGAATTGACAAGAAGGTATCATATGTATCAATGCCAGCTATTAGACTTAACTACTTGCCATCAAGATATACGAGAACATGTTATCTATTTTTTGTCTGCCTTGTTTTGAATTTAAAAAGTCTTTATTTATTATATCCAGGGTGAGGCCCAAGATTCCTCAAGCTCTCAGGAGATCAAGAGGTTGCCTGGCAAGTGGACCCCACTTTGTGTAGTTGTGCGCTAGATCATTACTCTGATCTTTCTAGCAGCTAAAGAGAACTCTCCGTGTTTGGTAAAGCCCATTCCTGGCTGACAAGGGCCACCGCTGGTCTTTTCATTTTTACCATCTCTGCACATTGTGTTCCAAAGGAAAGGGCAGTTGTCTCAGTCGCTTCGGTAGTACTTGAAAGGACCTGTTTTTTGTCCACAGTTCTTGCTTTATGATCTGGCCCTCCCCCCCCTCAGAAGTTAAACCCACTATCTAGTGCATAATTAGAATTAGCCTCCAGGTTACATAATTATTCTTATGGCTATTTGCCTTGGGTTTCCCCTATTCCTTCATCTGACAGTAATGGTAGATTTATAAGCATCTTCATAACTATGATTAAATGTCTCAATTCTTTAGCTTTATGTAGCATTCTTGGCCACCTAATTATACTACATTAAGTGGTATGTTGTTGCTTTTGGTGCAGTTGTATTGCACTGTGGATAGCTTCTTAGGATATTTTGAAAAATGTTCCTGTCGTACAATTTGAGCTTGTAAATAGAAGTGCTGAGCATGCATAAATGCGCTTTAAGAAATTATTTCTTTATTGCTGTTTAGTTGAACTGATGGTGACACTAAACATTAAGACTTTGATGTTTTATACGGTATTCTTCCCCAGTAATTAACTGCACTAATGAAGTTAATTAGTGGGGAAGAATGCCGTATAAAACATCAAAGTCTTGATGTTTAATCACAGCTTAAAAAGAAGTTTTATACTCCTCAATTGCCAAGCACATTCCAATTAGCTCAAGGAAGGTCAGAAATTCGGTTTTCCCCCTTTCAGTCTTTGAAGCTTTCCCTGACTCTTTTCTGGTTGACCAGTAGAAGTTATTTGAGCCTGAGTCCGTGTTAATATATACAAGTTGACAGTGTGATTTGTAGAACATGGGTTATCTTCCCACCGGCTGTAAGACCAGCCTGACAGAGACCCACTTCCTGCAGAGGCAGTGGAGACTTCTGCTGTGATGTACTGATGGGGTGGGGGAGGGATGATAGCCACCGAGCATTCGGTACTTTAGCTTTCTGTAACTTGATTATTAACTTAGAGCCGCTCCATTTTCCTGTGTTAACCTTCATTGCCCTTTTAAGCCACTTCTTCTCCCTGATAAGCATATTTCCTCAATGAACTCAAAAGCTGCAAAGCTGAGGAACATTTACAGGACTAGAGTCTGAGGTGGGGCAAGGGCGCTAAAAAGTGAATTATAGGGACTCTTAAGTCACCAGTAGTCAAGCCACCGGTGTGGTGTCAGAACTCCTCAGGTAATTTCCTGTGATGTGTGTTAGATCAGTTTTTATTGTTTTAGTGTTTTGTGTGTGTATGTGTGTGTTTAAGTCAAGCCTGTTTATAATACCAATAATGTAATTCAGATAAGCAATTATTGTAATTGACCTTGGTGATGAGTATCCATGGCTTTTACCACAGTTTGCTTAATACCTGAGGATGGCTAATTATTTCATAATGCCCACTTTATTGAGATTATTGTTTTAATTATGGTATTCAAAATCCATCACTTGGCCAGCATTGTTGTGTCAAGTGGGAAGATCACATACAGGAGTACAGATACAAGTAAGGAACATTTAGCCTCTTCTTTGTGACATGGTAGTAATTTTTTTCCCCCTCCTAACTCTTAACAGTGCTTTTGAAAAACTTTCTTTCTTACCAGTAGAAGTGGTTTGTCTGACAAGAAGAGTCAGAGGGAGATAAAGTCTGAAGGAATTTTCACTGCCCTTGAATAATTTGTGCTCTCTGGAAGGGCTGTAGGTAACTCAGGGCTCACACTACTCCTTGATAAGGGAATCTAGTAGACAGCGGGCACAGAGGGAGCTGATTATCTGAATGTGCCTCAGGTCAGAGATTTTTTTGGCGGGGTCACATTCAGTGATGTTCAGGGGTTACTCCTGGCTCTGCACTCTGGAATTACTCCTGGCCGTGCTCGGAGGACCATTTGGGATGCCTGAGATCTTAACTGCTGTACTATCACTCTGGTCCTAGGTCAGAGATCTTGACTTTCGAATCCCCCAGGCCCTTTCTACCCAGAACACCCCACCCTCCCCCAGGGAGTGAGGCTGCCTTCGTTTTTCCTGTGAGGCCAGCGTAGGGCCTGCCCAGTCAGTCGTTTGCTCCCTGCCAGTTTGTTTCACCTGAGACTGCTCTGTGGCCTCTTTGCTCTCCTTCATTTCTTCCCAGACTTAGCCCAGCCTCCTCACATGCCTGGAAATGCTTCGGTCCAGATTGGCGTCTCGGCAGTGCCTGTTCCTCTGTCCACAGCACTGCCTGTCTCTCACTGGATGAAACCCACCCCGTTCTGAAACATTCATTGTGTTCTTTCATTTTCTTTTTTTCTTGATCACAGAAATACCTTTCACTGTCCTTCTTTCAAGACCTCTTTGAGTAAAGCATTTAGGCTCTAGCACTGCTCTGAACTCTGGCATACCCCATGTGGACATTTAATTCAGATTGGTACGTAACTCAGTAGTTATTTGCCCCAGGCAGGTGATAAACTGCCACTCCATATGCTGTGAAATTGCAGGAGCCCCTAGCATTAGGAACATTCTTTTGGCTTACTTAACATGTCTTTCTTTTCTTTTTTCTTTTTTTTGGGGGGGACCCATTTGGTGCTCAGGGCCTACTCCTGTCTGTGTGCTTGGGGTTGTTCCTGGTGATACTTGAGGGCCCATGGAGTGCCAGGAATCAAACCTGGGTCTCCCCCATGCAAAGTACGTGCTCCCCACTTCCTAAACTCTCTGGCTTAGTCCTCCTTTCTTTCCACAGTAAGAACTATGTGAGAATTCAGGTACTTGAAGTATGCATCGTTATATTGAAAAAGTTGATTCCATCCCAAGTATCTGCTTACCTTAGTAGCTGCACACATACATGCATACTTGCCATGTACACACATGTACATAGGGCTGAAGAGGTGAGATAAATACATGCATGTCTAACATTTCTCCTACCTTCTTCTTGCCTTCTTTAGCCCCCTTCTCAGTCTGAGCAATAAACAGAGCTCTCCACCAGACCCTCTCCAAAGCTCATGGCTCCTTACCTGGCAGGTTCATTTACGTTCACAATGATGACACTAGCAAAGCAAGGGGGCAGTGATGAAAGCTCAGCTTTTATGTTTGCCGTTTTAATTTTAGTATACTTGTGGGCTTATACCGATAGGTGGTTTTGTTTGCATTTCTAATAACCAAGGGTAGTGTCTGACAGCAATCCTTTCCGTTCTTTCAAGTCTGTGTTTCCCAAAATTGTGATCCTGCCCCTTCTCTGCAGAGGGCAGAGGAGGAAGTGGGGGCTGGTACAGTCAGGGCACTGGTGACCTCATGTGCAAGTAGGGAATACTTGTGTTTGTTCACTTTAAAAAGGTCGATTTCCAGAAAGGCACATGGTGCTATTTGTTTCTTGAAAAGTGGGTAGGAGGCTCGATAAATTTTGGAATCTTTGTTTTAAGTCTGACACTGGCCCCCTCTGACACAGAACCTTTGAAAGGTCTATGCAGATTTTGGGCATGTGACATCTCGTCATTATTCCTTTTCGTGGCACTTGGACTGAGACAGACTTTAAAGATGGGTCCTGCTCAGTCTGCCTGTCCTGTCCCTCTGCTGTCATCTCTAGCTTTCCTGCTCCTTGGAACCTGTTCATCCACAGCATTCTTCTACCCATTTGCATGATTGGCTCTAGCTTTTGCTCCCCAGGTCAAAACTGAGCATTGTCTTAGCACACCATCTCTGCGTGGTTTCTATTTTACCATCCTGTAGTGTCACTCTCACACAGTGTCATCTGAATGTCATTATTCATTGTAAGTACTTTTACTACTAGTCATTACATACACTTTCTTTTCAGGCCCCCAATAAGAATGAGTATTGGATGAGGCCAGGGTCCTCATCAGCCCATCTTGTTATTTTTTTAAGCTTGTCTTTAGTTATTAAGAGGCTATACTTTCTGTGTTTCTCCAGTTCACTTACAGTCTCAACATGTCACTCAGCTCAGTCGCAAATCAAATCCCAGCCCATCCAAGGACTTGGTGCAAGAGGTGGGTTTGACAGGCAGTCCCGTGTAGAACAGAGCTTTGGAAGAAGGCCTCAGGCTGCGGAGGGCAGGTAGATGCAGAGACTGGTGAAGATACTGTTTGAAATGATTGTATGTAGACAGAGAAGGGTCGTGCCCCCAGATTCCAGAGCCCGGAGAAGAGCTCCGTCTGCCTGCTTTCAGGGAGATGAAGAGGAAACATCGTCGGTAACCCTTAGGCTCTCCTGCAGCCCACATGGCAGTGGTTATGGGCAGTGGCTTGATCATTGCCTTCAAGAGCAGATTCCAGAAATAAGCCTGAAAGGATACTAGGCCTGCCACTTCCTGTACTTACCTTATTTTATCTTTATGACATTCCTGTAAGACAAATATCCTTATCTGCTTTACAGGTATGAAAATTGAGGCCTTAAAGTCTAAAAGTTACACAGTTAAAAAAATGCTGGCCCTGACATTTGAAACCAGAGCATTCATTCTCTAGAGCTTGTTCTATCCCACCCTTCCCTCTGTTCACCACAGGACAATAAAACTAGTATCTTGTGGTGCCACAGAGATTGTTACAGTGGGTTGGGTGCTTGCCTTGCACGGGGGCAATTGGGGTTACCCGCCAGGAGTAATCCCGCAGCACAGAGCCAGGAGTAAGCCCTCAGCATCAAAGGCCCCAAAACAAACAAAAAACCTAAAACCCACAGAACTAGTGCAGTGTTCACTGTGTTTCCCCAGCATCTGACATATTGCCAGCAGAGTAGCCATTGAATTGAAGTTAGGATTTGACTAGCATCTTACTAGAAGACTGCTCACAGAATCTTTGTTTATTCTTCAGACCCCAGTGTAAAGACTCATATTGCCATTTACCCTTAGTATTTTAAAGCCCTCCTGGGGAATTAGCCAGTGGTCTAGCTGGCCCACTCCTCATGGCCCGTGGAAGGAAATCCTTGACTATCTGTGACTCAGAAGTCCGTGACATGCGCTCAAATGCTTTCTCACACACTCAGCATTGTGGGGTTGTCTGCGCACTCTGGAGTCCTGTGTCCTGGAGACTTCCAAGTCCCATTAGACTCTGGACTGTATTTGCAGAAGACTGCTGTGAGGAGGTGTTTTGGTGTGTCTGTGTGTGCAGAGAAGAGGTGGGAGCTACTCATACCAAAACGTCAATTGCTTTGGGCAAATTTTTATGCACTTTGAGATATTTTTAATCTCTTTATTTTATCAATAAGAACTTTTATTAGAAAATTGCAAACTGTCTTTCATACCATAGTATAAGGTAGCAAAATCTTATCTAGTGTTCTTACTTTTCAATAAAATGGTGATGGACCAAATTTCTCAGTATATGAGAGTGTTTCCTTCCAGGCCATTGTCAGCACACTGCTATTATCACACCACTTAGCTCAGTGCCAAATTGCAGTTGGCTCCATTCAGTTCTGTTTACCCGAGTAGTGCTGTAGTGATTAAATGTCACTGGGTACACCAAGTATACAAAAGTAATTAACCTGAAAGGACATGTTAGAATAAGGGTCAATAACCCCTTTAGCCCGCTGTGCCACTGGCAAGACTCGGCATTCACCGAGTTGCTGGTTGGGTGAGGGGCAGAGTCTGGGAAAGGGAAAGGTCAGCACAGGGGCAGCAGCCTCTGACCACTGCCTCCCCCTTTCCCAGTCTGAGCAGAGCAGAGCTCCCTGTTGCTGGTAGTTCTTTATCCGTTAGCTCTCTGCCCTCTGCCTCTGCGGACAGGCTGGGGTGGTGCTTTATTATTTTCAACACCTCAGCCCTGGTTAGTGCAATGCTGTTCACTGGTCAGATCAGAGTTAGCGTGGCACATGCTTGGGGATCAGTCTGATCTCACAGTATTGTATTTTATCAAATTGTCGCAGTTTCAGATGTGGCTATTAGATGATTATAACTGCTGGAAATGATTTTTTAGCATGATTTGAAGTTGTATCTCCACATATTTGCTTGTTTCGAACCTGCGCTAGCTGGTGCTTCGGCCTCACTCCAGGACCTGGTGCCAGGAATTGAACTCAGGTTGCCTGTGTGCAAGCCAGCGCCCTACTTGCAGTACTATCTCTCTGGTTCCTACTTACTGAATATGTTCAAAATGTTCTAGTCATCTGTGGTTTTAGTATTGGTCTGTCTATATTTGATTTTTTACTTTTATCATCTGTATGTATGACATACTGTGGGGGGGTGGGGAAGAAAGGCAAGAAACGGGGGCAAGTACTAAAGAGGTTTTTTTTTTTTTTAAGTGTTTACTATGTATTCCCTGGGGGAATAAACTTTGTAAGGAGATGCCCAGGAATCACATTTCTCTCTGTATGAGAGACCATTGACCACTACAGCTAAGTTGGGTTGCCTGGCAGGATTCATTTTAATCTTGGCTTTTGCATTAGTCAGATTTGAGTAAAATTAATTTCTCCTTGGTCACAGACAGCTAATGAGTCCATAATGAGAAGCAAGAAGGAGAAACCCTTGAAAAGGATCTCCCTGGTACTGAGGTGTTTCTCTTCTAGGTTAATGAGGAAAACTTGGCATCCTTCACAAATGTAAACACCAAATATTCTCCGCATACACACTCAGAGGTTAAGCCTGGTGCTGACCTTGGAGAAGGGGACCTGTGGGAGGGTATGAGACATGAAAAGGCAACCATCTTTGGCCCCTTTTCTTACCTGGCACCATTCTGCCCTTTGTTTGAGTATCATTTTTGGCACTGCTTCCTTTTGACATTGTTCTGAGATGGTCCTGCAAATTGTCTTTGTCACTCTGTCTCTGCCTCCTGGGCTGTGCCTGCATGGACCTGCACACCAACTCACAGCTCTTCTCATCCTGCCTTCTGCTGGATTGAGGGGCCGCCAGCGGTGAACTAAAGCATGGCACCACGCATGCCCTTTAGGAACTCATCTCTCTGGTTTGTGTAATGAAAATAAAAGGGGAACAAGTAGACATGTGAATGAGCCTTGATTCATCATCAAGATCAGGTTTTATACTCATTTATTCAGCAGCAGTTAAGCAAGGCCCCAAACCAAGTGCTGGCCAACTTTTCCTAGGCTATACTAAGTGATTCTATCAACTTGTGTTGCTCTATATGGCTACAAAAACTTGTGGACCTGTGTCATCACATGTGGGTAGGTATATGCCCCATGTGGTCCTTGAGTGTTGAAAATGGGGCCAGTTTACATTGAGATGTACTGTAAGTATAAAATGCTTGCTAAAATTTAAAGACCTTGTATTAAAAAAACAAAAATGTCTTCTTAATTTTGATATTGATTAGATGTTGACATGGTTTTTTGTTTGTTTAAAAAAGATTAGATTAAAAAGATAGGAATAAAATTAGTTTTACCTGAGTTAATACTTTGAAATCTGACTACTATAAAAAACTTAAAATTGTAGCTTACTTTTTGGGCTTTAGTTTTGCTTTGGGTATTGGAGCAAAATACTCAGTGCTCAGGGGGTACTGCTCCATCCTTTTAAGCTATCTCTTGTGCTCCAGATGTAGTTCACTTTATGTTTCTATTCTAGAGGACTTTGCATTCAATATTTTAATGAAGGGCCTTAAAACCAAACTAAGTGATCACTGAAAACTTCTGTCTTCTGTAGTGGTATGAAGACCTGGTATCTCTGGTTATAACGTGAAAACTGTTAGCCCGAATGCCATTAACGTGATGTACTGTCTTTTTCTCTCACTTCCTGCTGAATTACCCTCTGATATGCTGGAGTATATTTGCATATATACTACATCAGACTATAGATGAGATTCTGTGGAGTTAACACTCTTGGAAGAAAAAAAATGTTTAGCCTTTCAAATAAATTAAAACAGTTTACTGGAAAAATAGCTACATGAAAAGACTTTCTTTTCCAATAAATTTCAGTAGTTACTAAAATGAGGATTCTGGTCCATTAACATATGGCTTGCCAAATCTTAGGGCTGAGTCACTTATTTTCTCTTAGCTACTGCCCTACTTCGGTTTCTTTCAAACCAGCTTTTAAAAGCATGTGGATGTTTTGATTGAAGAACAGAGCACAGCACAAGAATAGGTCTTAAGCCAATTCACCTTCCCAGAATATTTGGGATGGGACTTTTTCAAACCAATTCTCCCTTTTCTTTTGAGGTCACAAGTTCATATGTGGCATCACATTTGTTAGTGAGATTTTATACATTGATTAAAAGGCAGCAGTTGAATGAATGGCTTAGCATATGTTTAAGGATGGTATAAATATAAAATAAAGCCCAGGAGGTGGCAGATGTATGTGACCAAAATTTCAGTGGTATCTGCATATGCGATTTGTAGATTATCTTATTAATGAAGGAAGAGAATTCTCAGTGGAGGAGAAGTAACACTGAAGTTAAGTGTCGCTAACTGAGGAAGACCAGTGATGTAAGGGGCCATGAAAAGACTTTGGGGTAACTAGAAAGTTTGTAAGATATAAGTGACTTTTATGTCGTGCTTCCATGCTCTTCACAGTTATTACCACAGTTTCTGGGAGACCATGAACACTCTGGCATCTCTAATAATACGGAATGGGGCTTAATGAATTCAGCATGTGCTTTGGAACTCCTGCATTTGTGATCAGAATATAATGCGCCCACCTATCTTCCAGTTGTTTCCTCATGTTACCCACAGTTTGGACCACATGCCAATGGTAGCTCTCCAGAGAGGAAAACTACTGTGCCTACGTTAGAACCAAAGCTGTGTCTTCATTGTCAAAAATTCATCTTCAGGGGTTCAGATCACTAGCTAAAGTAACTGTATTGAATGAAATTCCTGGTGTGGAGCCAACAGCTTTATTCCAGGAAAAGGAAATACAGTCAAGAAAACCCAAGAGGACATTAAGATAATGCTCTAATTTAAAATCAATTTTATCGATACCTTATAAATTATTAGGGCATTTTATCCTGACCATGTAGTACATAATGCTGAGGCTATGGAAACAAAACATGAATGACTAAATATTGAAGTACTGTGTCTTCTGCTACTTGATGGAAAAATATGTGTAGACAAAAGTCTTCCAAGTATTTTAAACTCGTGCCATCCCGGTGGAGGTATGATGCCTGTTCTCTCATCTCTATAGTTCTGTGTTAGGTAGGTATGCAGTAAGTACTTGCTGACTGAGTCCCTTAATTGGACTAAGATTCTGTGATGGTTTCCAGATTAGCTTCAAAAGAATAGCTCTTTATGATGTGAGAGGCTTTTCTTTGCAGTATACATCCTTCTCTAATTCTCGCAGCAACACAGAAGTGTTCCAGTTATCCTTGCTTTACCCACCAGAGAAGTGGAAGCTTAGAGAGAACCATTCATTTTCCCAAAGTCATACTACAAATAGTAACAGCCTGATCCCAGGGCAGCTCTCACTCCAGTGCTCATAGTTTGACCGTTGTGGACCCTGCCTCTCTTCTTAATAATTTCCTTGGTTTGATAGAACTTGGATTATCTGCAAAGGAAATTTATTTTGACTCAAGTGCCATTTGATCACAAGAGAAGCAGAAAGTCAAAGGCAGCAATGGAACATTTCGAAGAGCATGGTGTATTTGAAACGTTGTATATCGAGATTATATGAATCTTGTTTCAACAAAGATAGGCCCTCGGAAGCCCCAGTCATTTTTGAAGGCAAATTTTGGTTTATCTTAATTTGAAAAAAGCAAGTTCTGTGAGGGTTATATGTATTTTGTGTTTTTAATGATTTTCTTAAGCAGATTATTTTAAAAAAAAAGAAGCAGTCATAGCTGAAACAGCAACATACTGCCACCGGTGACTGACTCCCAGGCTTACTACTTTCCTTCTCCCCACCAGCATGCTGTAAATTGTGGGCTACTTTACATAAATTTGCATGTGCTGTGAGTCAGTATGTAAGATGTGCATTTTGACCAAATACTTCCATTTAAAAGTTTTCATATTTAATTTTTCCCAACAGGGGGTTATTTTCTCATCACAGTTATTCTCCTGAAAGTGAGGTAATAGATGTTGAAATGTTCCATCAATTAGAATTATATCTGAAAATAACAACATTTAAAGGTTGAGTAAAATCTCAACAATAAGTGCACCAGGCGGTGGAACTGTGTTAGCTTGGTATACATTGAAAGGTCCACTCATAAAATAATGTTTACTTTTGGAACTTGTTGGGAGTATGTGGTAACTATAAAACCTTTCCAGACTCTAGTACCTGCACTGACTGATGGCTCCTGATTCAGAGCGCCTCCTGAAAGCCCTTCTGCTTAGTAGGAAGAGCGGGCTTTGTCCTGTGGATCTCTAGCAGGGGTCTCAAGGAAATCACCAGTATCCATGTCTGCATTAGGCATTTGCATTGGGTCTTTGCAGAGGAAATGATGATTAAGGACTTCATTTACTGCGTCAATAAATAGTTTGCAGGGACTCGTGTGAGCCTGACTTCTCTGTTCTTCCACCCCCACCTCCACAGACAAGTAAGCTCTGAACTGTTCCTGACCCTAAGGAATTCGTGTCCTGAATGCAGATAGCAGTATAATTCATCTTCGAAACTGGTTTTAGAAGATAAAGAGAGGCTTGAACAACAGGTGTCAAGAGGGGGCAAATCAGGCCTGGTGAGTCTTCTTGCCAGTTCTGTGGTGCCCTCTGCCACAGAAGGCTGGAAAGAAGACTCCCCTTTATCTTTTGCAAAACTGATTTGCATGGAGATGGGGTGACTGAAGTCTGAAGTAACATGTAGATGGGTGAGTGGAGGCCATAGTTGATGGGCAAACAAACTATAACAAATAAGTTTTAGAATTCTTGATCATGGTCGGCCACACACACAGCCTTTCCATGGCTCTTTCTGAGCAGAATCTTGTCAGAGAGCATTGCTGCACCTGTGTCAGGGAAGAGCAGAATTAATTAGCTTGATGTGCTTTTGAAATCATATTAGGAAATCTGATGTGGAGGTGGTGCCTTTAGTTCTGCCTTGGTGCAGTATTGACTCAAACCCTTTTTGTGTGTAGTGAAAGGAGATGTTTTGGTTAAAAACAGCTTAGTGAAACCCTGTCATTATGGACCTTTCGAATATCTCTGCTGAGGGATAATACTGCACAAATGCCTAGAATAGCACTTCCATATGACTGTTAAAATAAGCCCACATTACGAGCTCAACACCCCAGTCCCTTCAGGGGAGGGAGTACGGTTGGCTGGGTGAAGCACGCCAGTAGAATGCCAGCTTGTGAACGCAGAGGACACAGTTGTCCGCCTGAGATTGTGTGGCTCCTTTCATTAACTCTCAGAGCAGCCCTGCAAGGGAGGGGGGGCAGGAGAGAGGAAGGGCTGGTCCCACACCACAGAGAGCATGAGACCCCGCCATTTCCCCAAGGCCACCCCACTATTAAGGGGAAGACTCTACACTCAGACCCAGCAGTCTGACTCCTGCTAGTAAAGTCCATGCTACCTGTGATTAAAATTAACTAATTGCAGTGCTCCCAGCTCTTCTCATGCATGGCCACCTTTGATCTTCAGGGGAGCAGTGAAAATGAAGGGGTAGGCATAGCCCCTGAGCTCGCTGGAGGTGTCAGATTTCCAGCCAACTTCAGCAGCAGCCTCCGGACAGTCTGGGTCTGAATTTTGAAGTAGGGCCTGTGGTGCTTCTCACTTTGAGAGGATGACCTGCTTTGTCCTGGAGGAATCCAGTCTTTAAAACTTTGCTATGACACTATTTGTAATTTCCGTATAAAGACCTAAACATTTTATTGGGGGGGGGGGTTACGCGCACACCGCACACAAACACACCACCACCATTTCCCCCTTGTCTTCTCTTCCTTTTTTCCTCAGCACATTTACCTTGTTTTGTTCTGTTTGTGACATTCGTTTATGTCATAGTTGAAGGTCTATTTACATGATCAAACTGGAATAAAAAGATTTCTATTTTAACATTTCAAAATAGTATAGATGCCTGCAATCATAATGCAGCTCCAGTAGGTGTCTTGTGTAATAACCTAGAGAAATAGCTAACCGGGCTGAGCTTTTAACATAAAAATAGAGGTGTACAGGACCAGAGTGTAGCAGGTAGTGCAGCAGGGGGGAGGGGTGCATCCAGCCCAGGTTCCATCCCTGGCACCCATATGGTCCTCAGAGCCTGCCAGGAGTCAGCCTGGGAACTGTTGGTGTGGCAGAGACAGAGAGAGAGAGAGAGAGAGAGACACACACACACACACACACACACACACACAGAATGAACTTTTGTAGTAAAAATGTTTGATTTTAAAAAATGAAACAGTATTCCTCCTGTTCATTTGCCCATCAGTGATCCAAGTGGCCTTTCTATGACAAAGTTTTGGTGGACTTATACAATTTATGATGAGAGTCCATGCCAAGTCCAATTTGATTCTAGAGCAATTATGTTATTAGAACATTGCTGATTGCCTCAGTGCCCATTGTGTAGCTTAACCTTTAAATGTTAGTGATAATTAACTACTTTATCATTCTTCCAGGAAACTCCAACATGTAACTGTCCTCCAATAAAATTCAAAAACTAAAGACTGTCCATAGGACCAGAACAGCCATTGTAAGAAAAGATAAAGCTGTTTACATATATGCACCAATATAAGCATAAAGATATAAATACACATTAACATTTAGCATTAATTTTTAACAGAGTAGTAATTAATCATTCTTCAGAAACTTAGTTTTTCCTTTTGGACAGAGAGGAAATTACTTTCTAATGTGTTGGAATGCTCATCATACATACGCCTTCTCTGGTTGTTCCTTATTTTTGTATAGTATCAAATTGGTTAAATAAAGCCATCTTGGTAATTGGTTTTCAAAGATGATGCACATTGACATCTCAACAAATTTAAGAGTACTGAAGCTAGCCCTTACCCTCAGAGTATCCTGGTATTATGGTGATCCGGCCTGCAACCATGTTGGAGTGTTAGAAAGACGGGGATTTTAAAACCTCTCTAGGTGAGCCAGGTAAGAAGGAAAGTTTTAAGAACTTCAGATTTAGGTTGTTAAGGAAGGACTGGAGCGATAGCACAGCAGGTAGGGTGTTCGCCTTGTATGCAGACAACCCGGGTTTGATTCCTCCGTCCCTCTCGGAGAGCCCGGCAAGCTGAGAGTATCCTGCCCACACGGCAGAGCCTGGCAAGCTACCCTTGGCATATTCAGTATGCCAAAAACGGTAACAAGTCTCACAATAGAGATGTTACTGGTGCCCACTTGAGTAAATTGATGAACAACAGGATGACAGTGCTACAGTGCTAAGGTGTAGAAGCTGCCAAAATTGTCAGTTCCAAGGGGTGTACTACTGCTTAGAACTTACTTTGCTGATTGGTTTTACTGGTTCAACTTAGTGTCCCTCTGAAGGGGATCATATTTTTGTCACATGAATTTTGGATTACGATTGAGGAATTAAGATTGAGGTGAGAGAGTTAGTACAGTGGGTAAAGTGCTTGCTTTGCAGGACAACTGACCTGGGTTCAGTCTCTGTTCCCCTGGTCACTGCCCGGTGCGCCCCCACCCCTCCCCAAAGCAAAACCAAATTAACAAGACGAAAGAGGACAGAGAGGATAGGACAGAGAGGATATTTGCTTGTTTCTGTTCAAAAACGTTGCCAGCCAGTTCCCTGCTCTCCATGGACCTGGTACCCCGTCTCCCCACAGAGCTGCAGGCTGGAGTGGAAAGCTCACTGGGTTGAGTGAAAGTTAGATTGGAAAAAAAGAGAAATGAATGCTTAATCATTTTGTTCCTGAGAGCAACTGAGAAAACTTTGAAAGCTGACTGTAGAGGCCTAAAATTAAATAATAATAAAAATAAAGAACGAGGAGTATTTGAAAAGAAAGTTAACTCAAAGGGGCATTTTGAAAGCCAGAGGGAAAGACAAAGGCTACAGAGGTAATGAAAAGTCCATCCAGTATTTGGGCATGATGCGGGAAGGGTTTAGAAATACTTAGACTTGCTCCTTCAGAGGGAAGGGGGACAGGCAGGGGTGAGTACAGGCGGGGTCCTGGTGGGCAGGAGGAGGGGTGTGGGAGAGGGGTGGGGCTTGTAACTGTTGTGCACATAGGCTTGAGGTGTGAAGCTGAACTCTTGAAATTCCGTCATGGTCTATACGCAAGATAAGTCAGTAAAAACTTTTTTTTAATAACACAAAAAAGAAATGCTTAGAAATTAGGACCTTTTTCTTCTGTGGACGATAGAAAACATTTTGTCATTTGTTGTTCGTATCTTAAGGGCAAGTGAGAAGCAGTTCAGCTTCTCTTTAGAAAAGATGAATTGCACAAATGTGGAGCATAGACTGGAGAGGGAAGAAGCTGTATGTGGGAGTCTGGCATGTAATATGTGTGGTAGTCAGTGGCATGATTCTGATAATGTTCTTAAAACCCTCCGTGTTGGGTCACTGTATGGAAGCAAAGCATAGACTCTGAACGGGTCTTACCGGAATTTGACGGAGTATGTGAAAGACGAGAAACAGCTCACTTCTTAAATGCTTATGCAGGGCTTTCTTCAGCCTTTGGCCTTACTAATGTCTGTCATCCTTTTTGTCACTAAACATAAGTTTGAAAAAGGACAGTCAGGATTGAAGACAGACAGTTTAGGAACTTCATAGCAAACTGTGGTGAAGAGTGGCCCAGGAAGAAAGAATTTAGAACTCTCTGGCTCCTGGTACTGCTCACCCTCCCCTGCGTCCTCTGCCCTGGGAGCTGGTGGTAGAGTGGCTGTCACCACTGCTGGCCACCAGGGGGTGATCTCCCGGGTGCAGTACTCATCCAGTTGTGGAAAAGTTTATAGGGTTATTTATTTACTTATTTTTAGCAACTTACTTTAAAACCTTAGCGCCACACACACACACACACACACACGAAGCATTATGTTCAGTGGAAGTAAAATGGTACATAGAGCCACCATTTCTGGACTTTCATACTGCTTCCTG
Source organism: Sorex araneus (assembly GCF_027595985.1). Taxonomy (NCBI): domain Eukaryota; kingdom Metazoa; phylum Chordata; class Mammalia; order Eulipotyphla; family Soricidae; genus Sorex; species Sorex araneus. The sequence continues at coordinate 86,166,639 of NC_073302.1, read as the reverse complement.
CAGTTAAAAGTCCTTCCAAGTTTTCTGTATCATTACAGATGTTAATTATTATCAGCAAACCAAGATAAGAAAGGCATAAGAAGTTAATTTTACATAAGATGAAGTTGTGTGAGGAAGAGCTTTACTGAAGAATTTCCAGAATTGACCTGCTGGTTGTGATTTCGGGATTTGCCTAGGACCTTTTTGTCTTACCCCTGATAAGATAGTCTTTCCTTTGCTCTCCAGGATCTGTCTTACCACAAACTGAGTTAGTGTAAGACTGGGAGATGGCCCTTTTGAACTATACAGGGACTTGGTTTCTAGGCCTTTACCGCCTGTTTTTACCAGCCTGATCAGCCCTGCACTCAGACGCCTTTAGAGCTTCTGCTTGGTCTCTCTTACCAGGTTGAGCACCACCTCTGAAAGTCGCTTTTAGGTTTCTTCCGTGCTTTACTTCTTTATCCATGCTTTAGACTCTCGTGCCAAATAAATGTGCCCAGTAACCATGACACGGATTTGATGGCAGACAAATTGATTCTCTGTCCTTGAGATCTTGTTCCTGATGTCTGTGTCCTGTGTGTCTTTTTCTCCAGTTGAGAATTTGGGGGATGCAGAGGTGAAGAATGTGACTTTAGCCTATGCACATCATTCCAGACTATGACACCCAAGGGAGGCGTCATCTGTCCCCATTCCCTGTCCCATGGGGGTTCCTGGATTTCCAGGGTAGAAAGCAGGTCCGTAAAAACTCAAAGTGTAAAAAAGGAATAAACTGCACTTTCGCTGATATGACTTGGTTGGGGGGTTTGTTTTATTACTGTTTTTAAAACGCTAGGGGCCAGAGCTCTGTAGTATAATGCAGAGGGCATTTGCCATGCATACTACTGACCTGGGTTCGATCGTGGCATCCCATGTGGTCCCCAAGCCTGTCAGGAGTGATCCCTGAGTGCAGGCCCCTGATCATCGCCTAGTGTGGCCTCCAAACAAACAAAAATTTGACCTGTGCTTGCAGGAGTTTAAGATGCAAAACTATGCAGAATTCTGTAAATAGTCATTTATGTACATACTACCTTTGGGTGCTTAAGTAAATCCACAAAGAGGTGCCACTTGTCTTGTTTCATTGAGGAGTTACTAATTGCTCCTCAAGATGGACTCTTGATTTATTCCTAAGTTGTTCTGTGTGTTGTGGAGTGGGGGAGTGGTGGTTGGAAGTGTCTCCCTATCACATTAGGCTTGATTCCCTTTGCACTTCTCTCCCCCAGTGCAGTCTCTCTGCGTACTTGGCCTTTCTCCCACCCAGAGCCCGCCAATTCATTTTTCTCTTTTTTACGGTTTCTCTGTCCCCTCTGTCCTCTTTTCCCTTCCCCCTCCTCCCCCTTGAGTGCTGCGCTTAACAGTTTAACAAGTGTGTTCTATTCTAAATAAACAAAATGAAAATAAAATTTCAAGGAATTTAAAAAAATTTTCTACTTGGGGTGATCATTTCTCAGCCTGTTTCCCTTCCTCATTCTAGAGCTCTTCCGTATCCCCGTCAGCCAGCTTCCGAGGAGCTGAGAAGCACAGAAATTCAACAGACTACTCTTCAGATAACAAAAAGCAGAAAACTGAAGAAAAGGAAATTGCAGCTCGTTATGTAAGTTCATTCACCTTTGCTTTGAAAGGGCCTAGTTTACCTTGCTTTCAGTGAAAAACGTTCATATGTTGCATTATCAGCAAAATTGAACACAAAACCATGCTCTGTGAGAGAAAAATGGGCTGCCTGCCCTAGGCTTGCTGAAGGCCCCTGTGTGCAGAGCCAGCCATTGTGCGCGTGTATGTGCTTTATTGGCAGCTAATTGAATATTTGAGGGTTTCATACTATTTCTGTGTGTTTCAATATAGATGACTCTTCTGTCAGATCTAGTTTGATAATCAAAAATGTCTAGAACTCGTGCTGAGGAATAAAAAAGTGTTTCTTGCATATGGGTTGCCACTGTGTTTTCCCCATTAACTGGTTTGGCCTGCAGAGCACAATTTAATGGGAACAAACTGGATAGGGCCTTTGTAGACAAGCAGACCCTGACCCACTCCTCAGGTTGTACCTGCAAGGGCCCAGGCCTCTGGGGCCAGAGAGATAGTACAGGGGTAGGACACTTGCCTCGCCTGGAGTCAGCCCGGGGTCTATCCCGGCTCTGTAAGGTCCCCCAGAGAACTTGTGGGAGTGACCCCTGAGTGCCAAACCAGACTGCCAGGTATGGTCCCAGAGCAAACATACCTAAAAAGAGAGTGCAGGCACAAGGGAAATGATAAATTTGGATTTTTGTGTGAAAACTCCCAGCTCTAAAGTTGTGGCTACTTTGTTTAGTCAGAATGATGTGTAACACATGAAAGCACGCTCATTTGTAAGTAAGGTTTAGTGTGAATGTGCCAGCTTACAGTTGATTCTCTAACAAGCAATTCTCTAACAAGATTTTTTTTTTAACTACAAAATGAAATCATGATATCTACTTTATCACATCATTGTGAGGATCAAAGGATACAAAATTTTCAGTTGATAGTTCCCCTTTGCTCTGGTTCCTGAGATGTGAGAAGTTAGTCTGCATTTAAGAAGGGGAGGTCAGGGGGCCTGTTTTCTGGCAGAGGAGGTGATGTCTGTCTGTTGTCAATGTAGGACAGTGATGGGGAGAAGAGCGATGACAATTTGGTGGTTGACGTTTCCAATGAGGTACGTTTATGGCTCATTTGACTTCTTGCTCTTACCCAGCTATAATGACTTAATTTCTTAAGGGACCAGCTTTTTTATTAGCTGAAAATGTGATGCAGTATTGATTTTATATGTTACTGATGCTTTTTTAATTGCTATTCTCTGTAAAGTGCATGTGTGTGTTACTGCTGCCTTGGATGCACACCAGGCCTTCCCCGCCCGCCTGCCGATCTCATGTACAAGTGATGTAGCAGATTTTTGTCGGATTTAATTTTTGTTTGTTTTGAATACATTCTGTAAATCGCCGTGCCAGATATTTTCTTCAGAATTTCAGTGAGCCTTGTGTGTGCATCTAAGCCAAGTTTCCCTAAAGCGGGTAGGACCAACTCCTAGAGGGAGCTGGAAGTATAGGGGTGAGGGTTGCTGGAATGATCCAAGGGGCAGGGGACAATAATAGTAATACTGAGGCTATTAATGAGCAAGTATTACTTCCTACTTGTTCCTTCAAGGTAGATTTTTCAAGAGGCGCATTCAGTGATTCCCGCCCCCACCCCCCTGCTATAAACAGGCAGTAGGCCAAATTAGCTTGGGAGCATCTGATTGAAACTACTAAATGTCTTTGGCTAGAAATACCCACACCCAAGTACTTGGGCTTTATGTGTTGCACGATGCTGTATTAAAGCCGGTGTTCCTTTGTAGGATCCATCTTCCCCTCGAGGGAGCCCGGCACATTCCCCCAGAGAGAATGGCCTGGACAAGACACGCCTGCTCAAGAAAGACGCCCCTATCAGTCCGGCTTCCATCGCATCCTCCAGCAGTACTCCCTCCTCCAAATCCAAAGAACTTAGCCTTGTAAGTGTCCTTCACCATCTTCCATAGTGTCCCCTCTTTCAAGAGGGTTATGTTTAGTTTTTGCATTTTAGACATTCCAATATTTCTGCAGAATTTTTCCTTCCATATGTGTGTAAGTATATATGTGTGTGTGCTCCAACTCAAACTGACAGAGGTAGTTTTTGGAACAGAATGGTTTTGCTGATCTGTTTTGTGAGTTATTGCAAGGATGGAAAAGGATATGGGAAAATTGAGTAAAAAGTGTCTTAGTGAAGATGAAGAAATAATACATGGGGGTTGCAGTGATGCTTTTATCACCTGTGGCTCGCAGTAAATTTAGTTTGGGGCCTGGATGTGATTTTTATTGTGAGTTTTGTTGGAATTCTCTCACTATATGTGACTGCAAAAATTTTCCCTTCCTATCTAAAAAGTAATTTGTCATTTACGAAAGTCGACCTGATTCACACCACAAATCACATGCACAGATGAAACTGCGTGTAAGTCAGAATAATCTCGCCCACACCCCTTCTCCTGTGTCTGTGGAGTTAATTGCATTTTTCTGTGATGTCTTCTTTTTTCATTGTAATATAGCAGGATTTTTTTTTTTAAACAAATTTAGTTTCCAGGAGTATTTTGAATTCACAGCTAATGGAAATGAAATTCTTCAGTTTGTCAGAAAATAAGGAACCTGTGTCTGTAAGAGACTAGGTTAAGTTTATTTTCTGTGGGTTTTTTTCCCCTTGGTCTTGTAACAGCAACTGCTGATTTTTGTGAATATTCAGACTTGAATTATTTTTAATGGGACCTATTAAGTAGAGAACCTCTTTTGACGTGAACATCCCATCTGGACTCCAGTTTAGACCCCCAGAGTCTCAAATTAGAGTCACCAGCAGGTAGCCTGTCACAGGCAGAATGTCATGGTTTGGCAGCCTCTGTGTGCCTTCCCTGAAATGGACTGTTTTACCCTAGATTCAGTTTCAGTTTTGCCCTACTGAACATTGTTTTGTGGTATTGGGGAAATTATTCCTTTGTTAGCTCGTGTGTGTGTGTGTGTGTGTGTGTGTGTGTGTGTGTGTGTGTGTGTGTGTGTGTGTGTGTGTGTGTGTGTGTGTGTGTGTGTGAGAGAGAGAGAGAGAGCGCTCTTCTTAATTGGTAACAGTGAAGTCCAAAGCTAAAGAACTGTTTTTATTTCTTTTTCCTTTACCTTTTAAAATATTTCAGCATCATCTTGAAACGGCTTTAATTGCCATTATATTTCATTCTGTTTCCTGTTAGAATGAGAAGTCTACTACTCCGGTTTCCAAGTCCAGCACCCCTACTCCGAGGACCGATGCCCCCACTCCGGGCAGTAACTCCACTCCCGGACTCAGGCCTGTACCCGGAAAACCACCAGGCGTTGACCCTTTGGGTTAGTAAGAAGAAAGTTTTTCTCCATACTTAACATTCTTTTCTATAGTAGAGAAAGGATATTTCTTGTGATTACGCTTCTTGTTTTCAAAGACATTAAGTAAATATAAAAGAATGTGATACATTAGACTAAGAACCAGCCTTGAATGGCTGTTAGGGAAAGTGATTAATTCAGAATAAGCACCTGCCACTACCTTGCCTGGCACACATAATAGGTATCTAATAAAATAAGGCAGACAAGTAAAACTCCATGAAGGACTGACCTTGGGGAATGTTAGAATAAGCGCCTTTGAACCCTCTTTGTAATGTATTTAACAGTGTCTAACCTTATTTTCACTTGCTTTGTTCTTTATTTCTCTTCCCTTCTCCCCAACTGGCCCTGTAGCCTCCAGCCTGAGGACCCCAATGGCAGTCCCTTGTCCGTATCCAGCCCCGTTTGGGATTGTGCCCCACGCGGGCATGAATGGGGAGCTGACCAGCCCCGGAGCTGCCTATGCTGGCCTGCACAACATCTCCCCGCAGATGAGTGCCGCGGCCGCCGCCGCAGCCGCCGCCGCCGCCTACGGACGCTCTCCAGTGGTACGTGTGTGGCCAGAGCACAGACAAGACGTGCTCTCAAGGGTGTCAGCGGAGGCATCTGTGTGCATTTGTAAATTGAACAGCATGCAGCCTTACGATAGCTATATTTTTGTAAGACGGGGGAATATTTCTTTAAAGAAATGTAAACCCATGAGACTGGAGCCAGTAAGATGGTGTATAGGAGACTTTTTGTGAGCTTCAGTGATTTCAGCATAATTTATCATGTTTTTTCTCTCTCCCTGTATGAAAGCGTTCAGTCATAAATATCCCTTAGTAAAAACTTCTCCGTCTACTCTAAATCTTATCTTAAAGTACTCCCTTTACTTTGATTTTAGAGTGAAACAAGTTTTTCTAACTATGTCTGTTCTGTTCCTGTTGTTTTGCTTGGGGAAATGACAGGTTGGATTCGATCCCCATCATCACATGCGTGTGCCAGCTATACCTCCAAACCTGACAGGCATTCCAGGAGGAAAACCGTGAGTACTCCTATGTTACTGTGGGCCCCTGAGGTGATCCCAAGGGAGCAAGTGGTCCTTGCCAGCATCTCCCCTGCATGGTGTTTTCATTTTCTTCTCGGAAGAACGGGGTTAATGAGGTGGGGTTTCGTATTCACGTAAAAATCTTGAGTGTCTAATAAGGAAGTGGAAATTGCTGAGGCCTCTTCAGCAGTCAGATCTTCTCTGTGTTACTGATTCCAAGGCACTTCTTTTGTTGTCTTGAATGAGAAGAGTCTGATGAGCAAACATGACTGCTGCAGTTGGGGTGTGTTGGAATAAAGCATGTCAGACTTCCATGGGAGGAAATAAAGAAGTGTGGCCCCCTGTTCAGTTTGGCGCTCTAGAACATAGGGACTTGCTCGCCTAGCTGCTTGTCCTGTGGACTGGCTGTCTGGACTCTTTCTGCTCACAGCCCCCGTGACTTTGGAAGGTAAAACACAAAACAGCTGTTCTACATCCTTCTTACAGGTTCTCATCTCTTAGCACATCTCAGTCCACATCTTTCATTTCAACCCGGTCTGTTTCTGGCACTACCTCTACACAGTTCTCTGTCTTTTGGTGTTCCCTTCCCTGATACAGAGGCTTTTCTGTAAAAGAACACTGACATTTTCAAGTCCTTGACTACTTTTGTTTCCTTTAGGAAAGCATCCGCCATGGCCCTCCCCACTGTTGGTCTGGCAGGGATTTATTCTCTTCACCGTTTCTGTTGGTTTCCTCTCTGTCATGCTCCCTACGTGTCCTGTACCTTCTTCTTGCCCGGTCTAGTGCTTCCTTCCGTACCCTCTGCTATTCAGTCGCAGTACTGTCCCCTTATCCCAGAGACTTCCCTAGTGGTTCGCCTGCTTTCGCGCATCTGCTTCGACTAGTCCTTTCTGCAACACTTGTTCTTTGGCTTACCGTCTCACTTCAGATCTCTGCTAAGATGTCACTTACCACCGCTTTCTGCCCGGACAACCCTATCTAAAATAGCATCCTTCTCTTCCTTTCTCTGCAGAATTGTACTTTTCTATTCCACTGCCTTTTTTTTTGTACTTGTCGATAGCCATTATCTACCTCTTTCCACTTGAAAATGTTCCATGAGAGCAGAGCCATCCTTCCTGCTGCTCGACTGCAGAAGCCGCCCCAGTCCTGCAAAGCTGCCTGCTTTGTACGTGGTTCTTACAGTTTGTACTGGATGAAGGGGGAGAGAGGAAGAGAGAGCTCGTCCTGTCCGCGTGCTAATTTATTCACTAATGTGCACTCAGTTGTCACCTCGATATTTCGGATGTGTCCCTTTTTCTCTCTGTGCTCCTGACCCCCAGTGCTAATCATGATCAACTCTTACTTCTCTGCTTTTCACCTGGTGCCCACTTGAGCAAATCGGTGAACAACGGGACGACAGTGCTACCTTCAGATTCCTGCTCCTCTGTAATTATTTCTCTACAGGCTTTGCTCTAAACATGCATCAAACATAGTGCCAGTGCCATAGCCAAGTTGTTCGGTAAATATTTGATTGATTAATAAGGAAGGCAAGCCAAATTAGACTCTGAGTTCCTTGAGAGTTGAAGGTATAAATACCAATTACCATGAAAGACGTTGTGCTTGTGTGTATTCAGCAAATAATTGTTGACTGACAAGTCTTGTTGACAAAGAACTCTTAGGAATTTGAAGGTAAAAGTTGGGTCTGTTTTAAGCAGTGACTAAAGATAAGGTCTTAGGTTTAATCAAATACTCCAGTATTTACAGCTCTCACAAGAACCTGTTTTAAAAGGAGGGACCACTTCCGAGTCCTCTTCCCTCCCCTCCCCGTTTCCTCCCCCTTCCCTCCCTTCCCCCTCCCCTCTTCCCCTTCCCTCCTCCCTCCTCCCCTTTCCTCCCTCCCCTTCCCCTCCCCTCCCCCCTTCCCTCCCCCCTTTCCTTCCCTTTCCTTCCCTTTCCTTCCCTTTCCTTCCCTTTCCTTCCCTCTCCTTCCCTCTCCTTCCCTCTCCTTCCCTCTCCTTCCCTTTCCTTCCCTTTCCTTCCCTCTCCTCCCCTCCCCTCCCCTCCCCTTCCCTCCCCTCCCCTTCCCTTCCCTTCCCTTCCCTTCCCTTCCCTTCCCTTCCCTTCCCTTCCCTTCCCTTCCCTCCCCTCCCCTCCCCTCCCCTCCCCTCCCCTCTCCTCCCCTCCCCTTCCCTTCCCTTCCCCTTTTTATTTCCTCCATATTTCCTCCCCCCTCCCTTTCTTACTCCCCCTCTCTCCCTTTTGTCTTTGGACCCCACCCAGCCATGTGCAGCTTATTCCTGACTGCCCTCGGGGCTCACTCCTGGCATGGCTCTGGAGACTGTGTGGTGCCAGAATCAAACTCGGGTTGGCCACACGCAGGCAAGCACCTGCCCTCTGCACCATTGCTCTGGCCCAGAAGAAGGTATTCTTTAAATCAGGGTATTAACTTGTTTTCACTCACTGCATTGTTACCACTTAGTTCTCTAACTTTTGCACTTAGAACTGTGTACTGTGACAGGCACCTCAGGATTTGGGGTTCCTCACCTCTTCTGAAGGGCTGCCTGGAGGACAGAGGTGGAAGTTTGTGAGGTGCACTGCAAAAGGCAGTGCTGTGCTTGGCTCTGTGGTTTGGGCCCAGTTATACTGTTAGAGAGTTACAGGTGGTCTGGTGTCAGGTGGCAGGTCAGAGATCTGAGCAGGATTCCTACCTCCCCCCACGATTTTAACTCTTTCACCTTCTTACAGTTTGGGGTTACTCTCTGGGGGAGGGTTAATGAGTTGGAGGGTGATTGAGAATCTGTGTTCGGGAGTGAGGGGGTGGGGAATCACGTCTAGTGCTGCCTAGACAGTAGACAGTTAGGAAGAGTGTGAGTGTGCACAGTTCCATTGTGAGCTTCTGTTGTGAACCAAGCCTGGTATTTTCCAGAAAGGAAGGGAGGAGGGAAGAAGTGAAGCGGTACACGTAGCACCGTAGGTGGTGCATGGCGCCTCTTCAGTCAGCTACAGCCGTGTTTCGGCTTTGCTCGGGGATCCCATCAGTTTTCACCAGCTTAGGCACTTAAACATCATAGGTGCAGAAGCAAAGTTAGGTTGAGTAAATTGGACTTCAGAGCCCTGTCTTTAATCTGTTTAAATAAAAGGACATTAAGATGTATAAATTCATACTCATTTTTGTGTATGGAGAAAATATAATTTGCAATGTTTTTATTGGAGAAGTTATTACTTTTGTAGATCTCCAGGCACAGAATCGTGGGATTTGGTCAACTGCATATTTTCAACAGATAAGCAATGCAACAGATAAGCAATTCAATATTTTGTGCTAAAACAAAACATATACAGGTCTTCTTCACCACATATGCACAAAATAACTACTTTTCACTTTTCTCCAGAAGTACTTAAGAGTAGTTGGTGTTCTACGTCTGACCTAATTTTTATAAAAAGAATTGCTAATATTATTTACATTGATAATCAAGGTCATGTTTCATATTAGCAAACAAACTAGCATTTATTTGATAATTTATATTGGGTTGTCTTGTCTCTCTACATGAGTAAATTAAATTACTAAGGGTCCCACTTTTAAAATGTTTTCCTTTGTATTGGACCTCTGCAATATTTTTTGATAGTCTCTTCTTGATACTCTTTTTTTTCTTTCAAAGCTCTATCTTTTAAACATATTTTTCCGAAGGCCAAAAGTGATTATACTGTTTTCTGCATAAAAATCTTTATTGGTTCTCTACCAACCTCAAAATAAAATATGAATTATAATATGGGTAAAAAAATCCAGCCCTGCATAACCTGTAGCTTTGGTACTACCTTAGCCTCTTTGTTCTTCTACTTGAGTAGTATCATTACATAGTTGCATCAATAGTAATAATAAATATTAGCATGGGAATAGGGGCTGGAGCAATAGCACAGTGGGTAGGGCATTTGCCTTGCACACAGCTGACCCAGGTTCAAGTCCTCTGTCCCTCACGGCAGAGCCTGGCAAGCTCCCCGGGGTGTATTCAATATGCCAAAAACAGTAACAAGTCTCACAGTGGAGACATTACTGGTGCCTGCCCGAGCAAATTGATGAGCAACAGGATGGCAGTAGTACAGTGAAGGGTTCCACTCAATATGGCATAGGAAGGACTACATAATTTCATCTTAACTAAAAAACAAGATTTGTCTCTCTCCCCTGTTACTTTAAAAGAGTGTGTTCCATTAAAAATATGATAGTAAACATGTTTTGGGATATGGTTTATGAATGTTGCCATAACAAAAAGGCTTATAGGTTTTCAGAACTCATGCTCTGCTTGTTTTTATTTCTATAAAGCAAAATATGTTTTTTTCCAAATAAGAACAGTACCAATCACATAGCAGAGCTTGAGCATATATGTGTTGTATGACTTATCCGAGAGAGTCTCTTGCCCTGGCTGCCTTCCTGCCAGGCTGCCTTCCCCAGGGTCCCTCAGAGGGGATGGGCTCCAGCTTCCCTCCCCTCCCTGAGCAGAGCTCCCGGCAGCCGAAGACCACCGGGACCTAGCTACAGCCATGCTCGAGGCCCCTCTCCACACGTCCGGACAGGCCTCACACATGAAGGTATAAGCAGAGGAACCCAGGTGTGTGTAATCCCATCAACGGCCAACATCCAGAGATTTAAAAGCAAGCTCCCAGAAGAGAGCGATGCAGAGAGTAGCCTATATATCTTGTAGCCTACTTCTTTCTCTGGGAGAAACTGGCAGGCATCTGAGAGTTTCCTGCCCACATGGGACAGCCTTTCAAGCTTCCCATGGTGTATTCATATGCTAAATCCAGTAACAAGCTGGATCTCATTCCCCTGACCCTGGCTGGACATGTCCTTGGGAAGGCTGAGTCGAGAGAGACTTCTAAGATCTTGGGGAAAGACAAATGGAGAGGTTACTGAGCCCGCTCGAGAAATCAATGATTAACGGGATTTCGTGATCGTGATGACTTATCCACTAGTGCATTCATATAGTACATAGAACTAGTTTTCTATTATACTTTATAAGCTACAATAGCCAGGCCTTTACCTATGACTTCAAGGCCCAATTCCTTCTATGAGTTGCCGGAAATGTGGAGAAAGTATTGAGTATATGAACAAGATGTGTGTGTTACAGAACTGTGTCCTTCTTGGTGAATATAGTGGAGGTGGGGGAGTGGGTGCAGGATCTCTCTCTCACTCTCTCTCTCTCTCTCTTTTTAATTGAATCACCATGAGATACAGTTGCAAGCTTTCGTGTTTGAGTTTCAATCCTACAATGATCGGACACCCATCCCTCCACCACTGCACATTCTCTACCACCAGTGTCCCCAGTATACCCCCCCTTTCCAACCCTCGTCCTACCTCTGTGGCAGACAGTTTCCCCATACTCTTTCTCTACTTCTGGGCATTATGGTTTGCAATACAGATTCTGAGAGGCTATCGTGTTTAGTCCATTATCTACTTTCAGCACACATTTCCCATCCTGAACAATTCCTCCAACCATCATTGACATTCCAGCTGTCTTCTCCCCCAGCTCATGAGACAGGCTTGCAACTATGGGGCAGTATTCCTGCCCTTGTGCCTGCTCTCCTTGGGTGTCAGTCTCATATTATATTATTTTATATTCCACAAATGAGTGCAGTCCTTCTGTGTCTGTCCCTCTCTTTTTGACTCATTTCACTAAGCGTGATACTCTCCATGTCCATCCACTTACAAGCAAATTTCATGACTTCATCTCTCTTAACAACTGCGTAGTTTTCTATAGTGTAGATGTACCAAGGTTTTTTTAACCAGTCGTCTGATCTCTTGCTGTTTCCAGATTATGGCTATTGTGAACAGTGCTGCAAGGGACATACAGGTGCAGATGTCATTTCTACTGTATTTTTTGTACCCTCAGGATATATTCCCAGAAGTGGTATTTCAGGGTCATATGGAAGCTCAATTTCTAGTTTTTGAAGGACTGTCCATATTGTTTTCCAGAGAGGCTTGACCAGTTGGCATTCCCACCAACAGTGAAGGAGCGCCCCTTTTTCCCCACATCCACACCAGCACTGGTTGCTTTTGTTCTTTTGAATGTGTGCCAGTCTCTGTGGTGTGAGATGATATCTCGTTGTTTTGATTTGCATCTCCCTGATGATTAGTGATGTGGAGCATTTTTTCATGTGCCTTCTGGCCATTTGTATTTCTTTTTTGAGGAAGCTTCTGTTCATTTCTTCTCCCCATTTTTGATGGGATTGGAAGTTTTTTTTCTTCTACAGTTCTACTTGTGTCTTGTATATCCTGGATATTAATCCCTTATCAGAGGAGTATTGGGTAAATATTCTTTCCCATTCTGTGGGAGCTCTCTGTATTTTGGTCACTTGCCTGGCAAGCTCCCTGTGGCATATTCATATGCCAAATACAGTAACAATGATGGGTCTCATTCCCCTGACCCTGAAAGAGTCTCTAATGCAGCACCGTTGGGAAGGATGAGTAAAGAGAGGCTGCTAAAATCTCAGGGCCAGGACGAATGGAGACATTACTGGGCCCACTAGAGCAAATTGACGATCAATGGGATGATAGTGATAGCGATTTCTTTTAAGTGCAGAAGCTTCTTAGTTTGATGTGGTCCCATTTGTTTTTGTTTGTTTCCACTGGTGCAGGATCTTCTTTAAATAAACAATGACAAAAATAAAATGATTCTTACATTCAAAAAAAATATTTTAAAGTGCTTTAACTATTTGAAGTTCAGTTCTGCGTTGTTGCTTGAACCATTTCCCTAAATGAGCCAGTTCTAGATCTGTGGAGCTTTGCGTGCCATGTGTGTATGCTCATGCACACACTCGTGTTTCGGGAAGTGCAAGTCACTGGGCTTCGCTGCTTCCCTGTGTGTGTCCCACGCCCAGTCACTCTCTGGGCTCCTCAGCAAAGGATCTTCTGCATATATTGTTTTTTTTGTATTAATAGATTTTTCAAATTCATAAAATACTTACCCAGACTAAAGTTTTCCTCCAGTTTGTCCAATGTTAAGGAAATTTTAATGCTGTCTTCTGTTCTGAATTCAGAAAGTTCAGTTTTACTGACTTCCTCACCAACTCTCATAAGTTTAATCCTACAGAATTTTATGTCCACTTGTAGTGTACCATTCTTCTGTCAAGAATTAGAATTACTGAAATAATTGTTTCATATTCCTTGTTACCAGACTTCTATGAGTAAGTGACTCCGTTTTGTCCTGTTCCGTTTTCTTTCCCCAAAGAAGATTCATTAAAGTTGTAGAAGATCCATTAAAATTGTTAGTCTAGCCTTCTGCGTACTGCTTTTTACCGCCTTGTATTATGTGTGTCTCTGATACATTTCAGCAAACTTCTCTAGCCATCTCCTCTCATCACTTAATTCGGAGTCCTTGCTGAATAAATTGAAACCCAGGGTAAAACAAACCGAGAACTTTCCCCCATTTTATCACCTTTATTTTCTGCTGTCTCCTGGAATTTTGTTTTCCAGTTTCTTTCCTCCTTGGTGAAGATCTTGTGTTGAAACTCGTCCATACTGCAGAGTGTGGCTTGGTAGTATGTATCAGTGCATCTAATTGTGTGATTTGGGGAAGGTTTTCAAGCCTGATTTCAAGTGCTCTGACTTCTAGAAGAGTTGACTTTCATTGCCTGCTGTAAGTGCTCTTTACTAGCTGCACATCACAGAATCTGTTGAAATTGGCTGTACATGTTCTAGAGCCCCTCAGCCCCCCCACGCCCAAATCTTGAGTATTTTCTCTATACTGTTTGCAAACAGAGGCCATATTACCTTCTTAAATAGGGGGTGGGCTATGAAGGTCTCGAGGTGGAGTTCAGGATGCCTGGGCCCCTCCCAGTGAGTCTTGGCCACCCTGGCCAGTGGTTCAGTGCAGGGATGCAAGGGTCCTGTGTTGCTTGGGATCTGCAGTGCTGGGGATACTTGGGACATCCCAGGATGCTTGGGGCCCTCTAGGTCTGTACCTGGCAGTACTCAGGAAACCATAGGGCACAAGGGTTGGCCACATCAGGTCCTGTGCTGTTTCCCTGCCCCTGAAACCTTGATAAGGAAGTTTCAAAAGCACAGTCGGTCAGCATGGTAACCATGGTTGAATTGAGGAATATCATATTGGTATCTTGAAAGAAATTGTGTGCTGACTTTTTAACTGTGTTCTGGAGGGGAACAGAGACTGTCTTTTCCTGGAAAATTACCATTAAGAATGTGTAGCACCAACTAAACTTGATATAACCTTGTTTTCCCCTTCTTTGAAGAGTCAGTCTTCATGACCTCGTAATTGTCAGGTCAGTTAGCCTCTTTCTCTATTATCATCCCTCAGAGTCTCAGCTTGTCTCTGAGAACATCACTGCTTTCCCCTCCCGTCTGAACTGAAACCTGGTTGATGGGGGAGACCCGATCCCTTTCGTCCTGCAGGATGGAGGAGCCCTTTGTTCTCTTTTACTTCATTTACCTTCTCGGGCAGTGACCACTCTCCTCACCCCTTCCCTCAGCCCTTTCAGAAGAGCACTCCGTCTTATTATAAAACCCTGCCGCTTCCAGACTTGTCTGATTGTGTGCTACCTGTCCCTCACCTCATTGGAGGATTTCCCAGTTTACTGAACTTACCACTTGGCTCAAGTCTCTCCCTTGCACAGACAAGTCCAGTGATTTCTGATCCATTCTGGACAGCATCCACATGGGCTCGCATCACATCATACAGCCCCTGCCTGCCATGGCCCCTGTAGCTCTTCACTTAGCTCATCGTGACCTTCTCATTTGGGTCTCTCTCAAGAATCTGGCCTTTGTCATTCTTATACCTGCCAGGTACTCATCCCCTTCTGTGAAGACCTGTACTCTTCTTCAAGTGTCAACTCGGTGGGACTTGGACCTCTCCATCCCTTGTATCTGAAACCATGTGTGTTTGTGTGTGCACCCATGCCCACGAAAGCTACTTGTCACCCGTTTGCCCTTCTCGGGCGTAGGCTCTAAAGAGTAGGATTTTGTTTCTATCACCACTTGATTCTTTAGCATCGGTCTGTACTTGCCACATGGCCAGCATTTCTTAAGTATTGTATTGACCAGATAATAAGAACTCTGTGTCACTCTGACCTTCATTGCCATCCGCCCTCACACCTGTGTCTACAGAATCCATACCTGTCACATCACAACCCCATGGCCATTGTCTCTGCCCATCACACTCAGTTCCCAGAGTGTCGTAGCACATCCATTGTTTATACACTGACCCTATGATGTTTTATTTTTATAGCCGTGAATAGCTTACTAATGTACCTGTACTGCTAATAGCCGGCTTTGCTCCCTGCAGCCCCTGCGGGTTGTGACTTCACACATAGGGCTATTTGGCCTTTCTCTTTAAGTTGTATTCCTACTCCTGTTCCCATGACACACTGGTGTAGCAGGAGTTAAGTGCTAGGTGGAAAAATCTCGTAATAAGTTGCCTTGTGACAGCCCTCCTTTTCCACCTGACCCCATCTCCTGTTTATCTGTTGCCTGCTCTCGCTAGAGTTCCTGTATGGAAGCTTTCGTTAGGCAGTCCATCCACTTGGCTCTTCATTTGCCATACGTTGTCCATTCTGTTCCTGAGACTTGACTGACCACATTAGTCTTTCTGACCTGACTTTTTTCCTCAGTCACAGAGTTCTGCTTTATTCCGAGTTATTTGGGTTCCCACCTGCCTTCTGGTGAAGAAAATCAGTGTTTCCTTCATTTATAGGCATGCTCTCTGGTTGTTTCCTGTCACCTTTCCTAATGCAAAATGGCCAGTCACGTTGTTCAAACTTAGACTCTTTCTCAGCACTCCTCTTATAGATCCACACACATCCAGTGTCTCTAAGACCTGTTCATTTTACCTAGGGCATATATGTCCATATCTGTCCGCACTCCCGCCTCCCTGTCAGCAATCTAATAGACACCAGTTCTGAGCCTTTCTTGTAGTCTACACACGGAGCTGCCCCTAGCCATAATGCACGTTGCATTCTTCCTGGGAGCATTCCATTGGTTGGTGAAATTACTTTAGTATGTTGGATTTCAATAAATGTGACTAGACCATAGATTTTTACAGTAAGGAATCATAGCTTTCAATTTGATTTTGAAACTTTGCAACAGTTTAGTCTAAATTCCTATCCTTTGTGTACCACAATGCTTTCCCTTGGTATGTCTTTTATAAACTTCCTCTCATAAACAGGATATTCCAAAGTTTCACGCTAAGGCAAAACGGCTATTGCCTTGTGATAGCCTCCAAGATAGGCCCATGTCACCGGTACCCACCATTATCATCTTCTGCCTTCAAGGACCAAACATTCATAACAGCCCCACCCTGACTTTGACTAATGTGCTCTTAACTACTTAAGAGGTATCTGGAGGGAGGTTCTCTATTCCTATTGTATTTTAAAACCAAGTGCTTTCACTATAGAGAGTTTTTCCCAGAAAATGAACTGGAGATGGAACTCCTCATAGATATTTCCAGTTGGCCTTCAGGAAGTCACCTGGGGCTTGACTTTGAGGTTCTGATTCTCTTCAGGATGACATAGAACTAGGGATCATCAGCTCTGGGAACCTTTATCCAGTTTTCTCTGTGTCATCTCTGCTTCTTCACCATCTAAGCTCAGTGCTGTCACTCTGTAAATTTTATAATTTTAGCTTATTGCTCTCCATTATGAACTAACTGTAGGCAAAAATGGTAAATTGATTTGTACACAAAAATCCCATCAGAGCCTCCTGAGTCACTGAAGAAGACAGAAGCAGATCGATACTGTCCCTGAGCTGCCTTACTTGCTAACTGGGGGGTGCTGTTTTGGTGTAACTGAGTCCCATCATCCCCAGCGAAGAGTTAGTCTGAGATTATGGGTAGCATTTAGTGGGTTTGTAGAACGTCTTTCTCTTTGTTTGCTTGTTGCTTGTTGCGCCATGCTCAGGAGCCCACATGGTATTGAAGATTGAACCCAGGGCCTTGACTGTGTAGAGTGTGTGTTGTGCCAACTCCCAACGTGTTTTCTTTGTGTCTCATTTATCTCTCTGATCAGTTAAGTGAACATTAATATTCCGTTGTACCTGTCTATTCTCTTCCATTGCCTTAGAGCCTACTCCTTCCATGTCACAGCCGACGGTCAGATGCAGCCTGTCCCCTTTCCCCCCGACGCTCTCATTGGACCCGGCATCCCCCGGCATGCTCGGCAGATCAACACCCTGAACCACGGGGAGGTGGTGTGCGCAGTGACCATCAGCAACCCCACCAGACACGTGTACACGGGGGGCAAGGGCTGCGTCAAGGTCTGGGACATCAGCCACCCAGGCAACAAGAGCCCCGTGTCCCAGCTCGACTGCCTGGTGAGTAAGCATGGGTACACTGACCTTCACTTCAGTGGGATGGTGGGTCTAGCAGTAGCTAAGATCAAGCGATACACAGCGTAATCCCAACTGGGTTGTCGACTTTAGTCATGTGTGGGCTTTCACTTTGAGGGTTAGCACTGACAGTGAAGAGGCAAATAGTCCTTTCGGTTCCTTACGGCCAAATTGCCCAACTCTTCACGGGACATAGGTACCAGGGCTGTTTCTTTAACCCTGCCCTGTTCTTGGAACAGGCACGTCATTTGTCTTCCGCCCCAATAAAGGAATTGAAGAAAAACTCTTGTTTTTTTGTAAGAATGTACCTAAATATTACTTTGTGTATTACAAGACAAGAATAACATAATATTTCATCTGTCAGGGCCAGGGAAGTAACTCAGGTTGTGGAGCACACATCTAGTACTTGTGAGGGCTTGAGTTGATCCCTTGGTGGCATGCTGCACTGCCAGGGTAGCCTGGTATCATTGGCAGCAGGGCCCTAATGGCCCCCAGCACTACTGTGTCCAAGCACCAGATAATCCTCAGACCTGGACCACCTTGTTGAGAGCCACCAGCTCCTGCCTCATAGCGCAGCTGAGAAGCCTCTTAGAAACTCAGGGCCAGGAATGCCGGGATAGGGCTCAGCGATGAGCACTTGCCTTGTTTGTGGGAGGCCCTCCTGGGTTCAACTTCTGGGACTGCCCATCCCCCCAAAATACTTTTTGGGGGACCATATGGGATGCTGGAAATCGAACCTGGGTCGGCCATGTGCAAAGCCAAACGTCCTCCCCGTTGTACTATTGCTCTGGCCACATACTTAAGCTAAAAACAGTACCGCATTAGCTGCTGCAGAGTTTTTTGTCCTTTACATTTTTAAAGAAATTTCAGTTGATTTTCCCTTCTTTAAAAAAATTTTTGTTGATGTTTCTATCGTTCCTTCCTCAAGTCCTGCACCCAGTTTATGCCGCTTAATTAGGCCACGTTTTAGCAGCGGAATATAGGGCCAGAGGGAGACAGTGCCTGCCAGGTCTCCTCCATCCTGAGACGTGTGCTTGGTGGCAGGCACAGTTCCTGTCACCAGCACGTCACGTGTTCTGAAATGGCAGGTGTGGCTGCTCTGGGTTGCCATGGCGTTTTCTTCAGTCCGCATCTGTGCCTGCAGGTGACTCAGCGCTGTCCTGTGGGTGCAGGCGCAGTGACTCGGCAAGGGCAATGAGCTCTGGATCTTCGCATTTTCATGAGAATTCAGATAAAACATCTCAGCACTGAAATTGGTAGATCAAGTTTAAGTACTTCGCTAATTTCACATAATTTTCTAGCATTAATCTCCTTTATCATTGTCTCATAAGTAAAAATGGCTCATTAAAACCAGGAGGGAACACAGTACTTGTATGGATTTCTGCTTTCCTGTTAATGCCGTTTTCCTTTCCTCGTGAGTAATCTCTTGATGGGTTTGTCTCCGCAGAACAGGGATAACTACATCCGCTCCTGCCGATTGCTCCCCGATGGCCGCACCCTGATCGTGGGCGGGGAGGCCAGCACCCTGTCCATCTGGGACCTGGCCGCCCCCACCCCGCGCATCAAGGCGGAGCTGACATCCTCCGCGCCCGCCTGCTACGCCCTGGCCATCAGCCCGGACTCCAAGGTGTGCTTCTCGTGCTGCAGTGACGGCAACATCGCTGTGTGGGACCTGCACAACCAGACACTCGTGAGGTGGGTGCGGGATCCCCCTGGGCCTGAGGAAGAGCCAGTTTCATTCAGTGCACCAGCCAGGAGAGAGGGAGGGAGGGAGGGGAGAGAGAGAGAGAGAGAGAGAGAGAGAGAGAGAGAGAGAGAGAGAGAGAGCGCCTAAAAGAGGAAATGTAGTTGCCTTATTTAAAACAGTTCAGAATAAGCCCATATTAGGATGGTACAAACATTTAAAATCAATTCTGTGGTATTTGGATGATTGTCTTTTCTCTCTCCCTTCCTCCCTCCCTCCCTCTCTCTCCCCCCTCACTTTCCCTCTGTCCTTCCCTCCCTGTCCTTCCCTCCCTCCCTCTCTCCTCTCTCCCTCCATCCCTCTCTCTCCCCGTCCCTTTTCCCCCCTCCCTCTCTCCCTCTCTCCCTCTCTCCTTTCTCTCCTTTTCTCCCTTCTCTCTCTCTCCTCCAATCCAGGTTTTTAAAACCTGAGGTCAGTTTGAGGTAATTAATGTGCAGGGTTCCCCTCACCTCAAGAACTCTTTAGACATCTGTAATGTACCATCTGTGCTTGTTCTCTGTTGTTGTCATTAGCTCTTCCTTGAGAAGATTCAGCGTGAGGTGCTGTTCCTGTTACCATATGCATCTCACACATTGTGCCTTCCAGAAATAACTGAGCCTGGCCTGTGGGTTTGTGTGCCCTGAAGCTATCTAGATTACCCACAGTCACGCCCTTGAAGGAGCTCTCAGTGGAACCGACAGCGGTCCTCTAGAAAAGATTGTTTTGAAAGGGTGCGGACAGTTCCTGCCCTGAAATGAGTCTCTGGAGTGGGCACCTGAGGAGCAGGGAGTGAGGGGTGTCACCCGCCCACTGAACCAGGAGGAATTGTTTCCGGCAGGAGGCCTGGGCTCTATTGTCTGGAGGGTATTTTCTAGAACTGAGCTCTGACTGGGACTCCAAAACCAAAGTTGAAATCCCTTTCAGTCCTTTGCACGGACTCTCTGGCCTGCTCTCTGCACAGACGCTGACACTGGCGGCACTGTCCCCAACACTCTCTGACATCCCCTTCTTCCTCAGAGGACAGTGATTACTCCAGAGCTTTGATTATTCACATGTTGCTCGTATTGATTTTCATTTCAGAGGATTTGATATCAGTCGTGTTTCAGTGTAACTTGAAGTATACTTCCTAAACAGTCAGAAATTAAAAGTGAAGGAAGTTCAGCATCTCAGTTACACCTTGATTTAATCTCTGTATATTCTTTGTTATTACTTTGAATAATTAGGAAGCATAATAAAATAAAATGAAATCTACAAGAGAGCCAGCAATGAAATTGATTGCCGAGGCATTCTGAATTGAGTCCAATGAAAAATTAACTTTTCAAGGGCTTTCCCCCCCCCTTGTGATATTGCAGGCAGTTCCAGGGCCACACCGACGGGGCCAGCTGCATCGACATCTCCAACGATGGCACCAAGCTCTGGACGGGAGGCCTGGACAACACCGTCCGCTCCTGGGACCTGCGGGAAGGGCGGCAGCTGCAGCAGCACGACTTCACCTCCCAGGTGCGGTACTCCACCTGACGCATCTTCCAGAGGGTTTGGGCAGACCTGGGACATGCACAAGATGCAATTCTTTGGGCTCTGTGTTTTTTGGGCAGAAAACAATGAATTAAAAAATTCGTTGTTTTCTGCCCAAAATAGATCGATATTATTTGAAGATTGGAAAATCTCTTCATAAGCCATTGACAGGTTTTGAAAACTATTAATTTATTGGTACTTGAATTTGACATAGTTCAGGTTACGGATATCTGGCACTGTTTGGCATTAGATCTTCCAGCATAAGTCAGATTATCTTGACCCCCCCCTTTCTAATTGAAGTAGTGCCCTGGGAGAAATGGCGCTTCCCGGTTACAGAGAATGTCCTGTCCTTGCAGATTTTCTCCCTGGGCTACTGCCCGACTGGAGAGTGGCTGGCCGTGGGCATGGAGAACAGCAACGTGGAGGTGCTGCACGTCACTAAGCCGGACAAGTACCAGCTGCATCTTCACGAGAGCTGTGTGCTGTCGCTGAAGTTTGCCCACTGTGGTAAGCGGTTCCCGTCGGTCAGACCCATTCTCTTCTCCTGCTGATGCATTTCCGTCAGCTCCTTCGGAATTCTTCAGAATTCTGTTGCTTCTTCAGCCATGAGTGCTTCCCTCTTGCCATGTACTTTCATTGACATGAATCCACTTTATCTTTGTCATAAATAGAAGTGACTCATTAAACCTAGGAGAAAGGGCCTCCCCACCCCCCACCCCCCCAGTCACCCCGTGGAAAGGAATTCTTCGTTGCAAATGTACTGGGTTGTCTGCAAGTCGTGTGATGACTCGATGCTGGGGAAGCACTTCCAGGGGTCTGACCAAGTTAACAGACCTTCGTCTTTCTCACAATTTCCTCCCACAGGCAAATGGTTCGTAAGCACTGGGAAGGACAACCTCCTGAATGCCTGGAGAACGCCTTATGGGGCCAGTATATTCCAGGTAACACTTGGCTTCCAAGGCGCCGGTGACTTGGTGCTTGTTGCATGACGGTGGTTAAGAAGCCCTCTGTCCATTTCGTCCCTCTCTGTGCATTTCTTCTAAGTACTGCACATAGTCTCCTGGCACTAGTAATGATCATCACTGACAAGAAAACTGCCCAAAGGCGGGCTGGTGTCATGAGAGCAGCAGAGGCATTGGCACTCCACTACAGTCCTGTCTCAGATCGGTGCAGGCTGCCTGTTGGGCTGTCAGCCCACTCTTAGTGCCTCAGTCACTTTCTACATATCTTGAATATATGGGCTTGTGTGTGTCCGTTTGTTAAAAGGAAAGTGTGGTAATTGCTTTTCTACGTTTTCTTAAAAATATGAGCATTGTGATAGTATAGTGGTTAGGACACATGCCTGGTGTGTCTTCATTTGATCCTCAGGCAGGCCCATGAACTAAACAGCATAGCCAGCCAAGAATTATGGGTGGGGTCCCAGACCTCCTGAACACCACTTTAGACTCCCCCCTCAAAAATAAATAAATAGGGGCCAGAGCGATAATACAGCAGGTAGGGCATTTGTCTTACACGTGGCTGAGCCAGGTTCAATCCCCAGCAACACATGTTGATCCCCCAAGCAACACCAGGAGTATTTCCTGAGTGCAGAGCCAGGAGTAACCCCTGAGCATCACCAGGTGTGACCCAGAAAGCAAAAAATAATAAAGTGTAAGCATTTTGTTTACATACTTAATAGTAATATTTCTTTAAAATGTTTAAAGTTGAATGTATCAGTATTAAGTGTATTAACTCTTAGCGATGGAACTTTGTGCTATCTTGGAAATTTATAGGAAGACCAAATTGTAGAATGAAAATGTGCGCATGCACATACTTTCTAACTTTTGCTTAACTTTTATTCTAAGTTTTGTTCAACTTTCAGCATTTTTTATTTGAACTGCCACTCCCCACCACTCCCTAGTATTCATTTTGTTTCCATTCAGGAAAAAAATAATCTTTTATATTAGAAATGTTTTTACATTTGCTCTCTCAAAAAATCTGCTTGCATTCCCTGCACCATCTCTCTCACGCTCCGCAGCCGCCTTGAGGGTGGTGGAGAGGTGGGCTGTGTGGACCTGTGTAGAGAAGCCAGCTCCTGTGAGGTAGGGTGCCTCAGGGGAACAGCTGGACCCGAATCAAAGCCCTCTGGATCCGCGGGCTTCGGGGCTGTAGTGACATTCTGGAGAGAGGGTGTGCTTTGGGGTCTGCTCCACTCAGCGTCTAAGAAGTGCTGTCCTAGCCCAGGAGCATGGCTCAGCGGCAGAGTAGAGCACTGCCTTCCAGGAGCGAAGCCCTGGGGTCCAGCCCCTGCCCTGCACACCTCCTCCCCTCCCTCCCCCCCCCTCCCCCCCCACACACACATGAAGCTCTGTGACTGCCTCTCTGCTCTCCGGGCTCCCCTAGAGTCACCTGAACATGTTAGATTGTTTTTGAGCCACGTCTTCTAGTCCTGCCTCTTAGTATTCATGGTTTTTCTATCAGTATGTAACATTTCTATTTCTGTGTCTCTTTCCTAGTCCAAAGAATCCTCATCGGTGCTTAGCTGTGACATCTCTGTGGATGACAAATACATTGTCACTGGCTCTGGGGATAAGAAGGCCACTGTTTATGAAGTCATTTATTAAGGACAAGTCTTCATGCAAACTGGACTCCTTCTCCTTGTAGCACTTTGTTCTGTCATCCTTTCTCTTACGCCCTTCCCCCATCTAAAACCAAGGATTTCAGATACTCATTACAGTTGTGGAGTTGAATCCCCTTCCTCACCCCTACCTCCTCCTTGCTATCGAATTGTGAATACTCATTAAGAACCTGTGATACCAAATCTTCAGCTAATACTTGGAAGAACATGGAATAACCATACTTAACAGTGAACAGAATCTTTAATTATGTATTATATCTGTAATATATTTATTTTGTTTAAAGAAGGCTTTCTAACAATGATTGACTAAATAAAGCTGTCTGCTCCTGCATTGAAAATGAAGAT
Source organism: Sorex araneus (assembly GCF_027595985.1). NCBI lineage: Eukaryota > Metazoa > Chordata > Mammalia > Eulipotyphla > Soricidae > Sorex > Sorex araneus. The sequence continues at coordinate 86,143,179 of NC_073302.1, read as the reverse complement.
GCGTTGTATTTGATACCCTCCCCCCTTTTTTTTGGCAAAGGAGGGGAAAGGAAGGCTTAAAAGAATTGTCACTAAATGTAGACTAATGACTGTATAGAGATGTGAAATGTATAATTACATATGGAAGCAATATGTTGCCGTGTTGTTAGATTTTTTTGTTCTGTTTCTTGTTTTTCTACTTATTTTAAAGAAGATATTTGGCAATTGAAGCGATTAGAAGATTACAGGCCAAGTCTTATTCATTGAGTCTATTTGGGCACGTTTAACCAATATATCTATAGTTTTAGATTATATTTGATAAAAGTAATGGGACTTTTTCATTTTTCACTTGTTGACAAGTGTCTTTGTAATACGTTTTTAATTCATTTTTTATTGTATTATAGACAGATGAACAAACTAAATTTGGCCTCAAAAAGAGAGCATAATCTCTTCTGGATAATTTGACATGTTTCTTTGCAAAGGGAGATGTATATCTTTTGCCAGTTTCGTCATGAGAAGTTACAGTCTCTTTTTTGGCATGTTCTTTGGGAACTGCACAGATTCAGGGGAGTAGTACTCCTGTCGTGTAAGGCAAGTCTTTCACAAAACAAGGACAGCAGAGGAGGACTGGCAGGGCCTCCCTCTGCGGACCAGACAGAATGGACTCTCACCTGGGATGAGGACTTGCTCTTTTTTACCTCCATTTTTTCCCATGTCTTAGTTGGATGTCCCTGAAACGGACACAGGCTGTGCCATTGTGCCAGAAACATTGTGTTATCTTTTATGTTGTTGTTGTTGCTGTTAAACTATGATATGTGACTCCTTTTTTTATTTTTTATTTTTTGAATGCTTTAAAAAAAATCTTTTAAGTCTGTGGATCTGCTGATGTACAGTGCCTTTGCTGCTATGGATCAAAATCAAGAGAAACCATGTAGATAAATTTTATTGTATAAGTAGAAAATTATTAATTTCATACTAGAAATGGATGGATGCTGCAAGTTGAAATGGACTGTCCATTGACGTTCCTAATGTGGTAGCAGAAAAAAAAATGGTGTCTTAAGTGCTTAGTGTTTGATGTCATTAACAGTTTCGTAAAACTCTACAGTGTAGAAAGATTTTGATACTAAACTGTGCATTGTACATAGTTCTAATGCATTGTATTGACCACCAGTACTTCTATAATGGTAGATTGTTTGTGCATTCAGACTTTTAAGCATTAAACATAATAACTTCTAGTATGCTTATTTCTAATTCTTTGTTTTGTTGAATTTATTTATTTATTTATTTATTTAATCTTTCATAATGCCATTCCTACATCTTAAAACCAATTCATTTACTCTAGGGAGATTGTTAACGTGTTCTGTGGGATATTAGTTGCTGCTTTAGTTATGTTTCCATTTTCATTTACCTAGAAGGGATGGTGGGTAAGGGTTATCAATGACAAATTGCAACCAAATACTTACTGAGTGCCTTTTTGGTTTGCAAGTAGATTGTTTATTGATCAAAAAGTTGTCAAGTCACTCAGAGCCTCCGTGTTTTAGAGCTGCTTTGTTTACTATGGTTACTGCTAGCTGTTTAGCTTTGTTAAAATTAAATTTTCATTGTATCAGTGACACTACATTTCAAGATTCCAAAGCCCTGTGTTGTGATTTGCTGTTACTATTAGACTCTATGAGTTTAGAAAACATCTCTTTATAGAAAAAGGCTGACCAGAACTGCATAGAGACAAGTAGAGCTCACACAGCCCATTGCCAGCCGCTTGATACAGTGAACATTCCTAACATAACACACTGACAGATGGGAGCATGAGGACCCAGGGTTCTTTTCAGGTGGGAGACCTTTCCAGTAGGTAGGAGCTCAAAGAACTCTAAACTGAAAAATGTAGCATTTTCAGTTTCTTCTGGTGTCAGGCTGGGGGCTGGGTTTCCACTGTGATCTGGAGTGCTCAGTGATCAGCTGTGAGAAGGGGTACTCTTAAGGTGCTGAGAGTTCACAGTGTTTTATCAAGGATGCTAGAAGCAGCACTTCAACTCAGAGGCTCTGAGTACTGCTACGTCAGAGGGTACAACTGTAGAATATTCTTAGCTCAATTATTTCTGGCTATCCTCACATAAACTTCCTCAAAGGGGATAGAGATTTGGAGTAAAGCAATCTGGTAGAGTGTCTGAGACTCGTGCATACCATGTTCACGAATTTTCAAAAGAGAAGGTGTCCTGCAGGAATCAGATTAGGATCCTCTATGGGGCCTGATGGGTTCATTCTGTGATGTTTTGTCTTCAGAGAAATTCGAAACACTGTTGTACTGAATTAAAAATTTAGAAGAATATATAAATAACCAGATTAAAAAATAATATAAATGGGTCTTTCAGAGTTTTATTAGATTGTACTTATTTATTTTTCCATTTCTGGACACACTGCTGTGCTCAGGGCTGACTCCTGGCTCTGCACTCGGGGATAACTTTGTGGCCCTTTGCAGCTGGAGATTGAACCAGGGTTGGTTGTACCTACTGTACTGTTTTTCTAGATTGGATTCATAGTAGGTCTTGATTGATCCACATGGAAGTCTTAATTGGTCTGCATGGAGGTCTTGATGTTACTTGATTTGAAACTGAAAAGACTTTGCTTGAGTGTGATGCTTAGGCATACGATAATTTTTACCCACAGTATGATCGTGCAGAGTCTGAAAGATCTCAGACAAAGCTGAACCAAGGTATATTTAATTCAGTGGGTAAAATAAACAACACAGAAGTTTTTGCGAAATATTTGGGTTTTGCGGGTCGAGCCAGTCCATGTTGGGACTCTGTTTAGGTGGAATCGAAACAGTGGTGGCAGTGTGCGGGCATCACTTAAGTACAACTCAGAAAAGCCAAGGTTGGAGAGCCACTGAAGACCTTGGACTGGCAGATCAAGGGTAGCGGTGACTAACTCTTTACAGAGCCTCACTCTGGGCTACTGTTCAGCAGTGTGGCTCCATGGCCAGGGAGCTCCTAAGGGAAAACTGTCCTACAATGGCGTTGGCTGACACTTCGCAGCCTTGTAACACCTGTAGGTGGCTGGAATCACAACCAGTAGCTTTCTGGAAGTGCAGTTTGAAACGATCTCATAACTAAAACACCCTGGGACTTAAGAGCCAAGAGCAATGAAAATGGGTCTCCCGTGGTTGGGAGGCAGTGTTCTGCATTGAGCTACAGTGTGCATGTGAGTCTCTGGGCAACCTGGCTGATACTCCTGGCTGTCAATTCAGTCTACTTTTTGCACCTTCAGTTCAGACATTGTTGCACTGGTCCTGATTAACAGAAGCAAAGCATCTACCTCAGGGTATTAGCCAGTTGATGTTTTTGGCAGATTTTAGGAAATCTGTACAGAATTTCTTGCCTGGCATTAAGTGAGCAATTACAAAATGATAATGACAGTACAAAACATTATTTTACAGTCTTAGGTGCTCAATTCAAATATCCAAACTCCTTGGGTAGGTTGTAAGCTTCCAACAATGAGTTCTGAGCCCTTGCCTGTTTATTTCTAGTCCCCTACCGTCGCTGTCTAACTTGGATCATTTTGCATTGATTTGCCTTTCACTTCAAGACTTCCGTTCAGAATTGAGAGTTGAAATGGCTTGTTTTCATAAGCTAGACACATCAAAAAGTTCCTGTGTCAGAACCCTTGAACAGCAATCCTCATGGTAGGAACCTGTAGCAACTGTTTAATTTTATTTTGATCTTGGGGTTTTGATATTCAGTGACAAAATTTTGGGGGTCTTAGTAGTAATTAGTAGGGGGTTTGGGGCCTGGTTTACCTCTCCCCGGAATGAAATGCTTACCTGGGATCTTAGGTCTCTGTTTTATGCCTTTGTCCAGAGGAAACCCATGAGTAATTTTTACAAAAGTTGTCTTGTTTGATCTCACAGCAGGTCTAGACAGGTTGATTGGTGGAATACTCAGTTTACATAAAAGTGTAATCTCAAAGGATTAATGTTTTACCAAACTCACTGGCTCCTGAACAGTTCTACCAACTTGAATGCCAGTGTTCTTGACTTGCCATTGGAGTATTGTGGTGTTGCCCACGCAGTGTGGCAGCTGATTGGAAGAAAAACAGAAAGGGAGATTGTTTCTACTTACTGCTCTTTGCTTCTTGCTTTCATGTATGTGAACTGAGATTTCTGCATCACCCGGTCACTTTCAATCTTAAATCCATGAGAAACTGTCTTTTTGAGTTCCTATCTGTGTGCCCCTACTGTGAATTGATTACAGTATTTGTCATTTGTAAAGCAAATACACCCCACCCCTCACCCCAGGCAGGGAGCTACCATTTTGTTGGCATCATGGATTAATGGAAACATCCAAAACTAACAGGTTTTATGAAATTTTGTGAAAGAAGAATTAAGCTCACATACATGTCGTTTCCTTTGACTCAAGTCCAGCAAAATCAACACAGAAGTTTTTGTGATATTTGGGTCTTGCAAGTTCAGCCAATACATATTGGGACTCTGTTTAGGTGGAATACAAACTCATGCCCACGTGGTTTTCAGTGGCACAGTAGACAAAGGCGGCTGGGGGCGGGTTCCCATCTCTGTTAGTCAATCTCCAGTCTCCTCCAAAATCAGCTACCAAAGAGAGGTACCCTGCCAGATCCTGTGACAGGAAACCTGAGGAGCTCATTCCTTATTAAGATCTCCATTCCCCTCTGAGGCTGGGCGGCATCAGGGCAATGAGTGAACAAACAGGGAAATAATGCAGGCCTTTTAGTGAGGAGGACTCCAGCGAAGATTGTCAGGTGACCTCCTTTCTCCTGGGGAGAGGGGTAGGGGGGTGAGGGACAGAGAGAGACAGGAAGCACCTTTGGGCTGGGGAAGGTATCCAGCTATGCATGCAACACAGCTGTTCCCTTAACACAACTTCCCATCCTATGAAGAACTCCAGTATCTCTTTGGCCCCAAAGAGCTTATACTACTGATTTTAGGACCTTGCATCGAATTCTGAGAAACCTGTGCTACTGAGAACCAATCCCCCTCTGCCCACATCTCCCCAGGTCTGTTGCCTTTCCCAGGTGAATGAAACTTATTTCAGGATGAAATGGAATCATCGGAATCCTATTCTTAACGCTTCTGATTTTCATAGCCCCATTTATTTGTGCCTCCGAGTAACCTGTGTTAATGAAATGTGATCCCAGGTTTTATGGCTGAATCAGGAAATTCAGACGCTGGGTTTCTACACTCAATTCAAATGCCGACATACCTTCAGGCTGCAACATTTCAATGGGAACAAAAACAGCCCCTAGTACAACAAAGTTGGATGGTGACTTTAAGGACAGAGGTCTGGGTTCATAGCGTCTAAGAGATTAGTGAACGTCTTGCAAACAAACGTGTTGCTAGTGGGAATTTTAGATTTGACTAAAGCCGACTAAAGATAAAGGATTGAGCTCCATCCCTGGTAGCAAAGCCGCTGGCTCTGCTCTCAAAATGGGTCATAGCTGGGACACAGCAACCTGGGTGGTTGGTCTGGGCTCAGCCTACAAATATCCTCCAGATTTCAGCCGGGAGCTGCAGATGAACTGGAGTGCAACTTCGGCACTTTCAGCAGATAGCATTTTCACTTCAGTGTGTTGTGTTGAATATGTCTTGCCAAAGATGTGTTCTCATTGAGTTACAGAGACCTACGGTGTTATAGTGGAAAGGTTTCCACAAACCTTTCCATTGGATTTTAAGACTTGTGTAAATAATAACCTAACATCGGCAAGGGTACAGAAATCTCGATATATAACAGTAAAAGAAAAAGTGAAGAAAAAGAAACAGAAGAAAAAGGTTTAGAAAGTTATATGATACCTGCCTATGTTGCACAATACCCCAACAAGTTTAGGTAGTGTGTGTGTGTGTGTGTGTGTATATGTGTGTGTGTGTGTGTGTGTGTGTTAAGAACATCTAAGAGGAGCTGGATATGGAATGCCATTCCATAGCACACATGGAATGGAAGAACACCCCCCCCAAGACATCTTGAAAATAATTGCCAAGTGTATATACAATATTATGTACTGGTGACCTATGATAACCTGAATATTATTAGGTCCCCAGAATTTACATCTTATAGCATTGTTTTTTACCCTTTATCCATTATCTCCCCACTTCTCCCCAGGCAACCAAAGTTCTACAGTTTCTGTGATTCTTATTTTTAGAATTTATGTGAAGTATTCATTGATTGTCCTCAGTATGACTTGTCTTTTAGCATAATGCACTTGAGGTTATCCATCTATGTTGTTATAAATGCAAGATTTCTTTCTTTCTCAAGCATGAATAATAGTCTACTGCTTCTGTTTATAAGCACATTGTCTTCATGCATTCCACTGCCAATATCAATATTTAGGTTCTATCATATCTTAGTTACTGGGCTAATGCTATAATGAACATGTGGGTACGAATGGATATCTCTTTTTTAACAACTTGAGTTTCATTCCCTGCACCCTCCCCCGCCCCCATATGGTCCCCTGAGCCCCACTAGCCCCACTAAAAGTGATACCGAAGCACAGAGACATGAGTAAACCCTGAGATAGCCACAGGAGTGGATGTCCCCACTCCTAAAAAGAGGCACCTCCATCCACCCTTCCCTGCAGCGCCCCACCAACGAAAGATGTTGCCCTCACCATGTACCTGAAAGAATTGATGCCTGGTCACCCCATAGTTTCCCAGAATAGCAAGACTTTGGACTGTGGCTGAGAGAACAGAAGCCCAGGGCTACTCCAGATTCACTCAGCTGAGTGTGTCTGTCACCTGACTTTAGGGTGGTTGTGACAGGTCTTTTAGCACTGGGTACTGGTGACAACCAGAGCTCAAAAGGATCATAACTGAGTTCTCCGGAGTGCAAATAGATTTCTCTTTCTGCTGTCAGAACTACAGTCAGCCCTTCTGAGGGCAAACCTGCCATTCTCAAAATAGATTCACTGTTATTATTTTTTGTTTGGGGGCCACACCTGGTGGGCCTCAGGCTTACTCCTGGCTCTGTGCTCAGGGATTCACTCTTGGTGATGCTCAGGGGACCACGTGGGGTTCCAGGGGTTGAACTCGGGTTGGCTGCGTGCCAGGCAAGCACCTTATCTACTGTACTATCTCTGGCCCATTAGAACTCGTCTCTGTGATCTGGGGACAGATGGTTTCACACTCTCCTAGATCCCTGCGCTTCCTCAAAGGCAGGGATTTGGTCCTTGGTCCAGGGATGGGAGTCAAGTGCTTGCAGTTGATGGTGGTGACAGCTGGAGTGTCTCTCATTTGCTCATCCAGATGACTTCATTCTACAAAAGATGGTTTTATCTTTTTGAAAGATTTTAAAGGGACAGGAGGAAGAGAGAGCACAAAGGTCGGCTGCTTGCCTGCCTGAGCCCAATCCCAGCTCGAACCCCAGCACAGCAGGACCCAAGCAACCTCTTGTCCCAAGGCCCTGCCTCTGAGTCACCACTGGAATCCAGGCATTTTCAAAGAATGCAAAGTTCTAGCTTATATAGTTTTCAAAATAATAGTGATTCATTCTTTAAGACCAAAATTTAAACTCTTTGATGGAAAACTCTCTAAGTGTTTTGGCACTCCTCTCCACCATTATTTACTTATTTGGTTTGGGGGCCCCGACATTGCTCCTAGCTCTGTGCTCACTCAGGGAAACGTGGGGTGTTGGGATCATGGCCAAAGCAGCTGCAGACAATGCAAGATAGCACCTCACTATCTCTCTGGCCCATATTTACTAGCTTTAATTCCTTTTCAATGAGGCTAGAAGTTTTTCTGATGGCAAAAAGTTGAAGCAATGATCACGTTGCGGTGCTCTTGTGAGTATTTCCATACTCATAATGAGTAAGTCTGATCACACACCAATCACAATGCTCGATATTTCATTTACATCCCTCCCCCCTTTTTTTTATCCTCATAACACTATGAGCAAGACATATGTGTCCTCAAGCTCATTTGAAGTTCTTGGGTGCACTGATGCTAGGAATACAGACATCGCAGTGAGCAGTGCACCAGAACTGAGCATGTTTCTATGTCTGGGGCAAAGCGTGATCCCTCATACTAAGCAGAGTAATGATGCGACACATCTGCTCAGTGGGGCTCCACTATGTAATAAAACTTCAGGGGGCCTGGAAAGATGGGACAGGAGTTACAGTGCATGCCTTGACTGTGGCTTACCCCTGTTCTATGCATGGTGCCACATGGCCTCTGCTGCATCACTGCAAACCTGGAAGTCTCAGAGCACTGCTGAATGACCTGGGTAATCTCTAAGGCCCAGCAATGTTGCATTGGATGTTGCGGTGATTTATTGATTTGTTGGTCCAGCTAGTCAAGAATCCCCAGAAGGGACATCTGGGGAGCTCATGAGCACTTTTTGGGAGAACCAAAAGAAAGAACACAGAAAACTTCTGGTATTCTTTGAATTGAATTTTCCATCTTGGAATTAGATAGAAAGGATGTGTGATTTTGTACCCTTTGTTGTCCCTTTTTTTTTTTTTTGACAGTGCTACAGTGCTGTAGCTCTGTCAATAACATATTCATTTATGTTATTGAATTACCATGCAATACAGATACAAAGTTGTTCTGGGATGTGTTTAAGTCATACACTGTTCCCATCCCTCCACCAGTGTACACTTACCTCTCGAATGTTCCCAGTTTCCCTCCCGCCACACTCTGCCTCCCAGACCTGCCTCTATGGCAGGCACCTTACTTCTCTCTCTCTCTCTCTCTCTCTCTCTCTCTCTCTCTCTCTCTCTCTCTCTCTCTCTCTCTCTCTCCTTTTGGGCATTAGAAACTATTATTTTAGACAAATATTTCTGCAGCTCTCCGCTGTGTTGGTCCTCTTTTGCCCAATGGAAATGCAGATCTGCTAGAACGAGTGAAAGGCGCTTGTTCACTCTGGCTGCTGACTCAGCATACCTTCAGCCAGCAGGCAGGAATCCTTGGATTCTACCTTCTACATTGCGTCTCACTCTCATGTTCTGCTTGTTTCTTTTACTCTGAATCCATTCTTCCAGCCAGTGACTATAAAATTTTCCACTATGCTCAAGCGCAATTCCATACTTTTACTCAAACAAAAGGGAAAAGAAAAGAAAAGGAAAAGAAGAGACATGACAGAGAATAGATAGGGCCTGGACTCGACCCTGTGACTTTAGGTCTGAGAAGCTTCTTGAACTGATACTGTTTTACTGTTTTCCATATGATGAGAAGTCTGATCTTGAGACAAATGGCATGGTCAAAAGCAATGTACTTGAACGATGGTTTTTAAAAGTGGGCTGGAGAGATAGACAGCAGGTAGGGCACTTATCTTGCACACAAGTGACTCCGATTTGATCCCCAGCATCCCGTATGGTCCCTCAAGTACTTGCCAGGAGTGATTCCTGAGTGCAGATCCAGGATTAAGCCCTGAGCATTCTGCTCCATTTCTCCCCCCAATAAAATCAGCAAAAACCTGTAAATATCAAAAATATATCTCAGCATTTCTAACTAGAAATCTTATTGATCTGTGCTTCTTTTTTTCTCATCCAAAACTTGAAATGTTTTTAGCTTTCTCCCCCTTAAACTTTTCATTACTCCTGATAACACTAGCTTCTTTCCCTATGTATAGTTTTTGTATTGAAAAACTACTGTATGACATGTACTGTAGCATGCAAATAACATTGTCTGAAAGAGGGTCTGGTGTGAAGGTTTTCTTTGTTTATTAGTGTGTGTTTGGATTCTGAGCTCATCAAGGGTCAAGCACTATGGTTCAGAAGAATGGTTTATGGCCATGCTGAAGTCTCTCTGAGACAGCTTAGACGGAGCTCTGAGGCAAAGGACAGAGGTTGCTTGAAATCTTGAGTGTCTTTCTTCTGAATCTGCAAAGGCATTTTGATCTACTGTCTTAGTTCAGAGATAGTTTGCTCATGCACTCAGAGTGCTTAATATCACACACTTGTCTTTAAAAAGTTGATTCTCTTCTCCACTACAAAAGAGGCTCATAGGGAAGTTGGAGAGATGACTTGGTAGAGTTTTAATTAAGATTTCACCACAGAACTTGGACCATTAACTTACAATCTGAGTTGCTTTTCTGTGAAAAACAAGGGCTGCCAAACCAGTGCAGGAAAGCATCACTATTTAGACAAGCGCATAATTGGTTCCCCGGAGGAAAATTGGGCAGCTTTGAGTGTTTTAAGTGTTTTAGGGTCATCTTTCAGGGATGTTGCAAAATTATAGTTGTGTTCATCTGTGGTCCCTGACATTTTTTTCTTGAACTCTCTAGTATTCCAGCCAAATGAATGTTATGTCTAGAAATGAACCTTGATGCCTGACTCATTTCACTATTTCTACAGAGATTATGGTTATATATGATGCAAAGTGGGCGACACAGTGGGCACTAATAAATGTTAACTCTTTCCCTTGATTTACCCAATTCCTCTCACACTATTAGGTAAGAAAATTGTCATGGAGATTTTCTCTTGGGACTATTGCCAGGCAAAATGTAGCAATAATCAAGAAGTTTGGCAACTGCATTAAAAATAATATGCAAATTTTCATTTGTTTTTGAGCCACACCCAGCAATGCTTAGGGCTTACTTTTAGCTCTTCACTAAGCTATCATACCTGGAAGTGCTCAGGGGACCATATGGCGGGCCAGGAGCGAATCCAACCCAGGATGGCCATGTGTGAGGCAAACCCTCAGGAATATCTTGCCAGCCCCTATGAACACATTTTTCACAATGAAGATGGAAGAATTTTTTCAAAGATAATTCCATTTTTATACCAATGTTTTGTAAGAAGGTTATATCTTATTGTCTAAGTACATAAAAACCTCATCAGATGTGTGTGGTTATCAACAACAAGGGAATGTGATGAAAAATTCATCTTTTAGCCAGAAGTTACCTCTTTGTCATACACCTTCATGAGAGAAAATTTTCTGGTTTTCAGTATTATGTGTGCCCCCTTCAAGTGTTTTTGACACATAAAGTTTACAGAAACTAACTGCCTGTCTTAACTTTATTAATCTATTTTACACTAACTGAAAACTTTATTACATTATTTAGCACAAAAATCTTGCAGAATCTTATTGTACAGATGTCTACCATTATGGGAGCTATGGAAGATTATTCAATTTTTTAAATGTTGGTAAGTGATAACAAATATGTTTTAAAAATCTATACCCAGCAATACCACTGCTGGGAATATATCCCAGAGGAGCAAAAAAGTATAGTCGAAATGACATCTGCACTTATATGTTCATCGCAGCACTGTTTACAATAGCCAGTATCTGGAAAAAACCTGAGTGCCCTAGAACAGATGACTGGCTGAAGAAACTTTGGTACATCTATACAATGGAATACTATGCAGCTGTTAGAAAAATGAGGTCATGAAGTTTGCATATAAGTGGATCAGCATGGAAAGTATCATGCTAAGTGAAATGAGTCAGAAAGAGAGAGACAGACATAGAAAGATTGCACTCATCTGTGGAATATAGAATAATATAATAGGAGTCTAACACCCAAGAATAGTAGAAATAAGTACCAGGAGGCTGTCTCCATGGCTTGGAGGCTGGTCTCTCATTCTGGGCAACTCAGAGAAGGGAACACCAAGTAAAATGTGGTCGGAGGTCATGCGGGGGAAGGGTGACGAGTGCCGAATGTAGACTAGAGACTGAACACAATGGCCACTCAACACCTTTATTGCAAACCACAACACCTAATCAGAGAGAGAGAACAAAAGGGAATACCCTGCCATAGTGGCAGTGTGGGGTGGGGGGAGACAGGACTGGGGAGGGTGGGAGGGATGCTGGGTTTACTGGTGGTGGAGAATGGGCACTGGTGAAGGGATGGGTTCTCGAACTTTGTATGGGGGAAACATGAGCACAAAAATGTATAAATCTGTAACTGTACCCTCACAGTGATTCACTAATAAAAAATAAAATAAAATAAAAATCTATTTATTCCATATTAAGTTGATTGGGTTTATTACCTAGCTACTCTCTGGAATAGCCACCCTTTGTAGCAATTACAGAAGGAACTTAGGGTGATGCATTAACATAGAAATTCACAGGACAGAAATTCTTGTTCCTGTGCATATCGAATAGGACTTTATGTGAGTCAATTTCATGTTTACTACATAGTTGGATGGAAGTTGGCTAAGGAATTCAAACCACTGTAGCAGTATAGAAAGGAACATAATCCAAGGCCAGGGAAAGATTTTGGAAGATACAATGAGGACAGTCTGGATGAAGTAATATCGATGCTGAATCCTGAAGACTAATGCACAGATTGGTCTGATTAACTTGTATATTGAGGAAAAAACTCATTGCAAAGAGAACAAGTGCAAAGTACCAACTGTAACAAAGTATGTAAAGGTAAAGGAAAGAACTTGGAAGCTCTTTGGTATGGTCAGAGTCTGGGCTGAAAGACTTGGGCTGAGAAATGGCCCAAGGCAATTGGAACATGACAACCCTCAGAAGTCAGGTGAGAATGAAGGATCTGGCACTATGGACACACTGCCTTATCAACGGAAGCCAGCAAAACTTTCCTTAATGCTAGTGTTAGAAGGGGTAGATGACAGATATCCTCCGTGTTACAGACAAAAATCGAAATTGATAGGAACTTTTGGAAAAGTGTTTCAGTCATCTTATGTTCATAAACCATGTACATAAACCATGTCTCAGATAGTTTATGACCATTTACTGAAGAATGGGAGGATGCAGCTGGGGCTTAGGAAGAACCAGAGCCAGGTATTTTTTTCTGTTTCTCTTCGGGCCACATCCATCCATGTTCAGGGATTACTCCTGGCTCTGTGCTCAGGGCCTGGTGGGGGTTGGGAGAACCATATATGATGCAAGGCAAGGGTTTCCCCCATTCTCTCTCTCTCTCTCTCTCTCTCTCTCTCTCTCTCTCTCTCTATCCATGAGCTAGAGCTAGTATTTGAAATTTTCCAGCACTTGTCCCATCACTTGTGCCTGATGTTCCCTGAGTAGTATATTATTTTCAGGACAAAATGGTTTTTCCTCATGATATAAGATGTCTCCATTGGTCCAATGCACTTAATTAACAAGAGGAATGCTGAGTAATCTCAAATTATGAATTATTATACATATTATATAAAATTCTTTAAAATATTATTAAAAAATTTGGGGATCAGAAATTTGCCCATGGAATATTGTGCTGGTGGTAACTGGGCTCTACTGACTCTAATTGCCAATTTAAATGAATCAGTTGTGGTCAAGATGGAGAGGATGCAACATTGGTGGAGGAAATTGGACAGTGGTGAGGGGTGGGTGCTTGAGCATTGTACAACTAGAAATTGTGACAACGTTGTAACTTTGTGTCTCACAGTGATTCAATTAATTTTTTTAATTTTAAAAAGATGGACAGATTTTTTAATTTTTTAAAACATGTGAGAAGCACAGAAATTTTTGTTATGACCGTGTAGCCTCAGAGAAGAGATAGACGTAAAGTCACTGGCCAGGCAACCCCATAAATAGCTGCAGGAAAATTTTCTCTAATTTTTCTCATGTGATAACAAAGAAAAGATAGATCCCCATATCTACTATATAAAAACTAGGGCTGGGGTATAAAAAACCAGTGGTGAAAATCAGATAGCCACAATAAACTTCAAATTGGCAAAAAAAGACAGGAAGATAAGGGAGTATTTCTGAATCCACTATAAGTTACTTTCTTGTGGTGGATTTCCCTTCCTGTGATGGGAAGTGGCAAAGTAGTACTTGTTATATACCTACAGTCTGCCTAATTCTGAGCATGGCATTCCTATATCTAATTACTTAAATACACAGCACACACAAACATAGACATGCATGCCTGCGCACAGGAAATTTAATTTCATTCTGTAAGATTTTAAGGTCTAATTTTGCATACAAGAATACTGAAGTTTTATAAATTGACCCTAAGTTGTATAATTATTAAGTGACCAAACTAATTTTCAAACCTGAATTATTTGTGCTGGTCCAAGACTTCTCAAAATGTCTGCACAAGATGTCTTCAGGACACTTGGCAAATCTTGCACTTGGGCAGAGTTTCACAACCTACTCTCCCCTCTTTCTTCATTTTCAGTGTGAGTTTGGGTAATTTGATCTTTTTAAAAGAAAATTTACACCATGATTTCTGCATACTTATAAAATATATAGAAATATGTATATGCATTTAGAACTCATTCTTACCAAACTGCTAATATTCTAAGATTGACTAATTCAGTCCTTCATGTCTCTAAGTAGCTGACTCTTCAATAGAGGAAAATCAAGTACTTGTCTGATATGCTGGTATCTACCACCCATCCATTTTAGAATCATAATTCAGTAAGCAGCAGCTATCCTAGTGATTATTATTTTATAGAATAAGTGTGGATTGAGCAAATGTTTGGACTGTGTTTGGGGCTGTTGGGAGTAATTAAGGACTCAGAAGCCACCCATTTTCATACCAGCTATCATTCCAAATAGTTTCCACTGAAACTTCCATCCAGCAATCTGATGCAAAAACACCGAGTATTGTGCTTTTATATAAAATCTTGATAGACAAAAATTTCCTGGTCTGAAGTCATCTGTTGATGAGTATATCATGGAAGACAGAATCCAGAGCTTTGTAAAATTCAAGCTCTATTACATCTATTTCATCACTCCTTATCTACCAGGCCTGTCACTCTGTTTTAGAAGGAAATTAGATGGTTCTGACAAGACTGTTCTTCACAAAGCAACACTGATTATTACCCAGTATTCTGTGATCGTCTGAGTGTTTGCAAATTGATTTTCTGATGATTAGTTCTCGTATTTTTCAGGTATAAAAACTAAACTGACTACTGTATGATTTTCAGGGATGTCCCTTTCAGTTTTAAGTATACATTTTCTCTGTACTTTTCCACTGTTTTGTGCCCTGGTGATCCTCATTGAATTTTTCAAATTGCTTTTGGAAAGAAGTTATTGGAGGGGAAACACTTTCAGGAAATTATGACTGGAATAATTAATTTTTTAAAAAATAGGAAACACAATAACCAAGAGCTGTAATCAGAGTTTCTTACAATTTGGAAAACCTCAATGAAATTTACTTGATCACTGTGGCTCTTGGGTACAAAATAAAACATAAATTTTATAAGGTTACCATGACCATAGCCAATGCTTGTGCAGTAATGGTATTTGAGAAAAGTAAATTTAAGTATTTCTCTACCTTAGCAAATTTATAGGATACTATGCACTGTAAAATATAAAGAGATTTGTTTAACCTTACAAAGAGGAGAATAACTAGTGGATATCACTGCTTTTTCCTGCCCTTAAGGTAAGTTTCGTATCTCTTAGAAGCACGGGTAAGTCTCCTAAGTTCCTATGAAAATGAGGCCAGCAACCAGTTTAGAGATGCCATGTGGGAATAAGGTAAAGATAATAACTTCTGAAGTTGTACTAGATTCCCTTGGAGGAACCCCAGATGACAGCCATGAAAATTTTCTTCCTCAATATCTGAAGGTCCGAACTCAGTGACCCAACCTAGGTGTTTTGTGTTTGCAGAAGCGACATCTCCTTCCTCCTCTAGTTCCTTTCTTGGCACCATCAATGGCTCATTGGTCCACTTAGCCTTGGCGTCTAACAGCAATAGTTCAGTAAAGAGAGCTTTGTGACTCCAAGGCAGACAGAACCATTTTTCAATTGCAGAAGCACTTAATTCTTTCTCACTTTAAGTGTGAAAGCCATTTGGGTGAGAGCCCAGGCGGGGTATTGCAGCCTGAGAGTGAAAAACTCTTGGCCTTTGAGAGGAAACAGGAGGGGTAAATCAGTTACTGTGTGCTAAGAGATCAAGGGCAAGGGGAAATATATATACATGTACATGTATATATATGTGCGTACATATATATATATATATATATAAGAATATTTCTTAAATCCTCTTGGCAACAAAGCTCAAGACGCTCAAATTTGGAAGTTAAACTGGGGAAATGTTAGAAACGGGCTGCACACACTGTATTTGTCTATCACTCTCATTTTGAAGTGGCAATCTGGGTGACTGGAAAGTATGAACACATCGCTATTCTGGTGCAGGGTGCTGAGAACTGCACGTTGCGGAGTGGAGCCTGCCTGTTGGGATGTGCTTATAAATAGAAGGAATCTGGTTCATGCTATGGAGGGGGGCTTTCATTGAATTTTTTGGCATGTGTCTGAAGGCAAGTAGTGTCTGTTTGACAGGACATCCCAGCTGCCATGAGCCAGCAAGTAGCAAGAGAAGGAAGACTAGGACCAGCCGGCGCCATTCCCTTAGTGTGTTCCTTGCAGAGTTGGAATTTTTATGTTGCAGCAGCTCTACAACATGGGTAGGATTCTGGGGCTAGTTGGAGTGAAACACAGAAGGTCACAGAAGTTTTTCTTCTTGAAATTGTTTTTATTAAGTAACATTGGTTTACAAGACTATGGAAATTCTCAGGGTTTTGCCTCTTCACATGCATGTGACCACAAGGAGCCCATCGCTAAAATATCATATTCCTCTGCCACAGCCAAGGAGGATAGATGCCAAGAAGGAACTTTGGCCTTGACACTATCTCTTTGGCAATGACTCATACTCCGAGATGACAGGTATTTTTTTCTCTCTCTCCTCCTCCTTTTTGGGATGGCGGTAGTTATTTTATGAAATAATAGGCCTATAGAATTTGGGGGAGGATTGTGGGATGCTCTTATTCAGATGGGAAAGTAATATCATTAGAGAATGGATAATATTATCAGTGAGTAGGTTACTGCACTCGACAACACTTTTTGAATTCCCCATAGCAACATAATGATGTAGGTGGCACAGACCTACAGAAATGCATGGAAATAGAGATCCCGGGAGAGGAAATGATTGCTCAGAGTCTATAACCATGACTGAATGGTGAGATAAACCTACCCAACTTGAGCCTGACAGCTCATGACCAAGTTGTTATTCTTTTCCTCCCAGGACGTGTACCCATGAGTTGCCAGAGAATCTGGTTATCTCAGGGGACCAACCACAGGACCTTTGTCCTGGAGCCAAGGCACAACTCAGTCTTTGTACTTCTAGAACCATAAGTAGGGCTCTGTGGCCACCTACTCTTTGGTATTTGTGTTGAAAGGACACACATAATGGAGTGTGTCCTTTCAGCACATATAATTTGTTTTATAAAGGGGATTATAATCCATTTATCAGTGCTTTGTAAGCATTTTCATTTTCAGAATGATCAATGGATTTTATTCATTTCTCTGGGGATTGTCATCCAGCTGTCAATTGAGTCCGTCCAGGTCTGAGTTTATTCCATTCACTTGCTCCTATGTCTCACAGCAACTATTGTGTTTCTTTCTCTCCTTCCTTAGTCCCTTGTTCAATCATATGGAAATGCTAGTGTTTCTGCAGGCTTAAAGTTGAAGGTAGCCCAATACATCTTGATGGTTTGATAATTCACAACTATTGTTGTAGGCAATGTTTTGAAACTAATGCACTAAACAATACAGTGTGATTTCTATAGACTTCTGTTTGGTAGTAAACTCTTGACCAACCTATAATTATAAAAATGGACCCTAAATCACAACTGCAGCATCTTTGCGCAGAGGCATCTCATGTGAGCACCATTGGCTCAGACATATATTGGCACTGCAGTCGAATAAATCAACCCAAGTACAAGATTATGTTCCCAATGAAGTTTTCAACAGATCTTGAGAAAAGACAACAAACAAGCAAATGAACAAATAAGTATGAACATGAACCAATCTATTCAAAGGAATAGTCTTTTTTTTTTTTTTTTTTTTTTTGCTTTTTGGGTCACACCTGGCGATGCACAGGGGTTATTCCTGGCTCTACACTCAGGAATCACCACTGGCGGTGCTCAGGGGACCATATGGGATGCTGGGAATCGAACCCGGGTCGGCCGCGTGCAAGGCAAACGCCCTACCCACTGTGCTATCTCTCCAGCCCCAAAGGAATAGTCTTTTAATGGAGTTTTCTTGTTTGTGTTTGTGTCACATCCAGTGTTGCTCAGGGGCAACTCCTGGCTAGGTGATTGGAGTCACTCCTAGCTTGGTGATTAGGGGTCACTCCTGGTGGTGCTTAGAGGATCATGAGGTGCTGGAGATTGAACCTTGGACCTCTGGCATGTGAGGCTTGACAACTAGCCTTTTGAGGTACCTCCATTACCCTGATGCTTTCTCCTTAAAAAAAGAAAAGTGATTCAGATAACATTAACTTATACAAGTAGATTTTTTAGGACTCAAATTTCATGCCCTTTTCAAAATATGTTACCACTCCACAATTTGACCCAAGAACTGACATCTCCGTCCACTGGATCCCACCCCACTATGCCCTTCCCCCTTCCCTCTCTATTAACTTGGATATGTGGTCTGAGTCCTTGGGGTGGTTTATGTTTGGATTTATCTCTTCCTTTGCTTTTCATCTGGATTTTGTTCTTCATGATTGTGTGTGTATATATGCTAGTTTCCTTGTGAATTGATGAAAACTACAGATGAGTGATGGTGATTTTTCATTATCTTTCCCCCCAGGAGACAGACAATTCTATACAGATTCCTAAACACTACTATGACTACTACAAATTCTACTACTAATAATAATATTCCCTGAGTCCTAAATCTAGACAATAGTAATCCCAGATATAGTGGGAGTTATATCCAGGACCCTTCACCTCTACCTTCCAAACTCTGTAAGTGGAAAGATTATAAAAAGTCAAAACAGAAGGAATTTATAAAAATAAAATAATTGCATTAACTCAGGAAAATAAGGTGAGGTAATATAACTATATATTTACACATTTACACTTGCACGTAAGATATATTTACATATTTGTATATATTTGTTTGTAGAAACTCTGAGTACAGGTGAATGTAGGTGAGCTGAAGACTTTCCATTGGCTGCTTAGCTGACGGGTTTGATAGAGGTGATGGTTAGAAGTTTTCATGTTGTAAGCGCATGGGAGATTGCTCGTCTTATTTTCTTTCCTTTTTTTCCTTTTTTTGTCCTATCATTTCCTTTTTTCTCCTTCTCAGCAGTGAGCTTACACTGACCAAAAGAATTCCTTCCCTGCTTCACACTTTCGAGATCTTTATTTTTCATGAGACAACATGACAAATTAATTAAAGAACACATGGGTACCTCTCTGACCTGAGATCCAGCGTCCAGTGCTGGGACAGTTTCATCTAGACATGTGTCTTCAGAAGTAGCAGCATGCAGATTCCAGAGAAATACTTCTCCATTTTGGCCTTTTTTACTTGAAAACCAAAGGTCCCCAAGTGTCTCCCAAACAACATGTGCCTTATTCAAATGCCATAAAGTTTTATAGGCTACTATGACTTACATCAGAGAAGGGCATTAATTTGGAGGGCATTAAAGACTTTTGTGGCAGATATGCTTAAGGTGAGAGAAAAGAAATATTAACTAATTTGAAAATGTTCTCAATAGTATAAATATTATGTAGTACAAGTATCATTTTCCAGCAGTACTAAACATCCTGAGGATGGATGGAGTGATAGTACATCGGGTAGGGCGTTTTCCCTGCCCATGGCCAACTGGGGTTTGATGCCTCCGTCCCTCTCAGAGAGCCAGGCAAGCTACTGAGAGTATCCCGTCCACACAGCAGAGCCTGGCAAGCTCCCTGTGGCGTATTTAATATGCCAAAAAGAGTAAAAACAAGTCTCACAATGGAGACATTACTGGTGCCCGCTCGAGCAAATTGATGAACAACAGGACGACAGTGCTACAGTGCTACTAAACATCCACCTTCTTATTTTCCCTTGTAATCCCAGAGGTACTTACAAATTATATACTATTTAGAACACCAGTATGTAGGATATGAGTAAACATTTTCAAAATGTAACATTTTAAATACCCCTAAACCTATATATACATCTTGATATAATGTAAGAAATATTTTCTTTATATGATTATGTGGAATGGATATTGCTTTACAAAAGGGTAAGAATTATATGACAAATTTATATTGAAATTAAAATATTCTATAGTATCGTCTGGTAACAGTAATATGTGTTGTTGGATAACATTGGGTTGTTCTTGCTCTTCCTGCAGGGAGCTTGAGGTTTATTGAGTTACTCCAACAACAGTGCTCCTGAGGCATATTCAATTCCATCAGGCACTAATAATCTTATATTGTTTTTCTCTTTCCTTTGTGTCACTTGCATGGTTTAGCAATGCCTTTTTGTATAGACACAGGAAAACTGTTGATACTATGCTTTTGTAACATGGGAGATAATTGACTCCAAATAATATTTATTTCTGGGAATCCATCATATTTACTTAAGTCTCAGTTGCCTATACTTCCTAACACCCTTAAAAGGAGGGTCCTGTCGAAGGAACTGGATGGACCCAGGACAATCTGTAAGCTACCCTGGCATCAAAAGGGAACAAGCTAAGTGCCATAAGTATAATAAGCTAAGAGCACAGTCATGGAACAAACTCTGTCAAGACCCCAAAAGAAGTAACTGAATAAGGACCCTGCTGGTTTTGGGAAAGACTAACATGGTCTGAGCACTGTGGTCTGGGATATATAGCGAGATGTCCCCAGGAAGGGTCAACCTTTAAGCTCAATATGTCTTACAGTGTTCATACAAAATGACTAGAAATATTATAAGAAGTAAATTTACTATGATTGTTTAAGTGTATTACTAGCTGAGGAAAGGAGAAACCCTAGATGGAATCCCACCCTTTATTGGATCTCCAGTAATCTGGAGTGCTGAACCCTCAGATGAGATTTTGTCCTTGAGTTAATCTCCTAGAGCTTCCCATGAAGGAGTGGCTTTACTACTGTTGCTATGATAGTGTTCGACCCCACCTATGTGTACCCCACCCTTCATAATTGCTGTATAACTATGCTGTAATGGGTAAGACGGGGCAATATGAGGATTAGAAAGATAGGGACTAGACAAAGAATATAAAAACTAGTTGAAGATGATGGTGACTAGGATGATAGAACTATGATGACCGGAACTACAACCAAAACTACGACTAAAATCATGCTGTAAGGGGAGAGATTGGACTACGTTGGGGAGGAGAGAGAAATAAATCGACTATCGACCAGCCTATGGCCTGTTTCTCCATTACCCAGTCTTTCGTCCATCCGTCACATTGAGCTGGCCAGGGGAATGGCTCTTGACCACTGAGCCCTATGCTTTCTTTGAGACTCACATATGTAATACAAATATAATGCTCTAGAATAATATAAAATATACAGTATAACATAAGATGGATTTATATCAATAAGCCTGGTTACTTCTGATGAATCATAGTGAATGTTCTCCAAGTAGAAGTTACTGAAGAAAATACCTTCAAATTATAGTTTAAGAAAATTATTTTAGGATTACTTTTAATAGAATGTAAGATATATGGACTACTAAATAGAATCTAATTGGAGTTTTGCTTAAAGAAATATAACAAAATTCAAATTTTATGAAATAAATTTGTGAATTAAAACTGATCATTAGTCCATTAAGAAATACCCATTAATGCACAATAAAATGGAATTCAGGACATCTTTGAAAATTTGTTAGCTTTTAATTATACAATACCTCTATCCTTAAACAAAAGTTTTCATTTATTCTAGTATTGTGAATATTTACTTAATCAAAAAACGGGGTAGAATGTTTTTTGTGTGTTTACTTTGAGGCCACACCAGGTAGTGCTCAGGGCTTACTGCTGGTTCTGTGTTTAGAGAGTACTCTGGAGATGCTCAGGGGACCATATGGAGAGATTAAGACCAAATTGGGATTGGTCCCATGCAAAGCAAGTGCCTTTTCCTTTGACTATCTCACTAGCACCTAGTATCTTATAATTAGATCTGAATGATGGGGTTCCCCTTGAACTGTTGCTACATTTTGACTTCTTTCTCCCTTTTCTTTCTGATATGATGTTCTTCTTATTCTCTTCATCCTTACAAACCTGATCATGTAATACTGAGTACTTAAAAATGTAACATTTCTTTGTATATGTTAAATCAAATAAAATCCATCTCAGAGTTTCTCTTTCCAAGATAGAAAAAAAACAAACGATCCTGCCTTAGTCATCACGGTGGAGATCATGAGAGTCAAGTTGTCTTTCTCTTCTTCCTCTTGGTTCACCAAACAGGTCAGGTGCTCACGTGTGTCAGCAGGAGGAGGGCCTTCCATGTTCTGATGTCACATTGACAAGTGGAACCCTGTGGCCCTAATTTGGTGCCTGACTGAAGGTATGCAGTTCTGCAGTGTTCAAGTGAAGTTGGGATTCTATCTCTGATCTATAATCTGAGACAATGGGACCATCAGGATTTGAGGCCAGCCTTTCTGGGATCCAGTGCTTACGATTACTCTGAGTTCCTGCCACCCTCCGTGGAACAGGAATGACCGCTGTGGATCATAAGTAGATGGTTTGCGAATCTCAACCCTCTTCCTGATTGGAGAAGTAGCTGTTTACCTTTCAGCTATCTTTGAATCCCCCACTCTGTGGGATTCTTTCCAAATTTATTCAGAAAACATAAACCCTAGAGATCAAAGCTAAAACAGCACTATCTGCTTTTAAGAATCACAAGCTCCTCTAAAGCAAGCAACAAAAAAGCTTTCTTGAGAAAGGAGAAAGGAAGATACAAATTGACAAAGCAAGTCACACTGTCTGTCTTTATGCAGTTTTTAGTTAACTTTTAATTTCGATTCCACAATTTACTGTTAATAATAGAATTTCAGATATATAATTTTCCAACTCCGTGCCACCACTACCAAAGTCAGCACCCCTCCAGCTATGTCTTGAGGTCTCTCTTACCCCCCCTATTAAATTATTTTTTAAATTTAACTATCATAGTTTTGATCGCTTGCTTAGAATATTGTTGAAGCTTAAGGTTCTGATGTCCAGAGTTGCCTTACCTCTCCACCACCAATCTAAGATTCTTGACTAATGTCGTTACCTCCAGTCCACCTCATTATTCCCCTGCCTTAACTTGGCATTCCCAGTTCTGTAATCCAGGCTGAGCTGTCAACATTTTATATCTCCCATTACCTTGTCTTGTCCCTGCAAATGAATGAAATAGTTTGATATTTTTCCTTCTCCCTTGAACTTATTTTGCTTAATCTGATACCTCTCAGTTCTAACCAAGTTGCAGCAAACAGCACGATTTCATTTTTTCTTGGTATTCCATAACATGAGTTCTTTATTCATTCGTCTATCATTGGACATTGGTCGATGTCCAATGTATGTATATATATATATATATATTCAAATTAATGTTTTTCTTTAGGGGGATAGATACAAGGACTAGGATTACTGTGTCATAAGCAAGCTCTAGTTTTACTTTCTTGAGAAATTTTCATAGTTTGCCACAGAAGCTTCTTCTTCTTCTTTTCTTCTTCTTCTTCTTCTTCTTCTTCTTCTTCTTCTTCTTCTTCTTCTTCTTCTTCTTCTTCTTCTTCTTCTTCTTCTTCTTCTTCTTCTTCTTCTTCTTCTTCTTCTTCTTCTTCTTCTTCTTCTTCTTCTTCCTCCTCCTCCTCTTCTTCCTCTTCTTCCTCTTCTTCCTTATTCCTACATCTTCTTCTCTTTCTCCTCCTCCTCCTCTTCTTTCTCCTCCTCCCCCTTCCCCCTCCATTTCCCTTTCTTCCCTCTCTCTCTTCCTCTCCCCTTTCTATCCTTCTCCTTCTCCTCCCTTTCCTTTTGGCTGAGATTTGTGAATGCTTAGTATACCTTCACAATCTTATGTGACATGTACAAATATGTCTCCTCATTTGACAGTTTGTTTTTAATTGTTATCTGAGTTTCTTTTTCCATGCACAAACATTTGAATGTTATGTAGTTCCATTTGATTCTCATATTTACCAATGGAATAAACATCATTGAAAATACTACACAGTTTCCATATCCTTAAAATCTCTGCCTATATTTTCCTCGGTGTTTTATGAAATATCATCTAATTTCAAGCTTTCTAGTCACTTATAATTAACTTTTGTGCATGATATGAGCATGGACACGATTGCTTATTATTTATTTATTTATTTGTGTGAGCCAATCCAGTTTTCCCAACACTATTCGTTGAAGGGGTTTTCCTTGTTCCACTTCATGCATCAATATGTTTGTCATAGATTAACTACAAATCTGAGAGCTTGTCTCTGAGCTGTTTATTATATTCATTTGGTCTGAGACTCTATCTTTATTACATCACTATACAGTTTTGATAACTATAGCTTTATAGTATAAAATAAAGCCGGAAAATGCGGTATCTCCCAACTTCTTTTTTCCTTTCAGAATGGCTTTGATATTTATGGATATCTATGGGTCCATTCAAATTTTATGTAATTTGTTCTAAGTTCTTGAAATATGTCATCAGAATATTGTTGGAGATTGATTGAACCTTTGTGATGCTTTTGGTAGGATGTTAATTATGGCAATATTAATTCTTCCAATCCATGAACATGGAATACTTTTCCATTTCTGGGCATTCTCTTCAATCTCTTTGAGCAGTCACTTATAGTTTTCAATGTATAAGCTTTCTACTTTGTTCATTCCTAGGTACTTGATGTTTTTTAGACTTTTTAAATGGAGTCATCTTTTTTGAGTGCTTTCCTTTTATAGGTCACTATTTGCATATAGAAATGTGACTGAGTTTTTCAAGGGAGCCAGGTGGGGAAGAGAGGCGGGTGGGAGGGACCTTGAGACAGTGGTAGAATTCACTGACACTGGGGGTGGGCGGAATGTGGGAACATTGTATGTTCAGACTTTGCTGTTAATGGTATTGCATGTCATGGTGCTTAGATAATGATTGAAAAAAATTAATATCAATAACAATGAATCTGTATGTAATGATAAAGAGTAAATTTCCAACCACACAGGAGAATCTCAAAAACATTAAGCTACCGAAAAAGGACTTTTGTAAAAGATTATTGCATAATTATTTTGACTAGCATTCACATTTTAGGCAAAATTAATCTGTAGTGAGTAACTAGAACAACGATTGCTTGGGAATAGAGCAGGATGGTAAGACTGGTGTTAACGAGAAAAGGGTATGAAGGTGCACTCTGAGACAAATGGATATGGTTATATGTTAATAGATGTTTGGTTTGCAGTGGTGTGTGCTTTGTCAATATTCACCCAATGATTCATTTAATATTTGCACATTTTACTATATGTACACTGTAACTAAAAATAAAAAGGAATAAAAATCAAATGATGGAAAGAAAAAGAAAGATAAAACAAATATTCAACTATCTTTCAAATATACATGCTGGAGGTACAGGGTGAAATACGCTCTTTGCAATTTACCAGGAAATACATGGAAAAGTAAAATCAACTGAAGAGTAGATATATAAATAACTATTTAATAAGGCAAATATAACCAAATGATATCTATCTATATAATTATGGAGTTCATAATTATAAAATATAATTATAGAATTATAGATTCTACATAGTGGTTATGTGAACTTGTTTGTACATTTTTTAGCTTTTTTAGGTCTTAATTTTTTTATTAATTTTAGAAAAATGATCATTCATTGTTTTTTACCCTGTGCATTTTATATTAGCACTGTCTTAGCACTATCTTCCCATTGCTCATTGGTTTGCGAGCGGGCACCAGTAACGTCCCCATTGTGAGACTTGTTGTTACTGTTTTTTGCATATTGAATATGCCACGGGTAGCTTGCCAGGCTCTGCCATGCAGGTAAGATACTCTCGGTAGCTTGCTGAGCTCTCCTAGAGGGGAGGAGGAATCGAACCTGGGTCGGCCGTGTGCAAGGTAAACACACTGCCGCTGTGCTATCGCTCCAGCCCCTACTTAGTGTGAGAAAATATAAAATAGTTTAATAATAACTTCTACTTCGTGGGTGGTGGAGGCATTGGGACAGAAGTGGCATTGCTCAGATCTTACTCCTGGCTTTGTGCTCAGGGATCACACTATTAAGTGCTTAGGAGGCCACCTATGGTGGCAAAGAAATGAACTGGAATTGGCATGGCAAATGCCGTATAATTTTTACTTTTAAAAAAATTTATTTTGAATTGAGGTCATTGGTTAACAGTTTTCAATATTTTTAATAACATATTTACCAGCAAAGGGCAGTATCTGGATCTCTATCACTACCTGTTGGACCCTTCCAACCCACTTTTACCCACTTTCGATTTCTTGTTTGGATCTACAAGCTTATTTTTCATTGGATGTGCTCTGTTTCCTTGCTTTATTTATATGGCTCACATGAGTGGTTTTTGTCTTTTTCCTTCTAACTTAGTTTATTTTGCATGGCCCGCTCCACCATTCATTTACAGGGAAAGGCGAGATATCATCACTTTTTTAGAGCATGAAGTAAATTACTAAGAATGTGAATGGAACTGGAAGGATAGGGTACATTAAGTCACCTTTGTAACTGATATTTTGGTGTATGTACATAGTTATATATTATCTCAGTCAGCATATTGATTGAGCTTGGGGGCAGTTGAGATAGAGTTACTTAGTTTATCAATCAAAAGTGATTACTTGTCGTGATAAACAGATACATGAGACAAGGACAGATGAAAAATCTAGCTGTGTGAGGAGACCAAGTCCAAATAAAAACTAATGGGAAGGCCAGGGAGGTAGTTCCAAAGGGGCAAGCAGGTCACACACTATACCCTGAGTTTGATCCCTAACAACACACAGCATGGCCCTGAGCACTGTAGGTCCAAGCAGCATTTCTTCTCCAGGCCCCAATATTGAACTCAACCAACTCAACTTCAGCTGAGTTGGTCGAGTATTGGTTGGAGGTCCCCTTGCACCCTCTTCACTTGCACAAAATATCTGACAGCTGTTCCTGGTGGTGTGTGTCTGGAAACAGGATAACTAGCGGAGCTATACACAAAGCCAATCAGAGACACTATTAACTCCTTGCCCGTGGGGTCTCCATCACTTTCTCTAGAGGTTAGTATCTGCACATCGAAGTTCTGTTCAGAGACATTACCCTCCCAGCTCTAGGGACGGACATCGCAAGGGAAATTCTTCCCTCAACAACTCAACAGTTTTGCTTTCTGGTCTTCAGAACCTCACCTCACTGGTCCATAACCTCCCCCTTTCTGTAATCAATTGAATTATAGGTTTATATACTGGTAATGTGAATTTCCCTTGATCAGGTAATATACAGTGGTCATATGCAATTGGCCTGAAGCCTACCTGAAACCTCCAACTGCAATGGAGTTAGCACTTTTGAGATGTGAGGCCCCTGTCAGAGAGATCCTGGATTTTTTACACAGTGCTTATTATCCACCAGGGACTATTTCCAACAGCTTGACATTAATGAGCTCATTTAGTTTTTACCACAACCTGATAAGATAGGTACTACTATTATCCTCATTTTACCGGTAGGGAAACTGAGGCACAAAGGTTCATATAAAATATTCAGTAGCAACTAAATCAAGCTAAATTTACCACTGTGACAATTTTAGGATTTAAAATTTAGTCTAGTGTCCTGGGAGATAGCACAGGAATTAAGCCTCATACTTTGCATGAGGCCAACCCTGGTTCTATCTCTGGCTCCACGGAGTCTTTGAAATACCTTGGGGCATCTCTGGAGACTACAGAACACTGTCTGGGTGGTCCTGTTTCCCTGGCACTGCTGGGACTGAGCAGTCCTACATCCTTGGGTCCTCACGCTGAACTAGTGACCAATTGATAGATAATTAATAAGAAGGGTCTATGGGGTTACTTAGAAAGTCTTCCCATGCCAATGAAAATGAAAACACGGAGAAATTAAAAAATAAAAGTTCTTTGATAAGTTTCTTCAAATGACTTGGATATAGAAGTTTGGTTTTAGTCTTCTCAAACTCCAAAAATGATGTTTTTGACTCTGCTCCCTTGTGTTTGAGTGAACACCTCTCAGAAATGTGTTTCCATTTTCAGAGTCCCAAGGCACTGATTCAAGCCATGTAGACCAGCTAACTGGTCAACAGTAGGACACTGTATTGCATTGTTAGAGGAGGTACAATTTGAGAACTCATCATTTCTCTCTGCAGAAAGGGTAGTTTAATCACTCTAAAAGTCTGCCGCTCGCCTTTCTGCCGCCGCGCGAGATCGACCCTGGAGGCAACTGAACCACTTTGGACACGAGCAGCGCCCCCAAAATGCCTCCAAACTGTGTGCTCGGAGTGATGCAATTACCAAAAGAATTTTCCCTGGACTTCATATAGAAATCCAAAACCACGCGGCTGCGATAGCAGCCGCGCGACCTAATATCTCTTTATTGTCAGCAACGTGTAAATGTTCCTTTTAAGCAGGGCTTACCGTAGGGGGAAACTCCAAACAATAGTACTGAGTTTTTTGTTGAAGGGTAAAAGATTGTAGCGATAGAATTTTAGGCAGAATTTTCCCTGGACTTTATATAGAAACCCAAAACCGCATGGCTGCGGCAGCCTAATGTCATCTAATCATCAGCAATATGAAATGGTTCCTTTGTACCGGGTTGGACTTTGGGGGGACCATAATAGGGTTAAAGTTTGTAGTGACGTGTAATTTCTGGCTGTACTTTCCCTGGACTTTATACAGAAATTCAAAGCCGCGAGGCCGCTGCCATGGCCGCGTGACCTAATGTCATTTAACCATCACCAATAGGAAATGGTTCCCTTTTAACGGGTCGGACTTTGGTGGGAAATCCTAACAAGAATAGTAAGTCTTTTGCTGAAATATTGAAGGCAATCAAAGTGGTAGCCATCTCTATAGACTGAACTAAGCCATATCCCCACGCCGGCTGAGAAGAAATATCCTTCTTTCTCAGGAAGAAACGCGGCGTGGCGTTAACCATAGTATGATGTCCATTAAGCTGACACGGACCTGGTGGCGTGGGAATGGAATGCAAGGGAATAAATTATTATGTACTTGGAACATCGGGACGCTGGTGGAATCTTGAGCCGGGGCCGATACCAGCATATTACTTTTGGTTCCAGAAACTGCTTGCAGACATTCTACCAGACTATCAACTAAACCAGACCCCCACGCCGGCTGATGACGGGAAATACCCATCTTTTTTGTTTTTTTTTCCCTTTGTCAGGCAGCATGGTGATTACTAAACAGGCGTGAACTCAGTGGTGCGGGACGAGGCGGGAAAAAAATAGAAAAGGTATGTAACAAACAGAAGGACTTAATATCTCTACATTCTCAGCAATGGAGAGCTATCAAATGCTTCCTTGACAGTGGGACTGTCTTTTCTTTTTTTGGGGGAAACCCTAGCAACAATAGTGAGTTATGTGTTGAAACATGGAATGTAACCAAGATAAAGCGTAAACGAAGTGAAACTTATCACTTACAAGGGGGGGGACTGGGGGGGCGGGAGGGGGCGGGAGGTATAATGGGGTGGTTGGTGATGGAATATGGGCACTGGTGAAGGGAAGGGTGTTTGAGTATTGTATAACTGACATAATCCTGAGAGAACTATGTAACCCTCCACATGGTGATTCAATAAAATTTAAATTAAAAAAATAATAAAAGTCTGCTGCTCCCTGTATTAATTGATTTGCAGAAAGTTCACACACCTAGGATACAGCTGATGGAAGTTTTGATGAAGTCTCTAATCCACTGGGAGGCTCATTCCAAACTTGGGTGACTACTATATTCTCTAAAGACTTCAAGGGCCTGTGAAGAGATTGGGATTGATTGATTCCCATTCCAAAAATCTCAGGTAAGCCACCCAAAGTTACGTGAGCAGCTTGGGTAGTTAGACACCCTTGGGTTTCTTATCAGAGATCCAGCTGGTCCCACACCTTTTCTTAGGGTATCAGATCTTATAAGTTTAGGGTACTAATGCTGGTTATAATTCAAGTCTAATTCAAGATATCCTTACAAGCTATGAGACTCAGACTGCTGTCTCTGGTGAACACACTCATAAAAGCTTCAAGCTGCAAAGTCAGAGCTGGAAAAATTCCATGCCAGTGCTAAGAGGCAAAAGACGAAAGTAAGTGGGAGTGTTGTGTCGGTGCCTGATGCTGAGAAATGGTAACACCCACATTCCCATACAAGAACAGAAGGTGCTAAATGTAAATATCTAAGAGGTGTTACATACTGGGACCACACCATTAAAGTGTCTAGCTTTGAGATTGAGAATCATTAGTGACAAATGGTGGGTGTATGTTGCAATTAATTTGACCCTACCTGATGTTGCTACGGGTGTGGTTCTTTTTTTTTTTTTTTGCCTTTTGGGTCACATCCAGCAATACACAGGCGTTACTTCTGGCTCTGCACTCAGGAATTACTCATGGCAGTGCCTAGGTGACCATACGGGGATGCTGGGAATTGAACCTGGATCGGCCTCATGCAAGGCAAACACCCTACCTGCTGTGCTATTGCTCCAGCCCTTCCGGGTGTGGTTCTGACTTACAACTTCAGCATCACCTGGGATCTTAGAAATGCAGATCCAGGCTGGGGAGATGCTTCCCTGAAGCTGAGCAGGTGTGAGACTGTGTCATCCCGTGTCATCCCTGGCACCAGGTGGGCCTCTCCCCCAGCACTGTTGGGGATGGCCCCTCTGCAAATATAAATTCAAAAAACTCAGCCCACATCTACTAAATAAGAATCTTTGGAATTGCTGATCTTCATTTTCATGAGATGCCCGAGCCAGTGCTTCTCAAAATATTGCTGAGGCAGGGCTAGGCTTTAAAAAAATCAATGTGCCGATATCTCCTCTTCTGTAGAACATTTTATTCAGTGTGACAAATCTAGAAATCACTTCCTGGGCTGTGGCAACAATATCTATTGCTATAAAAGCTTTCAACACTCACTTTCAACTTGCATTTCTTTTTGGAGTTAACAGTTAACAATAAGTTCATGAACTGGCTCTGGTCCACCACCAACCCTGAACAGTACTTACTGAAATCATGTCACTCCAGTACATTGACCTTCCTCTCTCTCTCTAAAAATTACTGTTTCTAACTGGAACTCATGGATATGCTACAGAACACCACTGATCCCAACAGAGAACAAAACCATGGAGATGAGAGTTAATCAAAAACCACATCTTCCATCTAGGCTGGTCAGACAAATGCTAAACACACTTCCAAATAACACTTTTCAGCTGAAATAGATCAGGCAAACTTTTAGTCATGGATGGATCACCTCTTGGGTTAATGCATTAAGATAGTGAATTACAAATATTTGCTTTTCATACATTACTGTTGTAGTTCATGAAACTCACAGTTGCCATGAGTATGTAGACATTATGGAGCAAAGTAAATTTATTTTCATGTCTGTCTTCCAAATAGGGTGGCATTTCTAATTTTCTGCTAAAAGGATGCATTATAGAATTTGGCTGGTCAGATGCCATTTGGAGTTCATCAAATTCTAATTGATGAATAAACACAGGGAGAATATTTCTCTCCAAGACTTAAATTATAGAGTTATCTTTGTCACATGAGATTGAGGTGTTATAAAAATGTTGCTTTAATCTGTGTTCCATTTGGTTGTCTTCATCCCACAGACCCATCTCTTCAAATCTTGTTCAAATACATTAGGGCTTATTACATCCCTTGTTTATATTAGGAATTCAGTAAGAGAAGGTGTCAAAGATGTAAACATTACATAAAAGTGAAGGCCTCAGAGATGAAAACAGTGCTTAATGGAACTGCTTTGCTGATGGGAAACGTATTCTGATATTAACCAGAACTGGTTCTACTCTGAGATGGCTCCACTTATGAAGTGTGTCAAACAGCCTTCACAAAGATATCTAGGATTGTTTACATGAAAGTGTTTCAAACTCTGTCTGCTATAAATTGTGCACAGTTAAGAGGGTGCATTATGATTTATCCTAAATCTTACCTGGTAAAATAAAATAAATGTTTATAATTTTCTTGATATATGTTTGCTCTTCCCATGGTTTGGGATAATACCATTAACCCTTT
Source organism: Sorex araneus (assembly GCF_027595985.1). Lineage (NCBI taxonomy): Eukaryota > Metazoa > Chordata > Mammalia > Eulipotyphla > Soricidae > Sorex > Sorex araneus. Next base: position 86,111,413 of record NC_073302.1, on the reverse strand, counting down.
AAAAGGAGTCATTTAAGAAATTGCTATTTAACCTACAACACAAACAGTAGCATAAGCCCTTTTGTATTTTCTAATGCCTGAAAATGAGCGATTGTATCTTTTCCAATTATTTGACATCTTCTATAAGAAGGGGCCTGGTTGGGGAAGTATCTCCAGCTCTTCATAATATGTATGACAAATTGTTTTACATGGTTTTTTTATCTTGCTTTCTTAAATCCACATGTGATTAATTCACTTGCCCTGAAGAAAAAGCACATTAAACTATAATAAAATACTATTTTATGCTAGTCAGGGTGTCAAATATGGGAAAAGATGGACAAGAGGAAGTGTTGGACAAGAGGATGTGATGCCTAAGGTAAAGTTCATATGAGCTGGAGTCAATGGCAAGGTAAAACAATTTTTTATGTAGTAAGGAATGTGATAATTAGCCTGAGTTTCTTCTCCCAGTTGTACACCCTACAGAGCATGTACAGCCTTGTGTATGTGCAGCAGGAAAAGCACAGGGGTAATCCTGTTAGCATAATTTTTAAGACATTATGATCCCTCAGGAAGCCCAGTGTTCAATAAAAAGCAGAAGAGCTAAATTAATATATTCTTGTTACTTATATAACTATAGCCAAAATTCAGTACAAAGTAAAGTACAAAGTATTACACATCAATATGGATGTTTCAAAAGCTATAGTAGACAAAAACTGAGATCCAGAAGAATATACACAATAGCATTTCACTTAAATGAACTTAATGTGCAAAGCTAAGAATTATACATAATTAATAAATGTAAAAATATTATGCATGTTATATAGTACTTATTTCACATAATAACATATAAAGTAAAATAATAAAATGCATGTGAATTTTAGTGACACACCATAAAATACTCTTAATACCTATTATTCCCATACCATACTTGATAGGATTCAAATTTAGTGTGAACCATGGTAACACCTCTAAGGGTGATTGGAGGCCGCCCTAAAAGCTTCCGTCCCTCTCAGAGAGCCCGGCAAGCTACCGAGAGTATGGAGCCCGCACGGCAAAGCCTAGCAAGCTACCCATCACGTATTCGATATGCCAACAACAGTAACAACAATTGGCCTCATTCACCTGTCACTGAAAGAGCCCCTAATATGGCAGCATTAAGTAAGATGAGCAAAGAGAGTGTGAAAAAATCTTGGGGACGAAATAGACTGACAAAACGAAGAAAGACTAAAATGATTGTACTTTCAATGCATGTACGCTGGCATCAGAAGCATCCATCGAGGACCTGATGGTGCAAGTGCAGAAGATCAAGTACGACATCACTGGTCTGACTGAAACGAGGAGACATCAATCACATCACGCCATTTTCGACACTGGAAAATAATTGTTCCTCAGAACATGTGACAACAGAGGCGTTGGTGGTGTTGGTGTTCTTGTCAACACAAACTTGGCCATGAGCATTGATTCATTTGAAGGCCTAACAACCCGAATTGGACAATTATGCTTGAATAGATGTGGCTCATTGCCTGCAGTTTCTATCTTCATCATCTACGCACCAACTTCCAACTACAATGAAGAAGAAATTGAGAGGTTCTACATAGAACTAGAGAAGTTCTATAAAGAAGACCTCACCTTCTACAAGATCATTGTTGGTGATTTTAATGCCAAGATAGGTCCGAGAAGGTCACTCAAAGAACTCCACATTGGGACACATGGCCTAGAATGGAACAATCAGAGTGAGAGACTATCTGAATTCATCATACAGACCAAGACCACCCATTGTAACTCATGGTTCCAGAAGGCCGAATCTAAATGCTGGACATGGGAGTTTCCCGGTGGACAGTTCCACAATGAAATTGACCGCATCATATTCAATCGAAGGTTTTGCCTGACCGATGTTGCTGTTGTCCCAAAATTCCAAACGGGATCGGACCACCGTCTCCTTCATGCGAAATTCTACTTCACAGAGCAGGGAGAAAAGTCTGCAAAATTTAAGTCTAAGAAGGCAGCTCCCAGAATGACCACCAACTGGGAGCTCTTTGGCACTACTGCAGCAACGTGGGAAGATGCCGTCCTTGACAATATCAACGAGGAATATGATTGACTGGTTCAGCACGTCCATGTCTGTGCAAAGAATGCCGAGAGTAAGAAAGCCACAAACAGATGCCTGTCTTTGGAAACTCTCGAGCTCATTCATCAACGAGGTTTGGCTCGAGCCTCAGGCAACCACAAGCTAACATCCGAGCTCACAAAGCTGTGTAGATATGCGAGAAAGGAAGACCTCAAAGAGAGAAGAGGAGCAGTGTTGGCCAGTGCAGCAGAAGCCAGGAAAAGTATTCGCAATGCTCGCCTGTCCTTCTCCAACTACAAGACCAAGATGACTGCCATCCGACATCCCGAAGGATCTATCACAGCCTCGAGAAAGGCAATGGAGAAGATTATTCACGACTTCTACTCGGATTTCTTTGACAGCCATGTCCACCTGCCCACATACCAAATTCCGCAGGATGGATATGTCATTCCCAATGTTCTCCCTTCTGAAATCTGACACGCCATTCCTCTGGTAAAGACTCGAACAGCACTTGGTCCAGACAAGGTCAGACCTGAACACCTGAAGAATCTGCCCCAGTACTCATCAATACACTGGCCCAACTCTTCACACGCTACCTGTCTGAATGCAAGGTTCCATCCCAGAGGAAAACCAGTAGGACCATTCTGTTGTACAAGAAGGGAGACATTCACGACATCGGCAAGTATCACCCAATTTACCTGTTGTCTGTCATCTACAAAGTTGTTCACTCGTGTCATCCTGAATAGAATAGGCAGAACACTAGATGAAGGACAACCATGCAAACAAGCCGGGTTCCGAAGAGGATTCGGCATGATAGACCATATCCACACAGTGACCAAACTCATTGAAGTTTCACAAGAGTTCAAGATTTCGCTCTGTCTAACATTCATCGACTTAAAGAAGGCCTTCGATTCTGTTGATTCTGAGGCGGTCATTGAAGCCTTGGTCAAACAGGGCATTCAAACTCAGTATATCAAAATCCTCCTCGAGCTGTATTGTGGATTCACCACCAGGATCTCACCATTCTACAAGGAAGTGATCATTGATGTAAAGAGAGGGGTGTGGCAAGGTGATACCATTTCACCGAAAATCTTCAGTGCCGCCCTTGAGAACATCATGCCACAACTGGAATGGGAAGGAATGGGAGTGAAGATAGACGGTTGGCAATTACACCACCTCCGCTTCGTGATGACATCGTTCTCATAATGCCAAACATTAGCCAAGTGGCGCAAATGCTGGCCGACTTCGACCACATGTGTGGAAAGGTCGAATTGCAGATGAATCTCAACAAGACGACGTTCATGAAAAACGAACTGGTCCCTGAAGCTCTATTTGCTCTCAATGGAATGAACATCTCCGAATGCAGCAGCTATGTTTACCTGGGTCGAGAAATCAACATGAGGAATGACTTGGTGCCAGAACTGCACAGGAGGAAGAGAGCAGCGTGGAATGCATTCAAGAGTGTCGAAGAGGTAGTTAAGAGAACGAAGAACCTCCGACTCTGGGCACATCTTTTCAATTCCACCATTCTTCCTGCAATAACATATGCCTCAGAGACCTGGGCCCTATGCAAACAGGATGAGAATGCTATTAGGGTATCCCAAAGAGGAATCGAAAGAGCTATGCTGGGAATATCATGTCTCACTCAAGTGAGAGAAGGAATCCGGAATTCTGACCTTCGTCGATGGTCAAAAATCAGGGATGCTGTCTCGTTTGCCAAGGCATCAAAAATCAGATGGGCCAGTCATGTAATGCGATTTAGAGATGACCGTTGGACTAGAGCTGTTACAGGCTGGATTTCTCGGGACGTCAGAAGACCTCGTGGCCGCCCACCAACTAGATGCTCAGATTTTTTCGTCAAATCTCTGAGTGAACGATTTGAGGCTCTTTCTGTTCCTGGAGCGAGCAGGTATCATTGGGCTGCACTAGCTCGCGACAGGGACAAATGGAGATGTTACTGGCGCCTGCTCGAGCAAATCGAAGATCAACGGGACTACAAGTGATACATGTGAATTTTAAACAAAAGATAAGAAAGTAGTTATCTGCAAAGGGTTGATTGTTGGAAGACTTTCACATTAGACTTAGAAGGAGCTGGGCATGTTCTATTTCAGAAGTTGGGTTGTAGATCCCAACCTCAGAAATAGAACTCATGACTGTTCTATACCTATGGTTGTTCTATAGAATTCATGGTTCTCATGGGTGTTTGCAGATACTCATGGTATCTAGAACTCATGGTTCTATAATTCGTGGTAAATAGAACTCATATTTGATCTGTAGAATTCATGGTTGAATTATCAGAAACTGTTTTGTTTTTATTGTAGTTTGGGTAACGTTTAAATAGTGCTAACATTCATAGATTATACTAAATTGGTGTATATACTAAGTTTTTAGATATTAACCACCAACCAAGTGTCCAAGGCACTTTTCAACTCTGTCCTTATGTCAATTTTAGTCCATCTATTCCTTCCCTGCCAAGCCCCACCCCTGCTGCATGGTAATCTCCACTTTGTAATCCAAGGCCAAGGGTCTGTTAATGTTTGATACTGTCTATTCCTTTGGGTTTTTTTCTCTATGTGCCACAGATAAGTGAGATCATTTGGCATTTTGTCCTTCATCCTTTGACTTATTTCACTTAATATGATGCCCTTCAGTCCCATGCAACTTACAGCAAATGACAGGGTTTTAACTCTTCCTATAGCTATATAGCATTTAGTTTTTAATATATATATATATATACTGTATATATAATCACATCTTTTTTATCCATTCATCTCATTTGGGTTAATTCCATACCATAGATGCACTTATTGGCATATAGTG